>NW_026690915.1:1200000-1500000 GCF_020826845.1 Diceros bicornis minor
TTGCACTTGAGCCCAGGGTTCAAATCCAGATTTAATCACACAAGAAGCTGTTAATCTTATTATATAATGATCTCAAACTTCTGTATAAATTAAAGAATCCAATTTTCCTATTATAAATTTTAAGTATATAGCTAATGGGAAACTTCTCTGTCATGAAATATAGTTGTGCATATGCAAGTTCATGGTTTTTAAAAATATATTTATCTCTTAACCAAAAGCCTTTTGCATATTTCATTTTAAAGAAGAAACTTTTCAATTGAGATGATTAAAACAAACTATATCAAGTAACCAAATGTAACTGAACTTTCTGGGTTAAGCAGCTTGAAAATTTAATCTCATAACAGTAACATTCAGATCACATAGAGCTAAACATCTCATGTCTAGCCAATCTAGTGCCTCGTCTCAGAGGGAAAAGCGGCTCGGAGGACGAAAACCAGCATGCATACTAATCTAGATACTTAGGTTTAACAGCTATAGCTTACACATCTCACTGGAATTTACTGACTACCCTAACCCTCCACATTAATTACTGGTGGATAAAAAGATCACAGGCAAGCATCTGAAGGCACTGCTGCTCTAAGCTAAATAGCATTCATTAGACGGCGTCTATTTCAGCAATTTGCTAACAAAGTGCTACCAAAAAATGGCTTCACCTGACGTTATCCTCTGGTTCAGGTTCACTGTCACTGTCTTCTGCTTTTCGCTTAATTCCTCCTATCGGAGACGGGGAGCCATCAGAAGTGAAACTCGTATTAGGAGATACTGAAGGACTCTGTAGACAATTATGACATTACAGAGGAAGGATTTAATTATTCATTTCACATAAGAACTTACATCCAACTACTGTTACCACCATGCTTCACAGTAATACATTTTCTTTAAAGC
Source organism: Diceros bicornis minor (assembly GCF_020826845.1). Taxonomy (NCBI): domain Eukaryota; kingdom Metazoa; phylum Chordata; class Mammalia; order Perissodactyla; family Rhinocerotidae; genus Diceros; species Diceros bicornis. Next base: position 1,200,886 of record NW_026690915.1, read on the forward strand.
TATTAAATAGATATGGTAAATATATTTAGAAAGTATAAAGACTGATCTTGGCCTACTCCACCTCTCCAAAAAAGAATAATATAGTACCAAGCCTCCTACGCTTAAACTCAAAAGAATTTGAACATTAGGGTAAAAACTGCTTCAGAAGAAATAAGAAAAACTTAATTTCATAGATTTTTTTTTTTTTAATTATAGGACTTGAATATTTATTTTCTTTGGTGGTTCCCTCGTGTTATGAATTTGTGATCACTTTCCACCAATTAACTAACAAAGCTGCAAGGGGAAAAATATATATATATGTATATAAATTAATACATAAAATACTCAATGCTGGTGAGAATAAAGTTAGATGTAAGTGGTTCAACCTAGTACAACCATTCTAGAAAGCAACAGTTTAATGAGACTCCGCCAGATATCTGTTAAACTATTTTATACATGTTGTTTTAAAATTCATTGTACAAATAAAATCTACTAATCATCTTAGAAAAATGCAGCTTTTATTATTATTTCAAAGACTGGGATACCACTTTAAATTTACCATTATCTTCCCTTTGTACCTAACACAATGAACATAGTAGCACCCTAAAGTATTTTAATATTTAACTAAAAAATTAGGGGCAGCTTGGTGGCATAGTGGTTAAGTTCACACACTCCGCTTCAGCGGCCCGGGGTTCACAGGTTCAGATCCCGGGCACACACCTACACATCACTCAGCAAGTCATGCTGTGGTGGCATCCTACATACAAAATAGAGGAGGATGGCATGGATGTTAGCTTAGGGCCAAACTTCCTCAGCAAAAAGAGAAAGACTGACAACAGACGTTAGCTCAGAGCCAATCTTTCTCACACACACACACACACACACAAAAATTAAAATGTTCTGCAACTTTAATGTTAAATGACCAAAAACCTAAGTGGCAGAAAATGTTTTCATGGTAAAGTTTTTCTTCTGTTATTCACAGTATATTAGATATTTCAAGTAAATTATTTTTAAATCGAGAACTCAGGAGCCTATTTTAATGATACTGTAACTAAAACCTCAGCATGAAGGTAGTTCACACCAAAGGCCAAGAAAAGTTACAACAAAGCAAAACTATATTTCACATAGAGCTCACAACACTTTCCTTTAATAAATGTATAATATCAATTTTATTCATGATACTGTATGGCTAATACTATCAAAAAAAAAAAAAAGAAAACAGGGGCCAGCCCTGTGGCCTAGTGGTTAAGTTTGGGGCCCTCTGCTTCAGTAGCACGGGTTCAGTTCCCGGGCACAGACCTAAAACACTCGTTGGCAGCCACCTATATACAAAATAGAGGAAGATGGGCACAGATGTTAGCTTAGGGCAAATCTTCCTCAAGCAAAAAGAGGAAGATTGGCAACAGATGATAGCTTAGGGCCAATCTTCCTCACCAAAAAAACCCCACAAAGAATAAAAATAAATCCAGGAAGGCACTGTTGTACTTGGAAAATGAGGTGGGTATTTTCAGTCAGACACATCTGAGTCTGAAATACCAAGTCCAATCTTTACCAGCTGTATGGCCTTGGGCAATTTATTTAACCTCTGTCAGCCTCAACTTCAAACAGGGATGATAATGTTCTATCTCTTTACAGGTTATAGCAAGGAGTAAATGAAACAATATATGTAAACCATCAAAGCTGCCTGCCTGGTGCATGGCGGTTAACCATTCAGGAAGTCATCCCTATTAGTTTTTAAACAACACTAATCCATTTGGATTAAATTAGGAGACTGATATTCCTATCAATCATCTAAGCACAGAGAAGTTGTAAACAAAGCAATCTTTCCCAAATTCACAAACAAGATATAAATTATCTTTAGACAGCAAAAAGAATATACCTTCGAGGGAAAAAAAGAAGAAAAGAAGTTGTTTGCTCTTTAATGCTAAATATCTGCTGCTCTTTTCTGCTGTATCTCTACTAACAAAAGTATTCAGAAATATTCTTTCCTAAACATACCAGAGTCATACCAATTCATTCAAATTTCTTTTTAAAAAGCTGTTTTTGCAATCAAAGTTGATTAAACTGAGAATGGTCGCAAATATAATGAAACTACACTTCAGAATGCAAAATTTAAAAACATATTTATGAGGAAACAGAAGCTATCTAATAAAACATTAACCATGTTGACCATCAGTAGATACCAGGCAAGTACTGGAGCCCAGCACACCCAAACAGCTCAGAAAAAATAACACAGCAAAAATCCATAACTGTAAAGGCTTCCTTTAAATAAACTGGTCATTTGGCTTCATGATTTCCTTAAATTCAACACATTCTAGATGAAAACTCCTCTATGCAAAGATTCCAGTAGAAATAACTGTGTCAAGGAGAATTAAGACAGGATCAAATAAGCAACCTAATCACCAATCTCCCCATTCCTATTCCCATGGCAGACATTATTAATCAATATAGTCTAATCCTGTGGAGCCTGAATATTGGAATCTTTCTCAAAGCAATCATAGCTGGCAAAGTTTAAACCTACCTGCCTCCCTGAGATTAAGAAAAAAGCATTTTATCATCAACGTGGTGTTAGCAATACTAGTCACTCTCAGTTCATTCTGTGAGGACGGTAGTCACTATAATCTTAAATGACGGACATCAGCTTTTTCCATTCTACACAAGCATCTCATTGCAAAACCTTTCGCTGACTCTCCATATCCCACTCTGTTAATGGTGTAAGGAATAAGACAAGAAAGGAAAAACAGAACCAAAAACACAACAGAAACCCCAGCTGCTTCTCTCAGAAGATGCAAAATCTGTTTCCAAATTCCAAATCTAAGGTCCTAAAACTTCTAAGTGTGAATTTATGAGAATATAAATTCAACCAGTCTCATGATATGGCAAAAATTTCACATATAGGGTTGCCTTGTGATAAAGGATTTGAGCATCAATAGGATAACTATTAGAATAATGAAATTTAAATATCCCAACTTATGTAATTTCCTTGGATATATCATAGCAAAAGTTTACATAGGATACTGTACCTTATATAAGATCTTTCCTCCCTCTACAACGCTCTCTCTTTCTCTCGTGCCTACTAGCCTGAAACAAGCAATAGCTTTGATTACCTTTTGTCTGTGTACATTAGTTCACGGTCTGTTCCCTTACCCCTGCTGCTGCCCTGCCGGGTGCTCTGAGCTCATGGTCTGCTGCCATTACAGGAAGCTACTGAACAGAGCATAGCCTTGCTGGCTGAGACGATTTGCTTCTGCAGTCTGGATTACAACGTTCAAATAAGGAGGAATACCATGAGGCAAATCCATTCAGTTCCTGAGTTTATAAATAGGGAGCAACCGAGCCAGCCCTGATGGCCTAGTGGTTAAAGGTCGGTGTGCTCAGGGCTGGCCCCGTGGCTTAGCAGTTAAGTGCGTGCGCTCCGCTACTAGCGGCCCGGGTTCGGATCCCAGGCGCGCACTGATGCACCGCTTGTCCGGCCGTGCTGAAGCCGCGTCCCACATGCAGCCACTAGAAGGATGTGCAACTATGACATACAACTATCTACCGGGGCTTTGGGGGAAAAAAAAAAGGAGGAGGATTGGCAATAGATGTTAGCTCAGAGCCAGTCTTCCTCAGCAAAAAGAGGAGGATTAGCACAGATGTTAGCTCAGGGCTGATCTCCCTCACAAAAAAGTTTGGCACGCTCCGCTTTGGCAGCCCAGGTTCGGTTCCTGGACGCAGAAACACACCACTTGTCTGACAGTAGCCATGCTGAGGTGGCGGCTCACATAGAACTAGAAGGACTTATAACAAGAATATACAACTACGTACTAGGGCTTTGAGGAGGGGGAAAAAAGAGGAAGACTGGCAACAGGTGTTAGCTCAGGGCAAATCTTTCCCAGCAACAAAGAAAGAGCTCTAAAAAAAATTTGGATAATGAGAGCTACCTTAAAATATGTATTCAGATATATTCCACGTCTGAGTTGGAGAGTGAGAGTTTAGGCAGTGAGGAGTACCTGTATTTGACAAACTGAGGAATACTCTTCTGCAAAATGCCCATAATTGATCCCTGGGAGGAAAGGGGAAATACGGCAGCAAAACCACCCTCTTCTCTTGCTCTAGCTATGAGACATTTGGATGTCCTGTCATGCTTCTAGCACCATCACCACCCAGTACCTTTGGGGAAGCAGAAAGCACTGTGGCCCGACTGCATTAGAGAAACACTGCAGCCACTTAGCTATCCACATTTACATGTATGTTCTTTTCTTTCACATCATTTAGATATTTTCATATTAATAAGGATTTAACAGAGTTAAAAATATCTCAAGGCAAAAGAAATTGAGAAAAACTATAAAACAAAACAACTCCAGGCTAAGTGGTAAAATTCACACACAACTGTAAGAGGCATCTGAAAGTCACCACTCTTCAATGCTACATAAAAATAAGTTACTTACAGAATTATTCTGCATCCTCATTTCATAGGCTGCTTGTCTCGGATTATTGGCTACTTGAGAACCTGGTGAATTTCTTGAACCCAAGGCATGAGGGGTTAATATTGCACCAGGAGTGAAAGCTGGTTGATCTTTCTAACATAAATGGATGAATGTAGAAATTAAAATTAAATCACAACACAGTTAGATGACAGGAAGAAATGAAGGCAATGGAAAAGAGTCCCTGCTGTAAGCTCTTTAAAGATGAAATGAATTTCCGTTAACATTACAGGGTTGTCTACAGTTTGATTTGATGGTAACTTACCCTGTAAAGAACAGTCTGTAATATTTAATAACTCTGCTATAAAAGTACGTATAATACACTTTTCTGATACATAGACGCTATTCAAAGCTCATTAGGTTATTCCCTTATGTTCACTTACAATTTCAAAACGCATTCAAGACACAATTTTAGGCAAATAAAGATAACTATTAAGGTAAAAAAATAAGCCAAGAGTTTGATTTATACTTAGGAAATACAACTTCTATTTACCCTTCACCTTGATGGAATTTAACTCTTTGTTTCCAATTAGTTAGAGCTATAATTATAGCTACAGTAGGTGACAGTCATGGCTGACTGATAAAAGATATTTTTTAAACAGACACTGACTGAAGGAAAATAATAATATATAAGGTAGACATCAAACACGCCCTTCCCTATCTGAGTGGTTCTGAACCCACCTGCAACAATAAACAACTCCACTTTTCTCCCTTACAAGTTCCTGAAATTGCTCGATTCTAATAAAATATAATAATAAAAGGTAGTCCCCAAACTCCATTTGTTTAAAATCCAGTAAGGAAGACAAGAAAAACAAAAACTTAAGAAGTTAAGTGAGTATAAAGTGTTATGCAATTAACTAAGAAAACAAATATCACAAGCGAGAAGCACTAGAGTTAAAAGGAAGGACTGCTCAACCCGGATTACAAGCAGAAGCAATAGGGAGGCCTCGTGGAAAATGTAAGATGGGAGGGAGCCGTGAAGTCAGAAACCCATTTAGAGGGACCAAACAAAGGCAATGCTCGGAGTCAGGAGGGACTTGCTATATTTAGAAGACAACTGGGGAAAAGCAGGGTGAGAACTTGACCAGATCATAGTATGCTCTGCACGCCAGACTAAGATAGAACTGGATTCTGCGGGAACTAAGGAGTCACTGGTAATTTCTGAGCAGAGAAACAACAAAGTTTCCAGTGTTGTGTTCTAGGAAGAGTAACCTGACAAGGATATAGACAGAGTGTAGTAACTTTCAAGAAGATACAAAGAGCTAACTATTTTTATTACAAAAACAATACCCAATTACCGGAAAAAATTCAAACAGCTAAGTGCTACCCGGCCCCTCTGGCCCATCAAGTGTATCCCCTCAGACTCTAGAGCTTAGAAAGGACTTCTTTAAAACTGACACCAGCATTCTTTCTCCAGGTAAGAGGCAGCTGGGTAGACATTATGTCCCTAACAAACTACTGGATAAGGAATAAAAAGCTATCTTCCTCCCAAATTGTAAATGTATGTTATTGCCAATCTGATGAAATTAATTAAAACTCACCTTCATTCTCTTTCTCTTTTCTTTCTGTCGTCTTCTAAAACTGTCCTAAAAGTATAAAATCCACATATTCTGTCAAATAATTACACAAAAATGTAAGAGTTAAACATTACCAGGAATGATTTGGGAGACAAAGTTTTAAAGGAAGACCCCAGAAACGTAACTAATTAAACTAGGCAATGGATTATATGTTCAAAGTGCTGCTTATCAGAACTTTAGATAGACAGAGAGCATTCTAAATTGAGTTTAGATACAATTTAATTTTTCCTCTTAATTTTTTTCAGATAGTTTTTGATATCATTTCAGGAAAGAATGCAAGAGTCATAACAAAGACCCTCTGTTTTACCCTGGAGCAAGTAGCCCACCAATACGGAGAAGACACAAATAAGTAACTCCCCACTTACTTTGGGCCACTCAAAGGCCTCCTTTACCCCAGAAAGCATTCCTCCCACGCCCAAGTTTCTGTGAGCATCAAGGCACTGAAATGACAGCTACGGTGGCCAGGGCCGCTGCTGTGGACTGAAACAGGGGCCAGCAGGTGCTGTACTGACTGTCATTCTACCAGCAGCTGCACTTCCATCACTTCCAAGTCAGTACTGCCACCTGCAATATAACACCCCATTGAGATCTGAACTTTGTGCTTTCTGCCAGGAGGGGGATGAATGCTGGACACATGGTGACTGACGACCTTAAAACCTCCTAAGACAGCAACACCACCAACTCCTTTAATCAAGCTTTTGCCCCATCTTTAAACTCATCTAGGTCACCAATGACCCACAGACTGTGAGATCCATTACTCAGTTTTCAGTCCGTATCTGACCGTGACTCTTCCTTCTTGATCCGTGCTCTTCACTTGGCTTCCAGGACACTACACTCACCTGGTTCTCCTCTTTCACTCTTGCTGAATGCCTTCACTCCTCAACTTCCCAACACCTTAATATTGGCGTTCCTCTTCACCCAGTACTTGGACCTCTCACTCTCATGGGAGTAATCATCCAGTCTCACGGCTTTAAACACCATCTACGTGCTGATGACTCCCCAGTCAGGACCTCTCCCCACTCAACATCTCCACTTGGGTGTACAAACTTAACATGCCCCAAATGGCATCCCCACCCCTAGCTTTGTGCCTCCCAGTCTTCTTTATCACAGTAGCTCAGACCATTTTTCAATTGCTCAGACAAAATGCTTTGGAGTCATTCTTAATAGCTTTCCTTCTCTCACCCCTAGCATTTAATTCACCAGCCAAATCCACTAGTTTTACCTTCAAAACATGTTCAGAATCCAATTACCTCTTATCAATCTCCACTGCCACCATGTTGGCTCCCTTGGATTATCGCAAAAGAGTCTAATTGGGCTCACTGTTTCTATCTTTGCCTCCATACAGTTAGTCTCAACAGGGCAGCTAGAGTGATCCTTTTATAATATGTGTCAGATCTTGTCACTTTTATACTCAAAACCCTCCACTGATGCACAGTGAAAGCTCAAGTTCTTATAATGACCTATAGGGTCCTACCAGATCTGGCCCTCCACCATCTTTCTGACCTCCTCTCCTACCCCTACTACTTTCCCTTTGCTTCCTCTGTGCCTGCCACACTGGCTCCTTGCTGTTCCCTGAACATCCTGGGTAAGCTCCTGCCCTAGAGCCTTTGCACTGGCTATTCCTTCTGTCTGAAATGCTCTTCCGGCAAACACCTGCATGATTACTCCCTCATATCCTTCAAAGTCATCTGTCAGTGAGGCCTTCTCTAGTCATCTTTTCTAGAACTGCAATGTCCTCACGTCCACCTTCCCAGATATTTCCTCATCTGCTTTTTTCTTCACAGCACTTATCACTCTCTAACACATTACACACTTTACTTAGCTTTTGTGTTTAGTGTCCATCTCCCGCGGAAGAATATCAGCTCCATGAGGTCAGGAATTTTTGTCTGCTTTTTTCTTTTGTTTTTTGTTCTATCAGTAACACAGAATACTATTTGGCACACGGTAAACACTTAATAAATATATGCTGAATAAATGAAGAAGATTTGCAAGACAAAAGGCAAACATCAAAGCTCATAAAATAAAAAGCATCATATTTCTGACCTAACTGCTCAATTTTAATAATAAATATTGATATATTCCTCTTTTACCATGTATTCTGCTGGTCAGTTAAATACCTATTTCTAAGGGTGGTAGTTACACATAAGCAAAATAGGTACACCTGGTTGGACTTTACTGATCTTTAATTTTTGTGTGCTATGAACTCCTTTGGAAGTCTGTCAAAAGCTGGAGACACACTTCTTGGGAAAATACACACACCTAGATACTATTATATTGAATTTCTGAGGGTTCATAAATTTCCCCGATGTCCAACCATGCTGACAAACATCATATCATGTCAGGGATACCAAAAATGATCCAAAGCTTTAAAATGCCCTCTCTGCCAGGCCAGCTGGAAACTTTATTACTCAAATCTGAAGCACTCTGGTATCTATCAAATCCCATACATCCCACTCTAATGGCAAATATCACCAATACTTAATAGTACAGAGTAACCTAAAACCACATAAAAGGACTGTTCTAACGTGAGGCTTTTACACCAAGTACTACACCGTATGTGTAGTTTTTTCTGAAGCATAAATGGCAGCAGGTCAGGTGGAGCCACCATAATTGTTGAAGGCTTAGTTAAAAATGGCTGTCCTGATAGACATTTGATATCCTAGACAAAGTCAGTTATGCTATTTAAATTTTACATGTGAAAAATTCTTGCCGTCACAGAAGATTGCCAAGTACCAAAGGCTTTAAAAAGAACACTTACAGTCTACTCACACTGGTATATAAAATGGTACCCAAGGTTCTAAAAAAGAGATCACTAGCTATAGCATACAAAGCTGAAGAAAATATAAAATCTTGTCAGATGCAATGACATGTTTTAATCTGTTAGGAGATAATGAAGCAATGTAGCAATATTATTATGTTGCTATTTGCTCAAAATAGCCATATGACTTTTTATAAAATCAGTTTCTAAAAGGATTTCCTTCACTCTCTTTCTAAAAAGCTACTATCTGCTCATTTTACCCACTGCTTGCCTCCCTTGCCACTCTTTCACAACCACCCTGCAACCTACTCTGCCTCCAGGCTACTGCCCCTCCACCCCACTAACTCTTCAGGACCTCTGAGCCCCTGGCCATGGACTAGGGGCCTATCTCACTCTGACCCCTCGGCAGCACCAGTGGCTTCTCATCTCTTCAGGGATTTCCTCCCACCTCTCTAGAACTGACTCCCCTTTCTCCTTAACATCCATGCTTCTTAAGGTTTCTGTTGGAGGCACTTGAACTCCATACAATGCTCTAGGGATTTCAACTTCACACTCATGACGTGAAGTATTCTGCTAATGTTCTCAAATCTCCTTCCAAAAGACTTCTGCCCTGAGCTTTACACACATCCATCTAACTGCTTCACGGACTTTTCTCCTCTCAGGTGTCCTGTGACCCCTCAAACTCAGTATCTCCAAAATGAAACTCAATTTCTACCTTGTCCTCACCCCAACCTGCTCTACCCCTACTGCTTGCTGTCTCATGAACGGCCCAACCACACTCCCAACTGCCCAAGCCAGACTGGACTTCTCACCTAAGCACTCACTCTAGCATATATCATCAATTTCCAAGTGCTTTATTATTTTATTTCTTTCTTTTATGTTTAATTGCTTACTCAGAGCTGCAACCCTCTGCCCAGACTGATGCTATCTAACCCAGAGGCCCCTACACTCCACTACCAGAGTACAGAGTGCCTAGGTCTTCACCTGACTTCCACAGCATAAACATTTCCTATAAAACATGGCATCCACTAGTTCATTCCCAGCATTCTTCCAGTCTTGGAACCCTCATTTCACATCCCGTTGATCAGACACGTGTGTGGATTTTTATCTTAATCAGGATTATGAAGAGAGAAAAAAATTACAGTGCAATTCACACAGTGTGCAATACACAGTTCCACACAGCAAGCATCACAGCCTTTATAAAATAATCAAAGCACTGGCCACTCATGATTACATTGGCATTTGACACACTATAATAATATAACAACGCACTCAAAGAGGTTAAAAGTACAATCACAGGATCATCATAGCCTATTAGAGACAGGAGCAATTTAGCTACTGCAATAGAAACACTTTACCTCATCATCCTTTCTCTTTTTAAAAATGCTATCCTCAACTTCACCAACTGCTAACATGATCATCTGTACTCTTTGCAGATTGACATAACCACTTTCAGTAAGGTATCCCTGTAAGTGATAAAATACATGTAAAATAATCTTCTTATAAAAGCAAATACTTCTGTTTTGAAATTATTCAAGAATGAACTCACCCCAGTTTTGTGAACCACATTTTTGTATATGTTAACCAAACGGTCAATTGCACCTTCCCTGCCACCAGGAAACAAACATTATGTATTAGGACCAGTACGCACTGTAAGCAAGAAGGCTACAACAGTAGTTTAAAAACCCACACAAAAACACATACCGAATCTCTAACGACAGCAGGTGAGGAAGGAAGTCATTTCCCACAAAGAAGCACATGAAGACCCAGTCATCAATGCTCCTCTCGACATCAAATGTGAACGGTAGGCTGGCCATGGTGAGCTCTCTTTCCAAATACTACAACCAAAAAGGAATGCTGCCATTAAAGCTATGAAACGGCACTCTACTTTAGAGGGCTGATTTCAGTGATTATTGCTACATACCTCAGGAAGAACATCAAGACGAAGGAAGATAAACTCCCCTTCTGCACAAGGAAGACTATCTGCAAGTTCATCGTGCTGCAACAAAAGGAGTAAAGATTAAACAAGTCTACTCTAAACCCTGTAATTTTTTTCCAGCCCAACGAACATTATAGCTTTTTTTAAAGCAAGATCCATTTTAATATTACAAGTACTAAATAAAAAAAGAACTCACCAAACCATTTTAAAAATAAAAATTACCCATAATCCCAATCATACCTAGACCAGGGATCAGCAAATGTTTTTTGCAAAGGGCCAGATAGTAAATATATATATTTTAGCCTGTGCGGGACACACAGTGTCTCAGTTGCATATTCTTTCATGTTTTATTTCATTTTACAACCTTTTAAAAATATAAAAACCAGGGCCGGCCCCCTGCATAGTGCTTAAGTTTGGCATGCTCCGCTTTAGCGGCCAGGGTTCGCAGGTTCGGATCCTAGGCGTAGACCTACACCACTAGTCAGCCGTGCTGTGGCGGCAACCCACATACAACATAGAGGAAGACTGGCACAGATGTTAGCTCACGGCTAATCTTCCTTTAAAAATAAAAAATAAAAAAAAAAGTAAAAACCATTCTTAGCTCATAGGCCAAATCTAGAGGGCTGGAGTTTGCCAATCTCTGACGGATAGCCAACCAGTATTTTGATGTGTATGCCTCTAGACCCTTCTCTGTGAGCATACAGTATACTTCTTACCTGCTCTTTTCACTCACTATGTCTTTTAAAGAGGTACCATATTCTTAAAACAGATAGAAACCTCTTTAGAGACTGGATATAATCAAGTGAACCCAAAATATGCAGAAACTAGAAGCAACTTAAAAGTATCAAGAAGTTTAAAGTATCAACAAGTTTAATATATTTGATTTGTAGTTCCTTTTAAGAATAACCATTTGAAACATTACTTGTACAAACAAATCATGTGCCATGGACATTATTACCTATGAGACTTAAGCCTCGTATACTTACAAGCTATGTTAGAAAAAGTGGAGAGTAGAAAGAATGAGCACACGCATGCTTTGGAATGTGTCTTTAAAGAGTTTTCAAAGACACATTTCTATGAGAGGGAACAGAGAAAGTAGGTAAAAGATCTAATCAAAAATAGTCTTCTCTTTATTTTAAAAATGAAGCAACCTGAATATATTTAATGCTGTTCAATTATACACTTAAAAATAGTTAAAATGGTATATTTTGTATTATATATATTTTATCACAAAAAAAATAAAATAAAATTTTTAAAAAAATGAGGCAACTACCATCTCAAATTTCTTACCTTTCCCTTCTTTTCTCTTGGCAAACCTTCACAGTCCTTAACTTCATGTTCAAACTGATTACAAAGAGCACATGGCTTGGGTTTGTTTGGTTTGAATTCTTCTCTAATAATGGTCAAGTTGGGTTCATGTGCAGCAAGGCCGAGCATAATGAGATCACCTATCAATCAACAATGACAAAACACTGAACCGTGAGCACTTTCAGAAGATCCTTACCATAACCAAAGACATAAGACATTACCATAACACAAGACACCAACACAAAGAAAAGCCCAAAGGAGCACACAAACAGAGGCAGCAAAGCCAAAATGCCTAAAACTTCCTAGTAGTTCTCAGTCAACAAGATGTACCCCAGATACATGGGCCTAGAGTGTAGACTACCACTCAGGAGTCAACACTCGTCCATTTTAAAGGTATGTGCAGCCATATTAAAAGGTAGAAAAATGTAAAAAAAAAAATTAAAGATAGGTAAACATTAATCACAGATTAAATAACTCAGTACTAATTTCCTCTCAAACATAAAATCAGCAAGGCACTTTAGAATTTCCAGGCAATCATGAATAATTCATTACTATACACCAACTCATCAACTTGCTATGGTTTAATCCAAGAGACTCAAATTCCAAAGAAGAAACTTACCATCTGCTCCACATAAGCAATGATGAGTGTTTGGGTCATGGTTAGGCTGAGCTAAAGGAGGAGGAAACATATATTTATTATATTTATACCAGAGGAATATCACATTTTACCATTTTCTATATAATGGCTTGTCAATCAGATATTCATAAGTGATTTTTACCTCTTTGTCTTCTAATGTAATCCATAATTTTATGTTCTCCTTCACCAGGAGCACTAGCATCAGATAAAATAACCTATAAAAGTTTTTAACACTTTCAGCTCCTCTCCAATTTTCTAGGACAAAAATCAACAGAACTGAGTATCTTAAAATAAACTGGGATAATTCTATTAAGATGTTATTAATTGGAAATTTTTCTTAATAAGGTGTGTGTGTATTAAACACCAAAACTATTTACTTACTGCATGGAATAGAAAATCAAATGTCTGGGTTAAACTTAGCCATTAGCAAAACCGACCAGTCACAAGTCCCTACCATTCTCACTGCTACCTAAGGACACAGCACTGAAGCACACAAACCCTGGGAGCAATCAATAAAAGACACGCAGTAAACACAATTTCCCATACCTAATAACAGGGAAATAAGCTTATGACCCTAAAATCACACAAGAGTTTGTTTAAATTTTACTTAAATACTTAGGAGAACACCGTGATTCTTTAAAGGCAGACCCACGACTTTAACTTTGCTATATTTTGATTTCAAATAGAAATGTTCATTTAAAAATTACTTTCATACATAAATAGATATTTTTAAAATCATGAGTACCGTTTTATGGCTTCATAGTGACGGTAAGAGGACAAAAAATTGGCATGGAGAGAAAATTCGACTGTCTAAAACTGGATCATGCAAGACACCCCATTTCTAATAACCCTGGCAGCTTCTCCTTTCCTCTGACAGTCAACTAGGATTTCACAGGGGGGAAAAAAGAAAAAAATAGCATCAGTCATATCAAAGTATAGACTCAAATATCACCTTCATCTTTTTGAAGTACCAAAATGTGAAACTTACTGTCAAATTTTTCCACCCAGGATCATTATTTAAACGATCAGCTATGTAATAGCGAAGGCATTCAGCAAGATTGTCCATGAACCTGGTTCCCTAAGTTGATAGAAGGAAATAAATTAAGCTATCATTTAAGAGTTAGCAATAGCCAGCAAAGTCTGAGACTACTTACTGGTGTAATACAGTTGCTGTCAAATCTTTCTTTTATTTCTTCTGGAGGAAGAAAGCCACCTAGAGAAAAAGAGGCAATGTTTTGTTATCCCCATAAAAAGTGAGGTAAACTACTCAATATTAAGCCCAAACAACAAACACAGTAAGTTCAAATACAAAAAAATGAGAAGTATTGTCACTTGAGGAACAATGTTCCCCTTTCTGGGAAGAAAATAAGATTCCTCTCCTCAAATTTAAATAAAGCTTTAACATAAGTGTCAAACAATATATAGTACACAAAAGATACTATACTGTTATATAAAAATATAAAAATTATGATGTTCTTCCTAAGGCCCTCTGCAGCAGAATACACACACGGGTTAGGGATTCTAATTTGATACCAGTTCTTAAAATAAAGGTGCCTTAGAAAAACAAAATTAGGGCCAGCCTCGTGGCTTAGCGGTTAAGTGCGCGCGCTCCGCTACTGGCGGCCCGGGTTCGGATCCCGGGCGCGCACCGAGGCACCGCTTCTCCGGCCATGCTGAGGCTGCGTCCCACGTACAGCAACCAGAAGGATGTGCATCTATGACATACAACTATCTACTGGGGCTTTGGGGGGAAAAAATAAATAAATAAAAATTATAAAAAAACAAGAAAAACAAATTAAAATGCTGAATTTATCACAGCTTATGATAAGAAATAAATGATAAGAAATAAAAATATCAGCTAGAGGGATACAAAAATCCTATTTTTCCCTCTGTATCACTGATTAGCTTTTTCTCAAGACACAAACATATTTCATAACATGTTCAAGAAAGAAGACATCTTTAAAATCAAAGACAATCTGTTATAGATACAAACAGGTTTTAGAGTATTAGTATAACCTACAGCTAAAAGTAACTATATACTCGCATACTTCTAGCAAATTAAAATAACATAGAATGTATCATAATTGCAGGTTTGACCTGACTACACTATGGTATCTTTTTTCAACTTCCCAGTGTAATATCCTGAGCCAATAAATTGTGGCTTTCCTGGTCTGTCATATTGCCCTATGTAACAAAACACCAAACAAATCACTCTGCTACAACCACACCCCACCTCACACACAGGTGTCCTGGGAAAGAACCAGTCAGAGTGGGCATGAAGACCTCTTGACCTTTCTCCTCTCTGAGCTTTAGCCAACTCCTACCTATGTGCCCATCAGGAATTTCAAGGCTTTGAAGAATTGCAAAAATGGCCACATCCCACCCCTCCCCTCCTCAAAACTGAGAGAACCCTGGGTACCTCACTGCCTCGGTTCCTGCTACATCAATCTAGACTGACAATGTGTGTGACTTGGTGAAAGCCTGGAATATGGGTCACATCATCCCAGGCCTCCTCATGTAGACCTCTGAGTTCTAAGAGGAAGCAATAGGCAAGCTACCAAGACTGATTTGAGGAAAATGTTTACAGAATGGTAGCTTTCTAATAGCCCCCATTAGAAAAAAAGAAGTAAGAAGCACTTAAAATATTTCTATTTTACAGATACATAAAAGTTAGCAGAAGAGCTGCACTTGTCCTGAGAGGGACTGACAATCTGCTCTCCCTACCAGAACTGCCTCCTTGTATTCCCAAGTTTCTCTTTTACTACAGAATTTGGAAACAAATAGTGAAGAATTCCATTAACAACTTTTCCTCAACAGTGAACATAAATTTTCCTTGCATATTCTGGGATCCTAAGTAAATTAAAACCTTATCTATTTGTAAGAAAAAGTTGCCGCCCCTCCCCCTTCTGCATACATCTTATAAAAAGTCCACCTTCAAGATTCATTTTCTTTACCTTTTGCCAGTATTTCTTCCCTGACTCGCTGCTTCTCTACTGCTGCTTCCATTCCTTCCTTTGATGCTCTGAACCTCCTCGAACGCTGCTGGTTCATTTTAGCACGTGGTGCCTGAAAAACATGTATTTCATATTCACATAATATTATTCAGAATATTTGCAACTAAATCTGCACATTATTTTGAATCAGTTGTTTTTATAAAACTAGTACACTAAACTGGAAAAGGTAAGTAATATGTCTAATAATCCTTTCACGACAGACAGGAGATCCTGAGGACTTAAATTTGGACCAAGAACCTAAAAGCTGAGCTCAGTGAGTGACATATCAAATGGACAAACATCCTATGAAGCCACAGCACTTAACAATGCAGGCCCCACGACCTAATGCCAATTCCACTGGGTTATGGTGCTTCAAAGCACCCAAGAAGAAAGCTCACTTGACTCAAAGACTCAGCCAGCAGACAATGACTACAGAACCAGGATCAGGAAGAGCTTCCTTCTGTCCTTGCCTAAGAGGAAGGACGGTCTCCAAATGAGATGCACAATGCCCTATAAAAGCAAAAGAAAACTACTTGATCTGTAGGACCCCAAGGCACTTCCATTTTGTACTTCCCACAATAAGCTTCATAATCACCACTCTGTCTCTACAAGCACAGCAGGAGACAGGGAACAAGGTTTTTACCAAAAGTACTTTTAAATCACTCTAACCAAGTGAAATTTAAATCACTGGATAAACCTGAATGAAGTGAACTGGACTGTAAGGTTCTGAAGTTACTGAACTGAGTTTTGGGGTTGGAAGGGACTCTGAAGTATCCTGTCTACAAAAAATAAGTTCTTTTATATTCTCTTTTAAACAGTTCCCTTTTCTGTAAAATGAGACCACCTAATCTAATTCTTTCAAGCATCAAGTTCTATGATCTACATTTATATTGTAACAAAAAAAATGTTACAGACATGAGCACGTACACAATGCACACAAATATGTACATATTTTATACTTGATCTAGCAGTAAGGGCATACTGCAGTAAAGTTAAAAATTTTCTTCAAGAAACTTAGCTAATGTGAATTGGAATATGCTCCAAATAAGACATATTCCTGTTCCCTTTATTCTTTACTCCACTTTAACTACAACTTAACAAGTTATCAGGTAGCTAAGATTTTTCTTTGAGTAAAGAGAACCTCACAGAAAAGTTAATCTTCTTGGACCCAAAGTTTTCTGGATTTTCAAAATCATTCCATTAGCTACTACAATTGCAAAATCTAAAAGAAAAAGAGAATCTATTTGCATATGGCTAAATAAATTTAGGCTTATGATTTACCTTAATTTTCCTTGAACCCTGGTATATAGTTTGCTAATCAATTATAACCTAAGCTACTTGATATTATTACCATAGGTCAGTAAGTTATTCCCCTCTGAAGGTCCTGTGATGACTAATCACTGCCTATAGGATAAAATCCAAACTCCTGAGTGTGGCAGGTGAGGCCTTCTTCAAGTCATCACTCTACTTCCCTTTCCAATCTAAAACTCCTACAGTTGCCGAAATATGTCAGTGTGATCATAGGCATGGAGAGTGTGTTTACCTGCCACATTTGAGAAGCCCATAAGGTCCTCCCTCCCCATATCTGTCCCACCCATCCCCTTCTACTGCCCACCAATCTCCAATTATTCTTTATCCTTCAAGAAATGGGACAAAAGTCACCTCCTCTCTATCTTCCAACTCTCTTAGTAGCACTGACACCTTCTTCCCTCAACATGCTGCATGTGTTATCTAGTGCCTATAAAGTCCATAAATAACTAACCTCACTCATTTATCTAAGTCTCTGTCCCTTTACTGGTAAGCCCTTCAAAAGCAAGGGCAGTCACCAACATCCCCAGCATTTCACAGTACTTGGTACAAAACAGGCATAAAAAGTGTTTGAATGCATGACTGAAGGATGAGGCTTGCTTTCTCAAATTTACCACACTCAACATTTTTCTTTATTTAGCTGACTTTCATTCTAGACACTGGGAACACAGCAAAAACAAAAACGGAGGACTCTAAGTTAATTATTTTAGCACTTACCACTCCATCTATTGCCATGTAGAGAAGTCGTCTTGGTCTTACTATATTGAAGTCTGTCAATGTATTCAAAAATTGCAACCATCATTTTATCTTCGTTTTTTGGTGCTGGTCTATAATGATAAGCACACTATGTAATATAATATAGTACTCCTCTGTAACTGGTGATGTCAGTGACAAAAACAGGTTACATACTTGTCTTCAGGATGAGTACAGGGATGGATGATTCCATTCATATCCAAATACAGATTACCAAACTCCACGTCATTTGGATTAGGTTTACTGGCATCAACAGGAATCTTGACACCATTGCATTCTTTTGGCTATGAGGAAATGAGAATTAATAGTAGTTTGATTGTTCAAGTCTGAAACTGATATAACCTAGGCTCAGTAAGTACCTGTGTTTCATTTCTGAATTGGAAATAAAACACTTTAAGCAATCTTTAAATTATAAGTTATCTTATTCCTTAAAGCAAACTGAAGTAGATATTTCATTTGTAGAAAGTAGACAGTTTCCAACACAAGTTAATCTTCTCTATGTGGGGGATAGTTATCAAATTTCCAAATCATTCAGTTGTCCAAGCGAGAGACCAGGGGAGTCATCTTAGAATTCTTTTCCCTTACCACCCATTCCAATAAGTCCTGTCAATTTAACATGAAAAACACTAACCACATCAGGGCATCAGCTCTCACCTACAAGACTGGAACAGTCTTCGTATGGACTGCCCACCTCTAGACTCTCCTGTCTCCAGCCTACCCTCTATGCTGCCAGAGTTTTTTTTCCTAAAATACAAATGTGGCTGCATCTTAATCTTGCCTGATTCTCCCAGTGATTCCCATAGCGGGTGTAAACCAATGAGCCTGGACCCATCCTAGTCTCCTGTCCCACCACGATATTGTTCAGGTCCACCCCATCTCGTCTAAGTTCCTGGAAAACGCTCTCATCTCTCAATGTCTTTGCACACTGCTTCCTCTCTATCAACACCCACTTCCTGAAATCTTAGTAATTTTCCAGGGTCAGACTCAGATCAAATGTCGTTCATTTTATAACGCTTTGTACTCATCTCCTAAGAAATTAATTGCTCTTCCTTCTGCATTTCCACACAATTTTGCTTATTCACTTGTAGCACTTCCATGGTTTTATAATTAATTTGTCATTCTAACCCAGCTACACTGTGCACTCTTCAAAAGGTAAGGACTGTGCCTTACTCACTCCTGGAGGCACTCAATTATACTTCTGTGATAAACATTACCTTTGTCTTTTTCTCCCAGAGCTTCAGCAGATGATAAGAATATGAGATAGGTTTTTACTGTTACTAATAGTAAAAGTCACTTAAAAAATAATAGTTCCCCAACACATGCAAAGCATCATTTGTAACAGCAAAAAACTGTGAACAATTTAAAAGCCCACTATGTACATGCTATAACATGGATGAACCTCAAAAACATTCTAAGTGAAAGCCAGTCATGAAAGACCACAAAAGATTCCATTTATATGATCCAGAATAAACAAACCAATAGAGACAGAAATAGATTAGCTTTAATCTGAGGGTAGAGGAAGTGGAAGGGAGATAGGAAGTAACCACAAGTGGGTACAACATTTCTTTTGGGAGTGATGTAAATGTCCTAAAATTAGATAATAGTGATTGTTGTACAACTCTGTATATATACTAAAAACCACTGAATTGTACGCTTTAAATGGGTGAACTTTATGGTATATAAATTATATCTCAATAAAGCTATTAAAAATAGATAAATAAACGGTCAACTTAATTAGGAAAAAAAAGAGCCCAAAGAATGCATTAATAAACTGTGATATGTCCATATAGTAGAATATCAAATAGAAGTGAGATTCAAAGAAATAGAGCTGGATGGTCACAAATATATTGCTAAGACAAAAAAGCAAGCTGCAGAAGAATACATACAGTATACCACTTATTCAAAGTTATCAAACAGATAAAACAATATTAGGTATTGTTCAGGGATGAATACATATGCAATGAAAGCAAAATTAGAAAAGCAAAGGAATGATAAACACCAATTTCAGGACAGTGGTTATCTTTGAGAGAGAGGGAAAGGAATGAGATTGAGCTTCAGTTTGGATTTACAATTGGGAAAAAAGGATATCAAAAGAGATTTAAGGGCAGAATAGGGAAGAAGCTATCAGACAGTGTTCCATACTCCGTGCTATGAATCAGGAAAGAGGGGTTCAATCAGAAGCAGTGAATGGGATAACTGGTAAGGAAAACAGGAGGTCAATTTTTGGGGGGTCTATTGAAAAAGATAACCTGATGACCCCCAAACATAACAAAACAAATTCTATGAAGGCAGGAGGCTCTCTGCCTATCCAACTAACCTCTACACTCCAAAGTCCACATTTTCCTCTCTCCTGCACCAAATAGACACCAGACTCAGGAGAATCCACACCCACTTTATTTATGCTCCCCAGGAAGCCACATAGTTAGTATTTTAGACTTGTTGGCCATATGACCTTAGTTGCAACAACTCATATCTGCCTTTGTAGAGTGAAAGCAACCATAAAGAATACAGACATGAATGGGTATGGCTGTGTTTCAGTAAAACTTTATTTACAAAAACTGTACACTGGCTTGCTAACCTCGGCCCTAGCGCCTAGCACACCACTAGGCATACTGTAGCTCTTCAACGGATGTTGCATATAGCTACATGAGAATTTCTACTTCCACTCCCTAGAAAGTATAGCACGGGGAAGGGTGCATGGGGAGGTCCTAACTTTGAGAAAAGAGCTCCAGGCATTCCCAATAAGAAAACTGAACATACTTTCCTCTCAGGAGTTACTGTAGATATAGTCAACACATTAATTACGTAAACTTAGAGTTTCTTTCTTCAAGAGAAGATTTTGATGCTCACCAAAGGAACTCACTCCTCAAGAGCCTTGCCAAACACAAGCCAACGTGTCTCCTGCTGCATTAAAGAGATCCTCAATCAAAGGGCAGCTAAAAGGAGAGCCACTCTGAACCCTAAAAACAATTCATTTCAAAGAACTTTTCACTATCTCTTGGATTTACCAGATGATAAACTGAGCACACACTGCAGCCTTCCCTTTTTACTCCAAGACCACATGAAAGACTAAAAACAAACAAATAATCACAACTGCATAACTGTACTGGAATACCAGAAGAACCCTCTGCGGCTGAGAAACCATGAGGGATGCCTGAAATGTGGAAAACTAGATCTGACAAGATGGAGCACACAGCCTAAAACAGGCAGAGAGGAGTTCGGCAGCCGAGCAGTGGGAGAACACAAGAAGGCTCCAGGCCCAGACAGGGGGCTCAAGGGATAGTCTCTGGATGATCCATCACCACCAGCAGCAGGAAGAGCCAGGTGGGTCAACCCCTGCACTCTCCTCTCACCCCCTCAGGCCCCACGTGCAGCAGGCAACTGGAGACAGGATTCCCAGAAAACCCGGGCGCTTGAGTAGGAAAAGCAGCGCAGTACGCTGGCTCTCTAGCAGTTCCCCAGAGCAACAGGGCGCACATCTGCCCAGAGGGCTGGCCGTCCAGCAGTTCCGCCAAGCAGCAATCCCACTTCTCCTCCACTTCACGGAAAAAGGGAGGGATCTATTTATCCCTAATAGGCAGTTGGGAAATTATCCTATTTGTACACAAAGATGCCAAGGAATCAAGATAAAGAAGATATTTAAGGGCCGGCCCCATGGCTCAGCGGTTAAGTGCGCGCGCTCCACTACCGGCGGCCCGGGTTCGGATCCCGGGCGAGCACCGACGCACCGCTTCTCCGGCCATGCTGAGGCCACGTCCCACATACAGCAACTAGAAGGATGTACAACTATGACACACAACTATCTACTGGGGCTTTGGGGGGAAAAAAAGGAGGAGAGTTGGCAATAGATGTTAGCTCAGAGCCAGTCTTCCTCAGCAAAAACAGGAGGATTAGCACGGATGTTAGCTCAGGGCTGATCTCCCTCACAAAAAAATAAATAAATAAAACTGTTTAAAAAAAAAAAGAAGATATTTAAAGAATTAAAGATGGTACAAACATGCAAATAGTGAGTCTGTATAAAAATACACTCCACAGGTTTTGAAATAAACCCCCAAAATGAGTTTCCCACCACCTTACTCTTCCAATCTTATAATAAGGCTTCCGGCTCCTCAAACGTAAAGCTGACGCCACTCCTGTCAGTGACAGCTAAGCGTACGCATTTTTGTGTGAGCCTGCACAGTATTTAACAGCAGCATTAGAAAATCCTGAATCACGCCTGAGGTTCCACTGTAACATGAGTTCTCACTACTGGAAGTCAGATGCCAAACTACAGCATTTGGTTTTAGATTTCCCTTAAAGCAGCTTGGAACTCAAGAACTGCAGAACATGGGTGATATTTTGGGGAGAAATGGTCAAAAGGCTAAGGAAAATTTCAAATTGCAGTATTTTGGTTAAAAATTCAGGCCATAAATTCCGATACAGTTGCCAAATAGAAAATTTTAACATCTTTAGTGATTAGTATTTTTTCAAGTAGTATGTATCTTAGGTCCTCATTTTTATACCGTGTTAGTCAACAAGGACTATTAATTATCACTAACATTTACAAAGCACTAAAAATGTGATAGGCACTGTTCTAAGGGATTCTACTCATGGATTATTCCCCTCTCTCCTCACAAGAACCCTGTGAGGTACAGAGTAGCCCACTTATAAATGAGAACACAAATGCCGAGAGGGGTTAAGTGGCTTCTCCAAAGTCACACTACTGCCAAGGGACCCAGCAGTATGAATCAGAGCTGGGATCTTAACCAGTATGTTAGACTGACTGATTATAATTTCACTAGATTCAACATGAATTTATTGAACATTTATAACGTGCATCAAGGACTACAGCCAGTGCTACAGAGGACACAAAACATGTAAAACATGTGAAATTGATCCTCGCTCTCTAAGACACAAGATAACACTGGAGAGATCGACTTCCAGCATGACAGTGTGAGTAGCTCTGCTCACCTGCTTCTCGGGGAAACTAGTGAATTTTTTTAAAAATAACACCATTTAAAGCCCTTGGAAACAGTCCTAGAGGAAGACAGCAATCTAGTCACAAAAACCTAAGAAAATTCAGCATTGACAATACAACAGAGCATGGAAAAGTTTCAACCTAAAGACACTCCCAAGAACAGTGCAAGTTGTGGTGAAAAGCAAGTGGGAAGAGAATCCTGGATCTAATGAAGATACAGCCCAGACTATAGGCCAGCTAGTTTGTAGGAGAGAACCAGGGAATGAGACAGCTGGGAAGAGCCCTCTTGGGGTTCGGACAAGTACCAAACATTAACCTCAGAAACTAATCCCCGGCAGGAGCCACTATTTGACTGGATTAGTCTGTAGAGGAATTCATGCCCCAGGGCACTGCTGAGAACAACACAGCAATGGGCCACAATTAGTGGAGGTTAACTGCTGGGTGTAATGAGGGCAAGAGTGGGAGAAAGTCCTACCTGTACCTGTCATCCTAGGGTGGCTCTGGGCATGCCCCAAACTGCACCACCCAGAGAAGCAATATCAGAGATCTAACACAGTGAGGAAGAAATACATCTCACTAAAATAATCCAGCTGGTATATAAACAAATAACAGTAACAAGCCCTGAAAGAGTCTGGGGGTGGGGGGCCAATACCCAGAGTTGCTACAATATGTTATCTAAAATGTCTTATTTACAGCAAAAAACTACCAGGCATGTAGAAAAACAGAAAAGTATGACCCACACACTGGGTAAAAGGCAGGCAACAGAAACTGCCTGTGAGAGCATCCAGATGTTAGATTTAACAGAACAGAGTTTAAAGCAGCTATTATAAGTATGTTCATAGAACTAAAGAGATGTACGTTAAAGAAGTAAAAGAAGTTATGATGACAATTTATATCAAATAGAGAATATCAACAAAGATAAAAATTACAAAAAAGAAACAAGTGGAAATTCTGGAGTTGAAAACTACAATAACTGAAATCAAAAATTCAACTAGAGGGGCTTGAAAGTACATTTGAATTGGCGAAAGAATTAGCAAACTTAGATACATTAATAGAATTTATGCAAGGTGAAGAGCAGAGAGAAATAAGAATGAAGAAAAATAAACAGAGCCTGATAGAAATACGGGACCAATTAAATGCACGAACATACACAGAACTGGAGTACTGAAAAGAGAGGAGAGAAAGGAGCAGAAAAAATATTCAAGGAAATAATAACCCCACACTTACCAAATTTATTAAAAAACAATAACTTACACATGCAGGAAGCTCTAAGAACTCCAAGTAAGATAAACACAAAGAGACCCACAAACAGACACATCAGAGTAAAAAATGCTGGAGGTAAAAGACAAGGAGAAAAATGTTTAAAAGAATCAAGAGGAAAAATGATGAGTCACTTACAAGGAAACCCAATAAGACTGACAGCTGGCTTCCAGGAGAAACAAAGGAGGCCAGAAGGCAGTGGGATAGCACATAGAAAGTGCTGAAGGAAAAAACTGTTAACTAAGAATTCTATATTCAGGAAAGGTACTGTTCAAAAATGAAGAAAAAATAAAGACTTTGCCAGATAAACAAAAATTGAGAGAGAATTCATTGTTAGTAGACCTGATTTACAAGAAATACTAAAGAAAGTTCTTCAGGCTGAAAACAAGTGACCCCAGTAAAGGTAATTATACATATTTTTTATCCTTTCTATTCTTAACTGATTTAAAAACCAATTGTATAAAATAATATCACACAACGTATCATGGCTTCAAATGCACAATTTAATATAAGTGTAATATATGTCCTATAACAGCCCAAAAGGAGGTGGATGGAAGCAAAGTTGCAATGAGCTAAGGAAATGACTGCAGATGGTAAAATGATAATTATAACAATGCAATGTTGAGTTTGTAACATTAACAGATATAATACATATAACAACAATACCAAAAAAAAGGGAAAATGGGAATCAAGCTGCATAGCAGTACAGGTTCTGCATATTACCCAAACTCAGCTAGTACAGATCTAAAGCTGATGAGACGTGTATAGTAAACCCCAGAGCAATGACTTAAAAAAATTCCAAAAAAAAAAAAAAACTAAAAAACAGATCACTAATGAAATTAAAATGCTACATTAGAAAATACATATAGAAAACAAAAACTAAAATGGCAGATGTAAATCCAACTATATCAGTAACATTAAATGTGAATAGATTGAACAATCAAAAGGGAAAGATTGTTAGATGGGATTTAAAAAAAACACGATCCAACTATATGTTGTCTACAGGAGACACACGAGAGTCACAGAGACAAAAACACTGAAAGTAAATGGATGGGGAAGAATATCATGCAAACAGCAACCACAAGAAAGCTGGAGTGGCTGCACTAACATCAGACAAAATAGACTTTAAAACAAGAATACTAGAGAGAGTGACATTTTATAATGATGAAATGGTCAATAGTTCAAGACATAACAATTAAAAACATATATGCATCTATTAATGGAGCATTGAAATACATGAACCTTTTAATAGAAATGAAAACAGACAATTCAACAATAGTTGGAGACTTCAATACCCCACTTTCAATAATGTATAGAACAATTAGACAGAAGATCAACACGGAAATAGACGACTTGAACAACACTACAAACCAACCAGATCTAACAGACTTCTACAGAGCACTCCATCCAACAACAGAAGATACATTCTCAAGTACATAGGGAACATACTCCAGAACAGATCAAATGTTGGGCTATAGAACAAACCCCAATAAATTTAAAAGCATAAAAATAATACAAAGTATGTTCTCCAACCATAATAAAATAAAATTAGAAATCAATAGTAGGAATAAATTTGGCAAATTCATAAATATGTGGGAATTAAACAACACATTCATGAATAACCAATGAGTCAAAGAAGAAATCTAAAGGGAAATCAGAAAACGCTGGTTCTTTGAAGAGATCAACACAATTGACAAACCTCTGTCCAGTCTGACCAAGAAAAAGAGAGAAGATTCAAATTACTTGAATCAAAAACAAAAGAGAGAAAACAACACTAAGATATCACCTCACGCCCGTTAGGATGGCTATAATCACCAAGCCAAAAAACAACAAACACTGGAGAGGATGTGGAGAAACAGGAACCCTCATACACAGCTGGTGGGAATGCCAACTGGTGCAGCCTCTATGGAAAACGGTATGGAGATTCCTCAAAGAATTAAAAATAGAGATGCCCTATGATCCAGCTATCCCACTACTGGGAATCTATCCAACGAACCTGAAATCAACAATCCAAAGGGCCTTATGCACCCCTATGTTCATTGCAGCATTATTCACCATAGCCAAAAAGTGGAAGCAACCTAAGTGTCCCTCGACTGATGACTGGATCAAGAAAATGTGGTATATATATACAATGGAATACTACTCAGCCATAAAAAAGACAAAATCGTCCCATTTGCAACAACATGGATGGGCCTGGAGGGTATTATGTTAAATGAAGTAAGCCAGAAAGAGAAAGACAAACACTGTATGATCTCACTCATATGTGGAATATAAACCAACACATGGACAGAGAAAACTGTATTGTGGTTACCAGGGGCAATGGGGGTGGGGGGTGGGCACAAGGGGTGAAGGGAGACATATATATGGTGATGGACAAACAAAAACGTACAACCCAAAATTTCACAATGTTAAAAACTATTAAAACATCAATAAAAAAAAAGACAAAACTGGAAGAAAAAAAAAAAGAGAGGACAAGATTACCAACCTTACAGAAACAAAAAGGATTATAAACAAATACTATGAATAATAGTACACAAATTAGATAACTTAGATGAAATACACAAATTACTAGAAAAACACAAACTACAAAAATGACTCAAGATAATCTGAATAAACCTATAATAAGTGAAGAGATTGAATTAGTAATCCACAAACTATGCACAAAGAAAAGCCCAGGCCTAAATGGTTTCACCGCTGAAATCTACCAAACACTCAAGGAAGAATTAACACCAATTCTTCCAAAAAAAAAAAAAAAAAAAGAGGAAGAAACACTTTCCAACACATTTTATGGGACTAATATTACCCCGATACCAAAATCAGACAAAGATGTCACAAGAAAGCAAAACTACAGGGGCCAGCCTGGTGGCGTAGAGATTAAGTTTGCACGCTCCACTGTGGCGGCCCAGGGTTCACACGTTTGGATCCCGGGTATGGACTGATGTACCGCTTGTCAAGCCATGCTATGGCGGTGTCCCATATGAAAAAAAATAAATAGAGGAAGATGGGCACGGATGTTACCCCAGGGCCAATCTTCCTCGGCAAGGAGAGGAAGATTGGCAACGGATGTTAGCTCAGGGCTAATCTTCCTCACCAAAAAAAAAAAAGAAGAAAGAAACCAAAACTACAGACTAATATCTCTTACGAACATGGATGTAAAAGTCCTCAACAAAATACTAGCAAACTGAATCTAGCAATATATAAAAAGAATTATACACCATGACCAAGTGGGATTTATCCTAGGGATGCAAAGTTGGTTTAACATCCAAAAATAATTAATGTAATACATCAGACAAATAGAATGAAAAACAAAAAATCATAAGACCATCTCAGCAGATGTAGGAAAAAGCATTTGACAAAATCCAACATGCTTTCATGATTTAAAAAAAAACTCAATAATCTAGGAACAGAAGGGAAGTTCCTCAATATAAAGGGCATCTACAAAAAATCTCCAGTTAACATCATACTTAATGGTGACATACTGGATGGTTTCCCTTTAAGATTAGGAACAAGACAAAGATTTCCACTCTTGCCATTTCTATTCTAAATTGTAGCGGAGGTTCTAACCAGGGCAATTAGGCAAGAAAAAGAAATAAAAGGCATCTATATCGGAAAGGAGGAGGTAAAACTATCTCTATTTGCATAAAGTGATCCTGTATATAGAAAATCCTAAGGAGTCTACCAAAAAACTATTAGAAGTAATAAATGAGTTCAGCAAGGTTGCAGGATACAAGATCAATATACAAAACCCAATTGAATTTCTATACATTTGCATTGAAAAACCCAAAAGTAAAATTAAGAAAACAATTCCATTCACAATAGTATCCAAAACCAGGAATAAATTAACCAAATAAATGCAAAACTTATACTCTGAAGTTGATTCTAAATTCATACGGAATTCTAAGGCAACAAGCTACAACTAACAAAACAATTCTGAAAAAGAAGAATAAATAGTGTAAGACTCATACTTCCCAACTGCAAAAGTTACTACAAAGCAACAGTTGTCAAGACAGTGTGGTACTGGTACAAGGACAAACATACAGATCAATGGAACAGAACTGAAAGACCAGAAATAAACCTATACACCTATGGTCAACTGATTTTTCACAAGGGTGCCAATGGTGCTGTGACAATTGAATAGCTATATGCAAAAGAATGAAGTTAGACCCTAACCTTATCCCATAAGCAAAAGTTTACTCAAAATGGATCATACACTTCAATTGAAGAGCTAAAACTATAAAACACTTAGAAGAACACACAGGCATAAATCTTCATGACCTTGTATTTGGCAATGGACTCTTAGATCTGACACCAAAAGCAGAAGCAACTAAATAAATGAATAAATAAGTTAAACTTCATCATCACAATTAAGAACTTTTATGCTTCAAAAGACACTATCAAGAAAGTGGAAAGACAATCTAGAATGGGAAATAATATCTGGAAATCATATATCTAATAAGGACCTTGTATTCGGAACATATATTAAAAAGCTCTTGGGGCCAGCCCAGTGGTGTAGTGGCTAAGTTCGCGCGCTCCACTTTGGCGGCCCAGGGTTCATGGGTTCTGATCCCAGGCACAGACCAAAGTACCGCGTCTCAAGTCATGCTGTGGCTGCGTCCATATAAAGTAGAGGAAGACGGGCACGGATGTTAGCCCAGGGCCAATCTTCCTCAGCAAGAAGAGAAGGATTGGCAACAGAAGTTAGCTCAGGGCTGATCTTCCCCACCTCCTCCCCCCAAAAAAACTTCTTACAATTCAGTAATAAAAAGACAACCCAATTTAAAAATAGGCAAAGAATCTGAACAGATATTTCTCCAAAGAAGATATACAAATGGCCAATAAGCACATGAAAAGATGCTCAGTATCATTAGTCATAAGGGAAACGCAAATCAAAACCACAATAAGATACCACTTCATACCCACTACAATGGCTAAAATTAACAAGTTAGATAACAAGTGTTAGTGAGAATGTGGAGAAACTGGAACCCTCAAACACTGCTACAGGAATGTAAAATGTTGCAGCCACTTTGGAAAATAGTCTGGCAGTTTCTCAAATAATTAAACATAGAGCTACCATGTAACCCAGCAATTCTACTCCTAGGTATATATCCAACAAATGGAAACATGTCCACACAGAAACTTGTACATGAATGTAACAGCATCACTCATAATAGTCAAAAGGTGGAAACAACCCAAATGTCCACTGACACACAAACAGATAAACAAAAGTGGTATATCCACACAATGAAACATTATTTGGTCATAAAGAAGAATGAGATACTGACATATGCTACAACATAAATGTACCTTGAAAATATAATGCTAAGTGAAAGAAGCCAGCCAAAAAAAAAAAAACCATATACTATATGATTCTATTCATAGGAAAGTCAGAATAGGGAAATCTATAGAGACAAAAAAGTAGCTTAGTGGTTGCTTAGGGATGGGGTAAACAGGGTCAGGGGATAAAGGGATGGTAGCTGAAGGGTTCAGGCTTCTATTTGAGGTGATGAAAATATTCTAAAATTTACTGTGGTGATGGTTACACACATCTGTGAATATATTAAAAAAACCCACTGAATTATAAACTTTAAATGGGTGAATTGTATGGTATGTGAATCATATCTCAATAAAGCTGCCTAAAAAATGTAGCAGCCAGCTCCAAAAAAAAACCATCATAGTGAAGAAAGCAGAATGTAGGGTCAGGGAGCAACATCGCTTTTGTTCATCATTAATCCTTCCTGCCCTTAAAGCCATGCCTGCATGTTTGCAAAAAAAAAAGGACTAAATGAAGTAGACGAGTGACAGGAAAAAAGCAGGGTAGGAAACCTGGATTTCACCACATGAAAAGAGCACAATTCTACACTATGCAATGTCACCAAAAATTAGACATAAAAATATCCTCACTTATACCTGGACATACAAACTACTAAAAACAAACTTACCAAATAAATTTCTGAAACATCAAATGAGTCTGTGTTAAGGCACTGTTTGAAGAACTTAACTTGTATTAATTGATTTAACCCACACAACCACCCTATGTGGTACATATATAGCTGATCTTCATTATTTACAAGTTCCATATTTGTGAATTCACCTACTCACTAAAAGTTTTTTGGAATCCCAAATCAGTATTTGCAGCATTCTCATGGTCATTCGCAAACATGAGCAGAGCAGTGAAAAATTTCAGTCTATCAACACACACGTTCCAGTTGAGGTCAAACAAGGTGACACTCTGCCTTATTTCAGCTCTCATACAGAAATGACCAGAGGATAGAGATGGTAGGGAGCAGTGTGGTGTAATGCAAGAAGCTCCAGTTCTTTCGAGTTTAGGAGAGTTTAAGTCATTTTCCCAAGATCAGAAAGCTAACGAATGGAGGACTGCATGAGCCAAGGACACAAAGTGAAGAAATTGATGGTTGAATGAATTAATAGTTAAAAGGCTAAAAAAAGAGATAAAACGAGATCATAAAAAATACTTAAACCAAAAGAAGAAGAAATGGAGAACGGAAACAAAAAACAGATGAGACAGAAAACAAACAGTAAGATGACAGATTTAAATCTAACCATATCAATAATCACATTCAACGTAAATGTTCTAAATGCCCCAATTACAAGGCAGAGATTGTGAAAACAGTGTGGCAGTTCCTCAAAAAGGTAAACATGGAATTACCATATGATGTAGCAATTCCACTCATAGGTATATACCCAAAGAAATGAAAGCAGGAATCACTCACAGGTATACACCCAAACCATTGATGTGGCATACAGATACTGGTCCACCAATGATCACAGCAGCATTATTCACAATAGTCAAAAGGTAAAAATAACCCAAGTGTCCAAACAAAATGTGATAAACACATACAATGGGATATTAGTCAACCTTAAAGATGAATGAAACTCTGATATATGCTAAACATGGATGAAACTAGAAAACATGCTAAGTGAAATAAGCCAGACACAAAATGCCAAATACTATATGATTCCACTCATCTTAGGTACCTAGAATAGGCAAATTCATAAGACAGAAGGTAGGGGAGAAGGCAGAAGGGGGAATTATTGTGTAATGGGTATAGAGTTTCTGTTTAGGATGATGAAAAAGTTACAGAAATGAGTCACAATGGTTTCACAATATTGTAAATGTACTTAATGTCACTGAATTCTAAACCTTATAATGGTTAAAATGGCAATTTTTATGTTGCATATATTTTGCCACAATAAAAAAAAAGGGCAGAGATCATCAAACTATAAAAAAGCAAGACCCAAGTGTATGTTGCCTACAAAAACAAACACTTTAAATGTAAAGACACAAACAGGCTAAAAGTAAAAGGATGGAAATAGAGCATGCTAGCACTAGTCAAAAGATCTGGCTACATTAATATGGGACAAAGTAGACTTCAGAGCAAAGAATATTACCAGGGATAAAGAGGACCACTTTATAATGATAAAGGAGTCCATTCATCAAGAAGACATAACAATCCTAAGCATTTATGTACCTAATAAAAGAGCTTCAAAATGCAAGGAGCAAAAAACAATGGAACTAAAAGAAGAAACAGACAAATCCAAAAAATTATAATAGGAGACTTCCACACCCCTACCAATAATTGACAGAACAAGGAGACAGAAAATCAGTAAATGTTGTTCAAGTCTTTCATATCCTATCAACAAACGTGATAACATTTATAGAACACTCCACCCAATAACAGCAGCACATATATCTTTTTAAAGTCAAAATGAAACATTTACCAAGACCATATCCTGGGACATACAACAAATCAGATAAGCTTTTAAAAGATTCAAATTATGCAAAGCATGTTCTCTGACAGGGGAACTAAATTAGAAATCAATAACAGAAAAAAAGTCTGGAAAATCCCCCAAATATTTGAAAATTAAATAATACTCTTCTAATAACACGTCATAAAATTTTTCTTGTTTGGTTAGAAATTTGTCAACTATCCTTTTTTTCTATAACTGTTCAGCGTAAGGAGCCAGCACAGTTTACTTAAATCATCCCTCATTTATGGACATTTAAGTTATTTCTGACTTTTTTTTTTGCTATTATAAACAGTATTGTCTTGAACATCCTTGTAGGTAAATTTTCTTCCACATCTGTGGTTATTTAATCATAACACTAGGCATGAAATTGCCTGACTCAAAGGGTAGGTTGGATTGTAACACTTTTAGTGTATATTGCAAATCGTTTTCCAGAAAAGTTATTTCCATTCACAAGAGTGCTTGTTTACCTCCAGCCTTGCCAGCATTAGGGTTTATCATTTTTGTTGTTTTGCTGATTTAATAGATGAAATACACTATCTCGTTATTTTACCTTCATATATATTATTCTATCATACAGAGGTGGGACTTTTTCGTATTCTTATAGAGCATCTGTGTTTCTTAATTTCACCATTCAACTAATGTTCATTTTAAGAACCCACCCAAACCAGACATTGTCTAGGTTTTATTGTCGGTAACCTAATGATGGTCCCTTGTTTGTTTTCCCGTCAGAGTCCAATCCTTCATCCATCTTAAATATTTTTTTCTAAAAATTACTTTTTAAAAATTAGTGCAAAAAGTTAGAATAAAGTTAATGTATGCCATGGCAAGAATAATTAAGCATTAAAAAAGGAAACACCTGAAAACTAATTCCTTCTCTCTTCCCTGACTCCTCAGGTCCCCAGATCTCTCCCACCTCAAGCAACCATTATCACCTGAATTGAGCTTCCTTCCAGAATATTCTATACTTACACATCCATCTTCTATTATATAAATGACAGGATACTGTACATATCATTCTGCGCTTGGTTTTTTCCACATAATAGGTAGCTTATTTCATATCAGTACTTAAGGTTAAAAACAACTAACAAAAATGTTTATTTTGTGCCAGACATTGTTCTAAGCACCTTTAGGTCTAATGCTATCTCATTAATTGGTAGAACAAGCTTGTAGGGTAGGCATTGTGTTGTCATCCTTATCTCAAAGTGAGGAAACTGAGGCACAGTGATGTTAAGTAACCTACAAAGGCCGCAAAGTTAGTGAATGGATCAGAATTTAAACACAGGCAGTCTGACCCAGAGCCTTACCCACTATAGTATATTGTCACTCTCATCTCATTTTAAAAAACAGTTGTATAATCTGATTTCTGTCTCTATGGATTTGCCCATTCTGGACATTTCATATAAATGGAATCATATGCTATGTGGACTTTTGTGACTGGCTTCTCTCACTGAGCATCATGTTTTCAAGGTTCATCCATGTTGTAGCGTGTGTCAGTGCTTCACTCCTTTTCATGGTTGAGTAATATTCTGCTATATGGATGGACCACGTTTTGTTTATCCAGTCATCTGTTGATGGACATTTGAGTTGTTTCTAATTGGGGGAGAAGGAAATGGGGGATGATTGCTTAATAGGTATGGGGTTTCTTTTTGGGGTGATAAATGTGTCTGGGAACTGGATAGTGGTGATGTTTGTACAACACTGTGAATGTGCTAAATACCACCGAATCGTACTTTAAATGGTTAAAATGGTGAACTTTATGTTATGTGAGTTTTACCTCAGTAAAAAAAAGAAGACTTCATGGTATTTCATTGTATGGCTTCATTGTTCATTTAACGTGTTCTAAATTCTTGGACACATGGGTACTTCTAGCCTTTCATTACTAATGAAAATATTGCATTAAATACATGTGTCCACACATCTTTGTGCCGATGTGTATCTGTAGGCCAATAGCCTTTTAAATGCCTATAGGATTCGATTTCCCTACACCTAGGCTTGGAGGCTCCACCCCACGTTTATTTCCATCTAGGTGGTGGGTCACATGGTGGCAGCCTCAGACCATTCCTGGGAGTGTGTCCCATGAGGACAACAGCCACCTCCCAGAACCTTATCCTCTGCAAATCTTCTCCTCCAGGTTATTGACTTCAAGGCATTTGCCCAGTTCTTCATCTTGGGGAGCTCCCGGGTGTCGGGCATTTTCCGGATTGGACCCTTGGCTGGTATCATGGCCTACCTGTTCACCATCATCAACAGCCTGCAGGGGGCCTTCATCTTCCTCATTCACTGTCTGCTCAATCGCCAGGTATGTAGCTGCTGCCCTCGCTGTCCCTGATGCCCCTCCTTCCAGGGGACATGCCTGTGCCAGCATACTTCCCTGCATCTGGGAGTGATTCATCTCCCCCTGATGTGTCTCCATCTCCAGGTACGGGAAGATTACAGAAGATGGATTACCAGGAAGACCACACCCGGATCCCAGTCCCAGACATCAGGGGTCATACTGACATCCTTTGCCTTCACTTCCAAAACGGTGAGAGACTGTGTGTTTTATGAAGGTTCTGGTCAAACAGAATGCTTGCTTCTTAGCAATCCCAACACCACCATATGTTGAGCGTCTACTGTGAGTTAAGTGTGTCCATGTACATTAGTTCATTTGATGGAGGGTAGGGTTTAAGAGTGGAGGTTCAGGAGCCAGGCTGCCTAGGTTTAAATCCCAGCTCTGCCTCTTAGGAGCTGTGTGATCTAAAAAAGATAAACTCATGGGGGCTGGCCCCATTGCCTAGTGGTTAAGTTTGGTGTGCTCCGCTTTGGTGGCCCAGGTTCGGCTCCCAGGTGCAGACCCACACCACTCGTCAGTGACCATGCTGCTGCAGTGCCCCACATACAAAATAGAGGAAGACTGGCAACAGATGTTAGCTCAGGGTGAATTTTCCTCAAGCAAGAAAAAAAGATAAAATCGTGACTCATACAGATATAAAATGAGCATACATTAAGGATTTTATTCCACTCATCAATCAGTGAAAGAACCAGGCAGATGTTATAACTGGCTCAAAAGAGAACACAAAGAACAGACATATATGTATATAATATATAATATATACAGTGTATATAATGTATACATAATACATCATACACATAATGTATACAACGTATACATAATACATAAAACACATATAATGTATAGAACGTATACATAATACATAATATACATATAATATGCATACAGTGTATACATGATATATATTATATATTGCATAATATATATGCAATTTATCCAATGTATATCATGTATACATAATACATAATACACATATAATATATACAATGTATACATAATACATAATATATATCACATAATACACGTATATGTCTGTTCTTTGCTGTTCTCTTTTGACCCAGTTATAACATCTGCCTGGCTCCCTCATTGATAATTATATATACATAATATATATAATATAATGTTTAATTATATAATATATAATTATACGTATAATTATTAATATTATAAAGTACATATAAAATTTCATATACCTATATGTTATATATGTATATATGCATAATACCTATGAATTATAATACATATATATAATTTCAGGAATATTGAAATGAATGTGCAAATGGACGCAAAACTGTTTTTTCCATGGAATTATTTTGCATCTCTGTCAGTTATTTAAAATTTACAGAATTGTAAAATATCTCCCACATAGATCAGAATTGGACAACCTGGAGATGTGTGCTCTGACAATACATCATTTTCCATGGAAGTACTCATTTTTCTCTACACCATAGATCTCATCCAGTCTCACAGCCATAAACACCATTTATTAGCAATGACCCCAAAATATTAAACAATGTGCAGTCCAGCTCCTTCTCCTGAATTCTACACTCATATAACCAACCACCTACCAAGTGCCCCCACTGAGATGTCTAACAGATGTCACAAATGTAACATGTTCCAATCTGAGCTTCTGATCCCCCACCTCTCATATCCATGGAGGGTTCCCTATCCTTCTGTTGCTCAGCACAAGGCCATGGAGTTATCCTTGACTCTGCCTTTCTTCTTACCCTCCATCTCTGATCCATCAGCAAATCCTGTTGACCATTCCTCAGAATGTATCCAGAATCTGATCGCCTGTCTGTTCCTTTGTTGCTTCTATTCTGTTCCAAGTCCTATTGTCTGTAGCCAGGATTATGGAAATAGCCTCATAAAGGGTCTTTCTGCTTCCCCTCTTGCCTTTTCCCTGCCCCACCTTTGGTCTGTTCTCCTTGCAGCAGCCAGAGGGCGCCTGTGAACTCCTGAGTCAGGTCACATCCCTTCTCTGCCTACAACCCTCTATGGCTCCCACCTTACTCAGTAAAAGCCAAAGTCCTCCTGATGGCCCACAAGGCCCTGTACGATCAGACCCTCTTTTCCTCCTTGACCTCATCTTCTGTTAATCTCACTTCCCTCTGCTCCACCCATGCTGGCCTGCTCAGGATTCTTCAGACACGCCAAGCTCACTTGCTCTTTAGGAATCTTGACCTGGATGCTCACTCTGCCTTGAATGTTCTTGTCCTGATACCCACATGGCCAACTCCCTCACCTCCTTCAAATCTTTGTTCCAATCATTTGTTATCAATAGTATTTCCTCTGGCAACTCTATTTCGTACTGCCTCCTTTTCTCCTACCCTGACATTCATGCTTCTCCTGCCCCTAATCCTGATTTTCTTTTCATAGCGCTTGCCACTTCCTAACATGCTATAACTTCCTTATTTATTTATGGTCTTCCATCTCACACTAGAATGTCTTATTTTTTCACTGACATATTCCAAGCTCAAGTAACTAAGATCCAGTGGCTTAATTAAATAGCGAATTATTTTTTTTGCAAGAATAGAAGCCCAGAGTTAGGTGTTGCTGGTATTGGTTCTATTGCTCAGTGGTATTATAAAGGATTTAGGATCTTCCCGGTTTTCCAATCCACTAGCAGCATGTTGGCTTTTCTTCAAAATGTTTTTTATGGTTGCAAGGTGGGTGCCATAGCTCCAGACATCACGACCATGTTCAAGGCAGAAAGAAGAGGGATGCGGCAGAAGCAGCAGCCTCTCCTTTCATGCCTCTCCCTTTAACAGGAAACAGAAGCTTTTCCCAGAAACCCCTCAGCAGATTTCCCTTTCATCTAATTGGTCAGAACTGCATCACATGACCACTCCTAGTTACAAAAGAATTTGACAAAACAAGTATTTGGCTTTCTAGCTTCTAGAACGAGAGCTATCAGTGGTGAAGAGGTTAAGAATGGCTTTTGAGTTTGCCTGCAGTGCCTGCCATGCTAGAGATAATCACTGTTAACATTTTAAGGTTTATCCTTCTAGTCTGTGTTGCTATATTTCTCTCTCTCTGTATTTATAAGACCCATGCCCCTATAGATATGACCCCTGGGATCATGTTTGTACTAATCTTGGTACTGATTCCAGTTCTGATTTCTCTCTCACAGGGTTAAAGCTCTTTCTTGCTTTCAAATACGCTATGAAGCAACATTTGAGGACAGCAGGTGCCGGCAGGAGCTGACGCTGAAATCTTCTCTTCATGGCTTAATGTGGAATTGCAGATCTCACCAGCCCCAGGACTCTCTGGGTGATTCAGAGCACTGATGGGTGGGGCGCTCTTCCCACGTTCCATGCGCTGGTGAGAAACAAGACTTTCTGTTCCAGATTACCATTTTATCTTCTATGTTCTGCAACCCTTTGAATTTCCAGAGTTTTGAGGAAATAACAGATCCTAGTGCAATGGCATGACCAAGAACATCTGGCTACCGTTTTGTTTTCTCCTAAGTTCTTTGGCGTGTGGCTGCAAGCCTGCCTCTCCAGCACCTGTCACAGAGTATGGAAACGGCTTCAGGAAATGGCTTGTCTTCTGACCGACTGGCTTACCCTTTAACAAAGACTCCTCCTGGCTTTAAAGAAATGGCCAGTAAAACTGTAACGAGAGCCCCAGGGGATAAACAAAGCTCACTGACGTATAGGCTACTTTGGCACAAACACTTAAAAGAGTTATTTTGGTAAGCAGGAGTGTCAATGGAGCAGAATTCCAGCGTTTCACAGAGAGTTGAAGGACTTGATGACAAAGCCT
The DNA here is from genome assembly GCF_020826845.1 of Diceros bicornis minor. Classification (NCBI taxonomy): domain Eukaryota; kingdom Metazoa; phylum Chordata; class Mammalia; order Perissodactyla; family Rhinocerotidae; genus Diceros; species Diceros bicornis. The sequence continues at coordinate 1,238,691 of NW_026690915.1, forward strand.
TGGGAAATATTTTGGTTTCCTGGAACCTTTCAGGGAACCAACATCTCCCTTCCTTCCAGGAACTGTTTTGTGACTTGGCTAGGATTCGCACTGCTCACAAAGTTATCATCACCCTGCCTTGCTCTTCGTCTCCCATAAAGTGTTGAGTGGCAAGGAGAAAAGAAGGAAAATTTAAAATGTACATGTCCTCCCTTCCATGGCCACTCTCCAGCCTGCCTCCTCAAAGTGTGGTCCGTGGACCAGAAGCATCAGCATCCCTTTGTTGGATAAACAGGATCTCAGGCCCCACTCCAGTTCTGCTGAACCAGAACCTGTGGTTTAATGAGATCCCCGGGGGATTTGTGTTGTGCGTGAGTGAATGCTTTAGAATATTCTTCTGTTTTCCATGCTTATAGCAGAGCTTGTTTTTAAAACTAGAAAGGAAAACATATTCTTGGCTTTAGGACTTTGCATCTGCCATTCTCTCTTCCTAGGACACCTTTCCTCAAAATTGGGCTAATTTTTGCCCTCTCTTTGAGTCTCAGCTTAGTCATCACTTCCACCAGGAAGCACTCTTTAGATCTCTTCAAGTGGGATTGGATGTCACCTCTGCATGTCCTCTGAGGCTTCATGCTTTCTAGCTCTGTATTATAATTTCTTTTCTTCCTGAGTGTCTCCAATTAGATTCTGAGCTCCATAAGTGCAGGGAAGTATAGTCAGTGGATTTTTCATAAATATTTTGAATGAAAGCGTGAATGAATGGTTACTCTCCATTTTGAAGATGAGCAAACTGAGGCTCAGAGAGGTTAAGTAACTTTCCCATCATTACACAGCTGTAGCGGGCTGAGCTGGGCTTTGAACTCTTGACCAGAGAGCTCCTCTTCCAGGCCACTAGTCCTTCTCCTTCTCTTTCTTTGACCCTAGGAATTCTTAGTTTGGGGATACAGAGAAAAGGCTATTTACTTTGAGTCAACTTATCATTTAGGATTCAGTTCGCTCGGTAATGATCCTGTGTTGAACAATTTGATCACAACATTAAACTTGATTGATGGAGGCTCAGTCTTTGTTATTTGTGGCAGCCACAATTTGGGAGAGGGGCTGACATCTGTTTACAAACAAGAGTTCATTTATGATAGGTTGGTCTTCGATGTTTGGCTTGTCCAGAGGGTTCAATATAGAGGTGACAATTCTAAGGGATATTGAAGGCATGATTTTTACCCATTGCCAATTGTGGTAGGTTAATTGCATCAATGCCTTCAAGAATGGTTTCCATGCCTCCACATCCCTTCCCTGTAACTTTGTAACCCTTCCTTCTCTGACTCTGGCTTGGTCTTGAGAGTTTATTTGGCCAACGGAATGTTAGCAAGCATGACTCAGAGGTTTCAAAATTGGGTGTGCATCCCTTCTTGCCCTTTGCATGATTTGTCTTGCTCGCTCTTGCACCCCTGCCTCCGCCATAAGAACGTGCCCAGTCTAACCCGCTGGAGGGATGTGAGAAACATATGGAGGAGAGTTAAGTCATCCCTTTACACCAGCTGAGGCTGTCCTTAATCAGCCACCTAACCAACTTGTAGCTGACTGCAGTCACATCAGTGAGCCAAGTCAAGATCAGCAGACCTGCCCACCCAACCCATCAACTCAGGAGCAACAATCAGGTATCATTATTTTAGGGCACTGAGTTTCAGGAGTGGTTTGTTATGAAGTGTTATTTGTGGCAATTGCTAACTGATACAGCAGCCAATGGATTGTCAACATTTTGCATTTGATTGCAACACTTTGGAATATACAAAGAGGAGGATTTGCATCTATATTTCCTCTTAGCTATCAAGATCTATAAATCTATAATGCTTGAATAAAGTTCTTTCTGACAGAAGACTTGCACAAGGCATTGTCTATCTCTATTACAGTGTTACATGTTGGTTTAAAATACAATCGTGTTAAGGAAGTCTATGTTTCTAAGGTAAGTGAAAGCTGTAACCTCCAAAATAAGGATCTTTCTTAATATAAACATCAAGCTATGCTTGGTACGTTCCTTTACCCCCATGGCCTCATATGCCTCCACTAGAGACAGAAAAGACACTTAGAATAAAAACTGAATGGTTCTCAAATCCCATAAATATAAAGTGAAATAACTCCATCCTCTTATAATCCAAATAATTTATGGTGTCCAAAAAAAGACAGATCCATTCATTCAAGAAATATTTATTGACCACCTAAAATGTACTTTTCCCTCCTAAACCATTAAACATCATTGAAAAAAAATTAAAAAATTGAAAAGCAAGGATATTAGAACATAAAATATTATTTTAAATTTAAATATTTTATTTTTCCCCAAACCAGAATTTATTAAAATTTGACTTTCTTGATTTTAATGGAAGAAAACTCATCAATAATTTTTCAAAATCAATTTCTAGAAAAAAATTAACCATTAAAAGTACATTGAAAAAGTATATGTAGGGGCTCACATTTTTCCTTTTGTATCAGGTTCCATTATGAGCCCAGCATAGCACTGTCAGATCTTGGATTTGGATATTTTGCTTATCATGGATTTTTCTTGCATTGATTTTGATATTTTTAAAAATTGCATTTACATGGTATTTATCTTGATTTTTTTTGATGCACACTTAAATTTCGTGCCTGAGACGAGTGCTTCCCTCCCCTCCCCCCAGTGCTGGCCCTGATCGTGATCTTTTGATTTACTGAGGAAGATTCTCCCTGAGCTAGCAACTGCTGCCAATCTTCCTTGTTTTGTATGTGAGCTGCCACCACAGCATGACCACTGACAGACGAGTGGTGTAGGTCTGCACCTGGGAACCAAACCAAGGCCACCGAAACAGAGCACGCCAAACTTAACCACTAGGCCACTGGGGCGGGCCCTGGTCATGATTTTTGGGGGGCAGATTCATACTGGTTTTTCAGGAAGTGGGACAACATCCTTGGCACCCCTTGCTTAAAAACACTTGAGTATTAATAATGCTGTATTAGTCACACCCACCTACATGGAAAGAGAAAACCATAACATAGTGCCAGATATCTCATGGCTACACAGAAAGTTATCCTCAGGGTGACACAGAACAAGTATGCCCATGTTATTTTAAAACCTTTATTTTTCCCACTTGTCATATTGTGAACATCTTTTCAACTCATCGAACCTCTTAGAACTTCAGTTTTTTCTCGAGAGCTGCACGGTATACATGTGTCCTAATGTATTTAGCCTGTTTTTGCATCATTTCCAACTTTTTAGTACTATAAACTATACCGTAATGAACATCTTTGAGCTAAATTTTAAGCACTCTTCTAGTTAAATGCTTTTAAAATTAGTGGTAGGTTATCAATGAGAGGAAGCTTATATGTCTTCCTTAATGTCTGGTTGAAGAAAAACATTAGTAACTGCACAAATCTATCAAACTTTCACAAACTGTCCAAAAGTAAATCATTAGAAATATAGTAATTTGAAGTTTACTTAAGCTCTACTCATATAAAATCTTTCCATCCTCAGTTCTAAGTCATCTGGTTGCCTCCCTGCCTTAACATTTCTGTTCTGTTGTGCCTAAAGTTATCAATCTTTTATTTGTGATACTCAGCATGCTGGATTATAATCAGATGCTCATGTGTTTTTGTGCCCCGCTATCCTATGAGTTCCTTGTCATTTATCTCTGCACGCTTATGACCCAACAGAAGATTAGGTTCACGGATTGGATCAATAATGTTTATTTAATGAATGCATCAAGGAAAGAGTGTGTCAATCTACCACACAGCAACAGGACACTGTTCTCTATTCTGCCCCCTGAAGGACACCCCTTGATTTTACAGATAATGTCATGCTCTTGCAGAGTCACCCAAAGACCCTTTTTTCTTAATATACCTTAATTTTATCTATTTATTTATTTTTCCCCCACAGCACCAATGGATAGTTGTATGTCATAGCTGCACATCCTTCTAGTTGCTGTATGTGGGGCGTGGCCTCAGTATGGCTGGAGAAAGTGGTGCGCGCCTGGGATCCGAACCCTGGCCGCCAGCAGCAGAGCACGAGCACTTAACCACTAAGCCACAGGGCCGGCCCAAGACCCTTTTGTTTAAGTTTCCAATAACAATAAGTCTGTGCTAATTCCATTACGAACACTGCTATTTCTAAAACGACAATAACCAACTTAGGTCAGCTTCCCTAAAAGCAGAGCCTGCGACAGGGATTTTGGTGCCCATGATTTATTGAGGGAGTGCTCTGAGAAGAGAGAAAGTACGGGAAGAAGAAGGAGTGGAGCAAGGCTGTGGTCTCAGCTGGAAGCTACTTGCAGCCTGACCTCACTGTGAGCTCTGGAGCATGAATTGTACCTCAGCGTTGGTCCCATTTTGAGGCACAGGGAGCAGCCTGTTTTGTCCCTGTGTCAGTTAATTATTGGCTGCGTGCTGCCCCCATGGTGGTGGGAAGATGTATAACAACTCCCCTTTGGCTGAGGCCAATTTTCTGGAGAAGGGGACAGCTGGCCCAAAAAGGGGACTAGGGAGAGCCACCAACAATATTGACTATTTCGCCCCATCCTTGTGACCACCAAATATGAAAAAGTCAGTTGTATCAATAATTCAGATACTTGCTTGAAGCTCATTGGAATGAGATTTCGAACTGCATTAAAACAACTTGTTTCAAGTGATGCTGCAAACATCTTAGGCCTTCCAGTAAAACCTTCCTCTTACTAAAGATCTTAAAGATTATTTACTGTTACCATTTGGCTTTATTGAGTCTAGAATGCAATGGTTTTTATATTTCCAAATATACCTCTAATAAAGTACTTCCATCTTTAAAAAATATGAAAAGTGTCAGAAAGTGACATTCCTAATTCTTATCTTGGGAGGGGGCATACCTTCTACTTGAAATCCTATAATGTACAACACCCAATAGTACTTGCCATTACTCCCTGAACATTACATCGCTTTATTATCGATATTTAATCTTTGTTACGTCCCACTTCTGTGACCCTACTTCATGGGTAATTCCCAGCTTTAATAAAAGTATCCACTTTATGTGCATTTTGAAACTCTCAAGCTGCGTCTGCCAGTGCTACAGATATGGGCTGGCTCAATTTGCCTGGCTAGCTTTTGACCATGGGATCTCAGACTGTCTTCCTTCCTCTTCCCTATTTCTCATAAAAATCCCTCTTTGGGAGTTTGTGGGTTTTGCTGAAGTAGCATCTGGTCTCTGCTCCCCATCTTCCTCTTCTCTGACATCCTTGTCAAAGTCCCTCATATGCCTTCCCCAAGTTTCTGCCCAGCTCAGCACAGCGATATTTGCTTGTGGCCAGGTCAAGCCCACAGAGTGCCGAGAGTCATCCTGACCTGTGCCGGAAGAAGCAGGTTCTCTCCCCAGCTTGGGGCTGCCATTGTCTCCCGAGCTTGAAAGCAGCTGCCCTTGGGCATGGAATCACTTCTGACTCATAAACACCATGGCACCATCTCTCATTCTATCCTTTCACTTAAGGGGCCACCAAATAGCCACTTAGGTCTGCTGGACACATGGACATTCTCCACCCTTCTGTCTTCTCTCTCTTTTCCTTCCAGTGGAATCTTCTCAAAACCTCCATGCATATCGACTCATGCAGGTAGGTGTTTTGGAGGCGTTATAAGGGTGTATCTCAATCGTTTGCCAGAAGCATCTAAATTCTACCTCTTGTCCAGCCCAAACACCCTGTGACAAACAGAGGAGAAACCCAGGAGGCTTCGAGATGTTAAGGAATCGTCCCGATGTCATTTATTCATCCTGTGAATATTTGTGAAGTATCTATTGTCTAGAAACTGGGGCTGTGATACTAAACAAGACATACATCGTCTTTCCTTTCATGGAACTTACATTCTAATGGTGGGGGGAGACCCAATAAACAAGTAAATAGATATTAAAGTGAGCTGGATATCTTCCACTGACCCCTCCAAATCCATCCAGTTGGATGCTGGAATGCTGACACCTTTGGAGTATGACAATGGACTTTCTTGACCTCTGCCTTTCAGTTGGTTTTGGCCAGTGGGAAACACCAACAGGATATCAGAAAAATGGAGGAGAGAGAGGTCAGAGTATTTATTCTCTTAGCTCCTTCCCTGTGAGTCACCATGAGCTGTCTGTCCCTTGAATGAAGACCACAGCTCCAAGATGTGGTTCACCAAATCTTATCAATTACAATTTCTTATCCTTGTCCATTCTGATATTTTCTCAATAGCATTACATGCAGTTCCTAAACATCTTCAGCCTATCCTGTGATTTTTATTTCCACATAGAATAAAAAGAAAATTTAGAAAGCTTCAGTTAGGACATTTGCACAATTAACATCCATACTTTTTGTATGAATTACATCATGTCGTGCTCTCCCCACCAGCATTTTGCATGATCACCACAGAAATAAAAAAAAAAAAAAAGCCAATGTTGTCTGGATTTTATGAAAAGTAATGTTCATCAAAATCCCTGGGTAACGAATATGATTTTGCCAAAACCCAAACTGATTAACTAGGTTCCCTGTTTAAACCTGTATGGGACCAGTAATTTATTTATTTTTTAATAAAAGTCACATAACATAAAATTCACCATTTTAGCCATTTTAAATTAATATCCAGTGGCTTTTAGAACACACAAAATGTTGTGCAACCATCACCCTGTGGGGCCATGTTTTAAAGCATCTCAGGTACCAAGCACACTTGGCATGAGAGGTTTGTTTGAAACAAAAGTGACAGTATATTCTAAGGGCAAGATTCAGTTGATTTCCAGTGAGCCGGGTGAGAAAGAACGTTTGTATGAGCCACTAACCAGGACCACTTTGGCATCAAGTCTAGGCTGCCGTTCTGATGGGGCAGAAATACTGGGCTCTACTTGATACTTGTGTCCTGTTCTTTGCAGGGCAGAACACCTTCATCTTATTTCCAGCAATCCTCCTAACCAAATATCACTGCTTCAAGGCGTGGGAAGTTTGCTGAGAAATAATTGTGTTCAAACGATAGGCAAAGGAGGAAGTGGCTTTTGTGTTTTGTGCTTCAAGCTCATATATTGGCAAAGGGTGACGTTTCCTTCTTTTCTTGAAATGTGGCTTCCTCTTCTGTGACAGTGAATAAGAAAGATTTGGCTTCTGGTTAGAATGAGTAGAGCCCGTATAGTGCCAGGGTGTATGTTAGTTGGCAACTTGTCGAGAAGCGGCTGCCCAGTCAAACGGATTAAATGAAGAGGGTTTAATGAAGATACTATTTATATAAGTGTGAGCAGGTAGAACAGGTTCTGAATCCAATGCCACAGCATGAGGTGGGGGGGTTTCCCCACACATTCAAGCAATTCTCTGACACCATCTGTGTGTTCTACAATGCATCTCAATTGTGACACTATCTACCCAGAGATAGCATCAGATCCCATAGGTTAATGGCTCAGTCCCACAAGACTGCCTCCCCTCCTACTTCAGAAGCCAGTCGAAAGCCTAGATTGTCACTTGTGCTTCTGACTGACCGGCTATAGATTGGAGGTTCCCATGACCCCCTCCTCAAGTCCCATTAATTTGCTAGGGTGGCTCATGGAACTCAGAGAAACATTTTACTTACTAGATTACTGGTTTGTTATGAAAGGATGTAACTCAGGAACAGCCAGATGGAAGAGATGCATAGGGCAAGGTACGGAGACGGGGCTTGGAGCTTCCATGCCCTCTCCAGGTGTGCCACTCTTCCCAAATTTCCAGGTCTTCACCAACCTGGAAGCTCTCCGAACCCACCTTTTTGTATTTTTCTAGAGGCTTCCTTGCATAAGCATTGATTGATTGGATTGATTAAATTATTTGCCATTGGTGATTGAACTCAATCTCCATCCCCTCTCCCCTCCCTGGATATCAGGGGGTGGGACTGAAAATTCCAAATCTCTAATCTCTTGGCTGGCTCCACTGGCAACCAGCCCCCCTTAGGTGCTCTCCAAAAGTCACCTCATTAGCATAAACCCACTTATGCTGGAATGGGGCTTGTTATGAATAACAGGTCACCCATTTCACCTTTATGGCTCAGGAACTGAGGAGGAGAGACCAAATACAACAAAAGATGCTCCCATGGCTCCTATTGCTCAGGAAATTCCAAGGGTCTTAGGATCTTTGTGCCAGAAACAGGATGAAGACCAAATATATATTTTTTATTATAAATCACAACATCACAGCAGGGCTAAGAGAAACCAACAGAGGATGGTGGGACACCCTGGGAGTAGCAATATGAGGGATCGCTTATCATTCCTTGGATTAAAGGAGATACCCTTTGATCCAAGGGGATGGAGCAGTTACAGGAACCTGGAAAGGGGCTTAGCCTGTGACAGAAGAATTGAACCACTGCCCAAATGTGCAGTCTCTGCAGGGAAGGGGGAGTTTCTTCATCTCTCTCTTCTCTAGCCCTCTTCTCTCCTTCCACAGCTACCATATTCAAACTCATTTGGAAGAAAGAGCACAAGAGTGGACTGATAATACAATCCATACAGGACAACCTAAGAGTGCACAGAGCAGGGTAGAGAGGGATGGAGAGCAGATTCTTTCCCAGTTGCCCAAAGTGAATTGTTATAAACTTGTTAAAATTTGAGAGGCAGCCACACCCCATTGAATTTTTTTCCTCCTCCTTCCTCCCATTGAGATAAAATGAGTGCATGAGGAAGGGCTGTCTGCTTTGGCTGAAGCAGAGGCAACTCCTTCTGTTTATACCAGGAACACGACTGTCTGTTCCAGGCCGAATTTTTCCCACCACGAGTCCATTGTTTAAGGAAACCAACATTCCCTCTCTTTCATGGGTCTGGTTTCCCCAAGAACACAGTGAACCATCCCCTCTCCCTGTGCTGCATCACCATAAACCCACAGCCAGAACATAAGTACCAGGTTAAAATACCACCAGATCCTGAATTCAGTCACTGCTGAGACTCTCCCATCAATGTTGTCATTCAATGGTGATTCCTGAGGACACCTTTCCACTGAGACCCACTCCCAGCCTGTCCTCAGCTTCTTATAGTAACACTAAGATTTCCTCAGAATCCTCCCAACTTGGGCAAGAAACATTCTGAAATGCTCTCTGTATTAATTTTCAGGGACTGGGGACATTGGTAGATGTAATTTGAGTGTGTATGTGCAGTAGTTTCTACGCAGGTATTCTATTTTTTAGACACAGATAAAATAGTGTGGCTTCTCAATGCACCAAGAAAATGGATAACTGATCAAATTTTTTCATGATGTGAAGTCTTTAGAGAGTAAATGTCATGGTTAAGAGCACAGACTATGGAGCTAACTCCTCACGTCCAAATTCCAGCTCAATCCCTTCCTAGATATTTGTATTGACCGAGTTATTTACCTGATTGGTCCCTCAGTTTCTTCATCACTCAGTTGGCAATAATGATCAGCATACCTACTTTGTAGGTTTATGGAGAGTATTAAAGGAGTTCATGTTTGAAAAATGCTTGGAACACCTAGTGTATTGCCAGTGCTGTACCTATATATTAGAAATAAAATTTAGAAATTCTTCTGACACTGCCTGTGAGCCCCAGAGGGTGAGACTGTTGCCTGGATGTATGTAGAAAGCACTCCATGACATACGATGAATAAATGAGTGAACAACATTGGCAAATGCATTACCAATGTCACCTATGTCACCCTACAGGTATTCCCCAGCCGAACCACCCGCAGACATTCCTGCTCTGTCCTGCATCATATTCCCTGGAGGAATCACTGGGGCTTCTTGGACCCTGGTAACCATGCCCACTAAAGGTTCTTTTCCGTCAGCAACCCCAGTCTTTGTCGAAGTGCTTCAGCTCACAGGGTCTGCGCTCTGATCCTTGTCTTCACTCGAGGGAGAAGTGACATCCCCAGAGCTGGGCACACGCAGAGCCTGAGGCTTGGAGAAAATGATTCCCTGGCCCTGAGGCAGGTAGAAGAGCACAAGGACATAGTGGGATTCGGGGAAAAACCTCCAGGTGTTGTCAGAAGGGATGGAGGCAGGGGATGTGTCAGCAAGGACTGGTCAGGGTGGTGGGCCTTGGTGGTTAAATAGTAGGGGGGCTGGGAAGTTTCATAGGTTCTAGCATAATACAATCAATATGACAGTCATGAAATCAGAATCAGCCTAATTTAGGCCAAATTAACCCAATGTCAGCTGTTCCCTGTCTCTCTAATCCAGTAGTGACTTATAATAAGGGTATTCGTGTTCTATCATCTCCTTTTCATTGATTGGCTAGAGTAATTATTCTTTACATAGCCTGTCTATTTTTACATAGTAAAGAAAAAGTGAGTTTTAAAACAACCCTCCTTGGAAAAGTCTCCCTAACGTATTGGATTAATAACAGAAGCCACGACAGGAAATTCACCACATATCTTGAGCTTTAATCTCTGGTTTTAGATCTCCCTAACTGGTAAATTACCTTGACTTTTGCCTTCTTTCTTGAGATTAGTCCACTTAGGACTCAGTAGGAGTGCAACCTCATGCCATGTGAGAAGTGGTGGGACGCTAGGAAGAGGTTTGTTTCATTCTGTCAGTGTGTGTGTGTGTGTGTGTGTGTGTGTATGACAGTTTTTATTGCATCTTGCAGTGTGGGCCAGTGTAGACTCCTTTTCTAGGGAAAAAATTTCCCTAACCACTTTCTCTGGACTTTATTTTCACTGATGGCTTCCTCAGCACTGTCCAATAGTAACATTAAGCATTCTATATTATAGAATTTAATTTTTTTCTAGTAGCCACATTTTAAAAAAATGAAAGCAAACAGGTGAAACTAATTTTAATAGTATATTTAACCCACTATAACCAAGAGATCATCAATGTGGGTGCAGTCTATACAAAACTTAATAATGAGAGAGTTTACATTTTTTTCCTGTGTTTCATAAATCCAGTGTGTATTTCCCACTTACAGTACAATCTCCATTTATAAGTTGAGTTTTTTTAGACCTACCTTCTCTGTACTGAGATTTAATGTTCACAGTTGTGAAATAAGAGTCACTAGGAGTGGGGTGGATGATAATTTCACTACTGATTTAAGCTCTAATGGAGCTATGAACACCAACTGGTCAATGGGTTAATCAAATGAATAATCATATAGTACAGAAGAATGGTACGATTTGGGATTTAGAAAAAGACTGGGGACCGTGTGTCCTGACAGGGAGCACCAGGGATTTTGTTGTTGAGAGTGACAAGGACAAAAAGAGAATAAAGTCATACTCATAAGTGTCTAACAACATGGGGGAGAAGAAATGACCTGCCGTAGTCCTGAGTTTTGACCTTGAGCTCTCTGTTCTTGACCCAAATCTCTTTGATGATGTCACAGGACACAGGTCAGATTAATCCCCACAGGGAGGGTGGGAGGGTAGAAGCACAAGGCATCTGACATAATTGTCCTGGGAAGGCAGGCTTCATTTTATCACTCTGATTCACATTCACAATTTATTTTTATAGGGTAAGAGGAAAAGAAGTATGATGGTCAAATCATCACAGAGGAAGCGACATGACTGTGGAAACCAATACAAACCAAAGCCTGGTTTGAGCATCTCCATCCCTTTGAGGATGTCCAGTTACATATTCAAGAGGCCAGTTACTAGAATCACATCCTATCCTGGCAATGACATCAGATGCCATCAATGGGAGGAAACCTTGGAGCAGCCCCAACAACTCTGCTGGCAGAAGAGACTGCAAGGTCTCCAGGCCAGCAGAGTAAAGGAAACCTGTTAAGCCCTTTGGACCTTGCCAAAGCCCTGCTGAATCTTGCACCTAGTTGCACAGGTGCATCCCTGCCAGGTGTGCTCACAGGTGGTCTGAACTCCAGTCCCATGCCCATCCCTGCCTGGTCTTCAGATTCAGCAGAGACGATCCCAGGAGCTGGTCTGTACATCCTACAGCTCCTTTGCAAACAACTTCTGGTGACTGAGGAGGATATCAGGAAACAGGAAGGGAAAGTGAAGATGGCAAGAGAGAGACTGGTCGTAGCATTGATGCAGACAGACTCGCTAGCGAGGCAGGGAGAGTGAGGGGCCAAGAAGGACGTCCCGACAAACACGATGAAGAAAAGACAAGACGGGGCAGATGACATGGAGCTCACACTACATTAATGCCTCTGCAGGGGTCCTGATGTCTTCTTCCTTTGAGCTCTTGAAACTTTAATATATACCAATAGTTTTCTTTTCTTTGATTTCTTTGCATGACAGAGAAGATACAGACAGTGATCTTTCTGAGGTGAGAGATTGGGTTTCAGGTGAGGAGAGAAAGGAGATCTTTCCTTCTCATTTTGTTCTCTCATTTTCCTTTCCTGAGTGTTATGCATTTGTATTTTAAGATCAACAGAGCGGTATCACAGTCAGGGAATTCTTTAGAGGTCTGCCCTCACAGTCACAGAGAAAACCTACCTAGTCCAAATGGATTGTCCTTTTTGTGTAATATTCCAATAGATTCCAACATAATATTTCACTAAAGAGCTGTTATATCTGTCTTCTCAAAAAAGACACCTACTTCTGGGTCTCTATTTTTCTGGTATTTGTTGCATGTTGAATCACAGTTGCATATAATGAAATACTGGATTTTCCCTTCTTTTAGATTTGTATGCGTTGGAAATTTGATTCATGAAAATTGATGTCCCATTGCCGTATCATGCTGTCAGGAGAATGACCGTTTTCAGCATCACAAGTCTCAAAATCAGCCAGTGTGTTGGGATTTGTCTATTTGCCTGGTTGAGTATGTTGCACTCTTCAAATCCTCTTTATCATTACTTACTTTTGTCCCACAGATTTATCAGTTTCTGAGAGCAATGTGTTAAACAATAATAGAGTATCTTAGTATTTATATCTTCCTTAAAAAATAAGTTATTTTTTAGCTAAATCTTCTCTCCTCTATTCTTCCATGTGGTAATCATCTGGAATTTTGGTTCGAATGTGTTTTTAATGTCTTGTTTTAAAACTAATACTAAATTAGACAGACTGTTTTTTCCTTTCCTCATGACTCCTGTTTTGTTTTCCTGGGTTCACATTTCTTCTTCCTGATGCACATTCGTTACTGGTTCTTTCACTGCAGGCCTGTGGGAGGTCAACTTTGAGTCTGTTTGTAGGTCCGATAACGTCTTTCTTTCTTTGACACATAGTTTGAATAGGTGTTTAATTTAGCTTTGGTGTAATTTTTTTCCTTCTTTGTCAAGTTACTTAATATTTCTGAGCCTCCATATCTTTAGCTTAAAATGGGAATAAAACCCTAAAAATGGTGACTGTAACTGAGATAATACACGCAGAGCTTGCCAGTCATGTTGCTTAGCAGAAATTAAAGTCAATAATGATAACTATTATTAATCATTATCATATTATTATAATAATGTAATATATCATAATATATTAATGTATAATAATAATTATACATTAATTTATAATTATAATGTGCAGTGTATAATGTATGATGTATGCAATGTATAATAATAATATATTAATATTATTAATCATTAGAATCTTCAGAGTGTGCATTCTCAGAGAATCACAGCTTAAGATTGAGAATGTGAAGCTCACACACAAGAAGTCTGAGAGAGTGTCATGACTGTGACTTTAATTCTCAGCCCTTGGGTGTCTTCAGCTGTGGTCGTCTGCACAGTGTGTACAGATAATGTAATCTGTTCCCACAGACCCACTGCAGAACAGCACAGCCTGCCTCATGCCTGGGATGCTCTGGGCTGCTTGTTGGGGAGCCTCTGCTGTGAGGCTAGTTGGACTCTGTACAGAGAAAGATGAAAAAAGACTCTTTCTTTTCCCTCAGATTCCCCCCGCCCCGAGTTTTATTCACTTTTACATCCAGAGCAGATACTCTATTCCCAGAGCCTTGGTGTTACTCTGGGATTCAGGGTCTCCAGACACCTAGTCATTTCAACTCCCAAGGCCCAAGGTGACTGCAGAGTCATGTCTCACCCACTCCTCTCATTTTGGCCTGTTTCCCGTCATGGAGGACCCATGAATGGGGAGAGGAGACATCGAGGGAGATTGATCTGGAAGTCCTGGTGAATCTGAGCTTCAGAGAATGAAGCAGAAAAGGGGAACGTGAGACTGCCAGTGCTTCAGTGGGGGAGGAATATGGAGGAACCGAGAGGGGTGTGATGGCTGCACAGAGTCAAGGGGAGGGATGTTGCAAAGTTTCCTAAGAAGGGAAACCTTGCAATGAAGTGGGGATTCGATTTTACATGATGGCAATGTCTGTGCTGGTTTCACCAATTCTGGTGTCCCTGAGGGATGAACTGGTGTGACACCACAGGACAGAAGTTACAGTCACTTTCAGGACTTAAGGAAGTTGAAACCTTTCAGCTTAGTCCCCTGTGAGCCATTCAGGGCCCAAGTCTAGAAAGGCTTGGAGCCTGTGTCTGTCCAATGTGGTTTCGTTCTGTTCCAGCCAAGCTTCTCTGGACCCCAGCTATGAAAAAGGGACCTCAGATCTAGTCAGATCTAGTCATCGCAGCTTCCGTAGGTCGCCAGGAGGCAGGTAATAGCCCAGGCATTGACACTGGACCTCATAGTTGCCCTCCTTCTTCCGCCGGCAGACAAGTGACTTGTGAGGTGAGGAGAGCGCATCAGAATGGTCCAGTCAGCTGTCCAGTATGGGAGACTCCAGGGGAAGGAGATGCCAAAGCCACAGAGACCCGATGCCTCCTGTGTCTCCCTCTTCCTTTTGTCCACTTAATTTTCACCCTGAGTCCTTCTTTTCCTTCCATTTTCCCTCTTTTGGGTCTTTCTCCCTCTCTTTCCCCTGCATGTTCTAGCTTAATTGAGGTATTAACAACATACAGTAAACTGCATACATTTAAAGTGAACAATTTGATATATTTTGATTATAACTTATTGAACCATCACCACAATCAAGAAAAGAAATGCCCATCCTCCCCAAATTTCCTCATGCTCATTTTAATTCCTCCTTCCCTGCCGTTTGCAAACACATTCTCATTCCCAGGCAACCAGTGTTCCGGTGTATGTCCCTATAGATTTTCCTGTATTTTCCAAGAATTTTTATAAATGGGATCATATACTACTCATTTTTTACTGTCTTCTTTCACTCAGCATTATTATTTTGAGATTCATGCTTGTCATTGCACGTACTATGAAGTCATTCCTATCCCCAACCCTTCCCTGGCAGCACTGTGCACACGCCCGAGCGCTTCCCAGGTTGGCGTGAGAGCCAATAGTACTGCTGCATCCCCAAAAGTAGGAATGTGCCTTGGTGCAACACTGGGAGGGGTTGGCGGCAGCCCTGGACCCGCACATGAATGCTTTCCTGGATGGCTGGAGAGCCCACCGTGCCACTGGAGTCCCAATGATCGGCCAATGCTCAGACCCGTGAAGAAGCCCCACCCACCAAGCACAGAGGCTGCCATGAGCATGAGAAAAGGCAGCAGCAGATATACGTGCACATGCAGATGCTTTCCCAGATGCACAAACACCCATAGTAGTGCTGCGCTCTCACAACTGGGTACTTGCCTCCATGTGGCGGGAGCTCTGAGCCCAGTGTGAATGCTTTTCCACAGGGTTGGAACACCCACTGTACCCACACAACGTCCAGCATATGGGGTGGGATCAGAAACACAGCTCATGCTTCCCCCACAGCAGTAGCAGGTGGAATCTGCGACCTGATACTACCACAAATACTCAGGCAAAAGATTAGTTCATCAAACACCATAAGAAACTACAGTAACAATTCAGAGCAGAAGGAAATGACAAATCTCCAGAAACCAACCTTGAAGTCACAGAAATTTACAATCTAAATGACAGAGAATTCAAAATAACTGTCATGAAGAAACTCACCAAGTTACAAGAATGTTCAGACAGTTCAATGAACTCAGGAATAAAATTAATGAGGAAAAGGAATACTTCATCAAAGAGACTGAAACTATTAAAAAAAAAACAAGCAGAAATTCTGGATATGAAGAACATAATTAATGAGATAAAAAAGAATCTAGAATCTTTAAAAAATAGAGCTGATATTATGGATGAAAGAATTAGTGATTTAGAGGATAGAAATATAGAAATGCTTCCAGTGGCCGAGGAGAAAGAACTCAGATTTTTAAAAAATGAAGGAATTCTTGGAGAAATATATGACTCAATTATAAAAGCAACCTAAGAATTATAGGTGTTCCAGAGGGAGAAAAGAGGGAGAAAGGAGCAGAGAGCTTGTTCAAAGAAATAAGATCTGAGAACTTCCCAAACCTGGGCAAGAACCGGAGTTATAAATACATGAAGCCAACAGAACGCCTAATTACATCAATGCTAAAAGACCTTCTCCAAGGCATATAATAGTAAAAATGGCAAAAGCCAATGACAAAGAAAAACTATTAAGGGCAGTAAGACAGAAGAAAATAACCTAGAAAGGAACCCCTATCAGGCTTTCAGCATATTTCTTGGCAGAAACTTTACAGGCAAGGAAAGAATGGAATGATATATTAAAAATACTGAAAGACAAAAACTTTCAGCCAAGAATACTCTATCCAGTGAAACGATCCTTATGATACAATGGAGAAATAAAAGTTTTCCCAGATAAACAAAGGCTGAGGGAGTTCATCACCACTAGATCTCCCATACAAGCAATGATCAAGAACGCCCTCATACCTGAAACAAAAAGAAGGCAAATGTCTACAAATCTTCGAGCAAAGAGATAAATAGACAGACAAAATCAAAAAGCTACAGCTCTGTTTCACAACAGGGTAGAAAATACTTAATTATAACTTAAAAGAAGAAGGGAAGGAAAGCATCAAAAGTAACTATAGGGGCCGGCCCGGTGGCGCAAGCGGTTAAGTGCGCGCGCTCCGCTGCGGCGGCCCGGGGTTCGCTGGTTCGGATCCCGGGCGCGCACCGACGCACTGCTTGGTAAGCCATGCTGTGGCGGCGTCCCATATAAAGTGGAGGAAGATGGGCACCGATGTTAGCCCAGGGCCGTCTTCCTCAGCAAAAAAAAGAGGAGGATTGGCGGATGTTAGCTCAGGGCTGATCTCCTCACAAAAAAAAAAAAAAAAAAGTAACTATAAACACTTCAAGTTAGTCACAAACGCACAACACAAAAATGAATAACTTGTGACAACAATAACTCAGAAGGAGAAGAGGAAAGGGATGGAACCTGCTTAGATTAATGGAGATAAGAGGCTATCAGAAGATGGACTATCTCATCTATGAAATCTTCATACAAACCTCACAGTAACCAGCAAACAAAAAATCAGAGCAGAGCCATATATCATAAAAAAAGAGAAACATCCACAGAAAAACCCCAAAATGAAATGGTAGTCAGAAACACAAAGGAAGAGGAATAATGGAAATATAGATTAGGTGGGATTAAGCACTCATGTATCAATAATCACTCTAAATGTAAATCGATTGAATTCTCCAAGGAACAGACAAAGAGTGGTGGGGTGGATTAGAAAACAAGACCCAACAATATGCTGCCTCCAGGAAACACATCTCAGCTCTAAAAACAAACAGGCTCAGAATGAAGGGATGAGAGACAATACTCCAAGCAAATGGCAAATAAAAGAAAGTAGGTGTTGCCATACTTATATCAGACAAAGCAGACTTCAAGATAAAAAAGACTATGAGAGACAAAGAGTGGCAGTATATAATGATAAAGGGGACTTTCCACCAAGAGGACATAATACTTATAAAGATATATGCACCTAACACAGTAGCACAAAGGAATATAAAGCAACTATTAATAGACCTAAAGGGAAAAATTAACAGCAACACAATAATAGCAGGGGACCTGACCACCCCACTTACATCCATGGATAGATCATGCAGAGAAAGGCAACAAGTAAATAGTGGAATTAAATGAAACATATGATCAGATGAACTTAATCGATATATGTAGAGCATACCCTCCCAAAACAGCAGAATACACATTCTTCTTAAGTGCACATGGAACATTCTCAAAGATAGACCATATGTTGTGAAACAAGGTAAGCCTGAATAAATTTAAGATGGAAATCATATCATGCTTCTTTTCTGACCAGAATGCTATGACACTAGAAATCAACTACAAGAAAAGGGATGGGGTAGTCACAAATATGTGGAGACTAAAGAACACACGACTGAAGAACCATTGGATCAATGAACAAATCAAAGGAGAAATCAAAAAATACCTGAAGACAAATGACAATGAAACGACAACAAAACAACTCTTATGGGATGCAGTTCTAAGAAGGAAATTCATAGCAATACAAACGCAACTCAACAAACAAGAAAAATGCCAAATAAGTAACCTTAAACTACACCTAATAGAACCAGAAAATGAAGAACAAATGAAGCCCAAAGTCAGCAGAATGAGGGAAATAATAAAAATTAGAGCAGAAATAAATGAAATAGAGACTAAAAAAACAGTAGAAAGGATCAATGAAACAAAGAGCTGGTTCTTTGAGAAGACTGAAACAAAATTGACAGACCCTTAGCCAGACTCACTAAGAAAAAAAGAGAGAAGGCTAAAAGACAAAAAATTAGAAATGAAAGAGGAGAAATTACAACAGATATCACAGAAATCAAAAGGACAATCAGAGAATACACTGAACAACTTACATGCCACCAAATAGGATAACCTAAAAGAAATAGATAAATTCTTAGATTCCTACAACCTCCCAAAGCTGAATCAAGAAGAAATAGAGTAAATGAACAGACCAATCACAAGTAAAGAGATCAAAATGCTCATCAAAAACCTCCCAAAAAACAAAAGTCCAGGACCAGATGGCTTCTCTGGAGAATTCTACCAAATATTCAAACAAGATTTAATACCCATGCTTCTCAAACTATTCTAAACAGTTGAAGAAGATGGAACACTTCCTAATTCATTCTATGAGGCTAACATCACCCTGACAGCAAAAGCAGATAAGGATAGCACAAAGAAGGAATATTACAGGCCAATATCACTGATGAACACAGATGCACAAATTCTCAACTAAATATCAGCAAATCGAACACAGCAATATATTAAAAGGATCATATACCATGATCAAGTGGAATTTATACCAGGGATGCCGGGATGGTTAAACATCCGCAAATCAATCAATGTGACGCACCACATTTACAAAATGAGGAATAAAAGTCACATGATCCTCTCCACAGATGCAGAGAAAGGATTTGACAAGATCCAACATCCATTTATGATAATAACTCTCAATAAAATGGGTATAGAAGGAAAGTACCTCAACACAATAAAGGCCATATATCACAAACCCACAGCCAACATCATACTTAATGGTGAAAAACTTAAAGCCACTCCTCTGAGAACAGGAAGAAGACAAATGTGCCCATTATCGCCACTCCCATTCAACATAGTACTGGATGTTTTGGCCAGAGCAATTAGGCCGGAAAAAGAAAGAAAAGGAATCCAAATTGGAAAGGAAGAAATGAAACTCTTGCTGTTTGCAGATGACATGATTGTAAATATAGAAAACCCTAAAGAATCCATCAGAAAACTATTAGAAATAATCAACAACTACAGCAAAGTTGCAGCGTACAAAATCAACTTACCAAATCAGTTGCAATTCTATACTCTAATAATGAACTAACAGAAAGAGAACTCAAGAATACAATCCCATTTACAATTGCAACAAAAAGAAAAAAGTGTCTAGGGATAAATTTAACCAAAGAGGTTAAAGACCTATACAATGAAAACTAGAAGACATTATTGAAAGAAATCAATGATGACCTGAAGTAATGGGAAGATATTCCATGCACATGGATTGGAAGAATAAACACAGTTAAAATGTCCATATTACCTAAAGTAATCTACAGATTCAATGCAATCCCAATCAGAATCCCAAGGACCTTCTTCATAGAAATAGAACACAGAATCCTAAAATATATATGGAATAACAAAAGACCTCGAACAGCCAAAGCAATCCTGAGAAGAAAGAACAAAGCTGGAGGCATCACAATCCTAACTTGAAAATATATTACATAGCTATAGTAATCAAAATGGCATGGTACTGGCACACAAGCAGACTCATAGATCAATGGAACAGAACTGAAAGCCCAGAAAGAAACCCACACATCTGTGGTCAGTTAATCTCTGACGAAGGAGCCAAGATCATACAATGAAGAAAGGAAAGTCTCTTCAATAAATGCTGTTGGGAAAACTGGACAGCCACATGCAAAAGAATGAAAGTAGATCGTTATCTTCCACCATACACAAAAATTAACTCGAAATGGATAAAAGACTTGAATCTAACACTTGAAACCATAAAACTCCTAGAAGAAAATATACGCAGTACAGTCTTTGACATCGGTCTTAGCAGCACCCTTCCCAATACCATGTCTACTCAGGCCAGGGAAAGAAAAGAAAAAATATACAAATGGGACTACATGAGACTAAAAGGCTTCTGCAAGGCAAAGGAAACGATGACAAAACGAAAAGACAGGACCGGCCCCATGGCTTAGTGGTTAAGTGTGCGCGCTCCGCTATTGGCGGCCCAGGTTCGGATCCTGGACGCGCATAGATGCACTGCTTGTCCGGCCATGCTGAGGCTGCGTCCCACATACAGCAACTAGAAGGATCTGCAATTACGACATACACCCATCAACTAGGACTTTGGGGGAAAAAAAGGAGGGGGATTGGCAATAGATGTTAGCTCAGAGCCGGTATTCATCAGAAAAAAAGAGGAGGATTAGGACGGATGTTAGCTCAGGGCTGATCTTCCTCACAAAAAAAAAAAAAAAAGGAAAAGAAAACCCACCAACTGGGAGAAAATATTTGCAAATCACATATCTGACAAGAGATTAATCTCCAAAATATATAAACAACTCATACAACCCAACAACAAACAAACAGACAATCCAATCTAAAAATGGGCAGAGGATATGAACAGACATTTTTCCAAAGAAGATATACAGAAGGCCAACAGACACATGAAAAGATGTATAACATCACTAATTATTAGGGATATTCAAATCAAAACTACAATGAGAGATCACTTTACACCTGTCAGAATGGCTATAATTCCCAAGACAAAAAATAACAAATGTTGGAGAGGATAAGGAGAAAAGGGCACCCTCACACACTGCTGGTGGGAATGCAAACTGGTGCAGCCACCAGGGAAAACAGTTTGGAGATTTCTCAAAAAATTAAAAATAGAAATACCATACTTTTCAGCTATCCCACTACTGGGTATTTATCGAAAGAAATTGAAATCAACAATTCAAAGAGATTTATGCAGCCCTGTGTTCACTGAGGCATTATTCACAATAGCCAAGACATGGAAGCAACCCAAGTGCCCTGCTACAGATGAATGGATAAAGAAGATGTGGTATGTGTTATATACAATGGAATACTACTCAGCCAGAAACAAAAGACAAGATCGTCCTGTTTGCAACAACCTGGATGGACCTGGAGGGTAAGATGTTAAACGAAATAAGCCAGACAAAGACAAATATGCATTATTTCACTCATATGTAGAAGATAAACATACACAGGGATAAAGAGAACAGATTAGTGGTTACCAGAGGGGATGGGGGTTGGGGGTTGAGTGAAAGAGTTAAAGGGGCACATATGCATGGTGATGGATGAAAGTTAGACTACTGTTGGTGAGCACCATGCAGTCTATACAGAAATTCACAAATAATAATGAACACCCAAAATTACACAATGTTAAAACCCTTTATAATTTCAATAAAATAATTAAAAAAGAAAAAAATAATTCATTCTTTTTTATGGTTATATAGTATTCCACTGTGGGGAAATACCACACTTTGTGTATCCGTTCACCAGTAGATGGATATTTGGGTTGTTTTCCATTTTTGTATACTATAAATAGGTTGTTATCA
Source organism: Diceros bicornis minor (assembly GCF_020826845.1). Classification (NCBI taxonomy): domain Eukaryota; kingdom Metazoa; phylum Chordata; class Mammalia; order Perissodactyla; family Rhinocerotidae; genus Diceros; species Diceros bicornis. Next base: position 1,260,428 of record NW_026690915.1, read on the forward strand.
ACATGTGTGTACAAATCTGTGTATAGACATACGGGTTTATTTCCCTTGGATGGATTCCTAGGGGAGGAATTGCTGTGTAGACGTATGTAATTATTAAATACGCATTCAAGCTATTTTTCACCAGCACTCGATGAGAGTTTCAGTGACTTGACATCTTCAACAACACTTGCTATAATCAGTCTTTTTAATTTTAGCCATTCTCAAGTGTGGTGGAATCTCATGATGACTGTCACTTTCATTTACCCAATGACTCATGTTGTGAAGGAGAAGGCGAGCCACACACAGACTGGGAGAAAACATCTGCAAAACATATCCCTAGAAAAGGACGTGTATTTATAATATATAAAGAGCTCTTACAACCCAATAGTAAGAAGACAAGCAACACGTCATGGCTTACCAGGAGACAGCAGATCAGGCCTGTGATGAGCACCAGGAGGCCCGCCAAGCAGATGAGGATGAGGGCCCAGAAGGGGTGGTCTGGGGAGACAAGTGGTGGGGTGAGCCACCTCCTGTCATTGCCCCAGGGCTCCTGCTGACCCCACTGTGCCTCAACCGTCCTTGACAAGGCTTGGCCAACTTTCCTCATAATCCAAGACCCTGTGTGCATGGTTCTCTTCGATGAGGCACAGCATCAAGATACTCACCCCCTACCATGGGCTGGGGTTTCCTGCAGGTTTACCAGGCTTCTCAGTCAAGGTGTCCTCTCTGTTGGGAGAATATTCTGGAAGTGAATCAAATGGAGAGTGCATGTGAGTGTGGTTCACTCTTTTTAATAGAACTTTTAGACCCAGAAAAATAAAGGGAACAGTCTCATAAACATCCATCATCTAATTTAACCATGTATATTCCATCCAATTAAAACAACATTTTATCAATGTATAAATTATTAACACTTGCCAACCTTGATTCATCCCATGTTTTCAATGAAATATTAAAGTCAAGTAGACATCATCATGTTTCACCCCATTTTAGTTTCCATCTCTAAAACGTGAGCACACATTCCTACAAAATCCAAGGCCATTATCACAGAACAAAAGTTTAATAAATTAAATCAAATTCATACCTCTGGGCACAGAGGACTGAATTTGAGCTGGACTTTCTTATGATAGCTAGGGGGAGAATGGGTCATCACAGTTGGCAAGCCTATGGGATCTCTCTAAATTTGTAAATTCCCACTCAAAAGTGTTCTTCCCTGTCTAGAAACACATTCATCCCCTTCTCCTTTATCTATTTGCTTAATATTCATTTTCTAGGATTAACCTACAATGTAATATCCTGCAGGAAGTCTTCTCTGATTTCCGCCTGCAAGTATGAGTTTGTTCACATCAGTTAATTGATAAGTTTCAATTCTCTATTCTTGTTATTGCCAGCTACAACATAAACTCCAGGAGGGTAGGACACACAGCACCCAGTGGGCTTGGTGGGAGGGTGCATGTCCCCCTTCTTGTACCTCTATCCAGACAACCTCTTACAGGTGTGCTGTCTGATATGGAGCAGCAACAAGTCTCTTTTTGAATTAAAATTAATTTTAGTTAAATCAAATAAAAATTCTGGTACCTCAGTAACATTAAAACTCAGTAACAATAAAGACCAGTCCCAATACCATCCTTCGAGCACTCAACAGCCACATGCGGCTATGCACTGTTCAGCACAGATATAGAACATTCCACCACTGCAGAAAGTTCTAGTGCATTGGTGCTCATCTAGAGCGGGACTTGGCAAACTATAGCCTGTGGATCAGAAACCACATGACGCCCAAACATGTAAGTCTGCTTCACACACAGCTGGAGGCCCTCACTGACCATCCGGCCAGTGGCTCTCAGTGCAGAGATAAGGAAACAAAAGTCCAGAGAGGGGAGGTGACTAGTATGAGGTCACAGACTGTCTAGGAGAAGGTGAGGGCCTCCTACATTACACTGGTGTCCTTTTCTCTCTCTCAAGGGTGGGTAAAGACTGGGGGACTATGCCACCTCCTGCCAGCCTGAGAAAGTTCAATGCTCTCTCAGCTCCAGGCATCCAGAGTCCCCAGAAAGGCCTCACTTCCTTTCCCAATGACCATGGAGCCTTACCATCCCCAAGGACACTCTTCCTGTCCAGGGTCAAGTTCTGCAGCTGGGTACCATTCTGGCTCAGCCGCAGGAATTCCTCATAGATGGCAACTCTGTCCAGTCTCTGTGCCAAAGCGGCAAGGTACACAGGGAGTCCACTCCAGTGTGGTTACTGTGGGGGACAGACCTGGAAGGGCACAAATATGAACAAGGGTGTCTAGAATTCTACCCTGATTCTAGATTCCCTGCTTCTGGGTCCTGTTCAAGAGAACTTTCTGCAATAATGTAAACATTTGTCTGCACTACCAAATACACTCATTATTAGCCCCATGTTGTTATTGAGCACTTAAAATGTGGCTAGTGCATGTGAGTGAGGAACCGAATTTTTCATGTAATTTCATTTCAAGTAATTAATTTATAAATAAATAACCATAGGGAGAACATTTTTGAAACTTTGGAGTAAGGACTTCTGCAAATGCATACAAACAATGAGAACACTGGTAAAAATGGTCGAAATCAACTTTTCAGAAGTCTAGAAATTAATCAAAGGCTTGTAAGAATCTGAGGAGGGTTTAGTGAAGACACACGGTGGAATCTTGATACAGGCAGCAAACTTCGTGGCATTATAACTTGCACTATTCCCATCCTGCTCTCACAACATCCTCCATAACTTTGAAAACCGTCAGTCTCAGCACCATGGTGGCTGAGACAACCAGCAGCACAGCAGCCATAATGGGTGTGGAGCTCTGAAAAGACCCATCCCCACCCAACTGCAACTAGCTGACCTGCCTGGCAGCTCCCCGAAAACGCCCCATGTTCAGGGCTTGTCGTTACTTGAGTCAGAGCTTGCCCAGGATGGAAAGTCTGTCCCCAAGGCACTTGCTAAAAACAATCAGCGCTAATTGTTTTCTATTGTAGTTGCCTGAGGGAGTGACACCAGGAGAGGCAGGCAAGAGGTGAGCCAACAACTTAGAAGAAAAATTGGGGGAATGAGATGTCCACAGGGGGCTTTGAAAAGCTCCAGTGTATTTGTGGGCACCTGGAAGGCCACAAGGGCTCAGGCGTGTGGCACGCCCAGGAAAGACTTGAGAACGTCTGAATCTCTCACCTCTAGTGAGATATCTGAAATATCTGAAAACTGATTATGTAATACACCATATTAATAGAATAACGGCCAATACCACATAATCTCGACCATATACATAGAAAAGAATTTCACAAAATACAACGCCCTTCATGTCTAAAAAAGAAAATACTCAACAAATTAGGAATAGAAAAAACTTTCCCAACCTATAAATAGCTTCAATGAAAAACCCACAGCTAACACCATATTCAATGCTGAAAGACTGAAAATTTCCCCCTAAGACCAGGGACAAGGCCATGATGTCTTCCCTCATCTGATATGTTAATCACAGGTACTAGAGTTTCTAATGAGGGCAATTAGGCAAGAAAAAGGAATAAAAGAAACCCAGATTGGAACAGAAGAGGTAAAACTATTTGTTTTGCAGAGGAGAAGATATTGTATATAGAAAAACCTAAAAAATACAGCCCCCACACACACACAATATGTGAATCGTATCCCACCAGGTGTATAAAAAATTTAAATTGCCCCATGTGGTTAGCGGCTCCACTAGTGGAGAGTACAGTTAGACTGCTGATATTTGTTGAAAGTCTCCAGAAGTGGAGGAGGAGGATGATGCTGGAGGTTGGTGGCCCCAAATGTTAATGCTTTTCTCAACTCCCGAAAAACCTATGGAAGGAGATGGTAAGATTAGCTGATAGGGATGTGGGGGAGAATGGGCACCATGTCAGTGACTTCCAGATCAAGGATGTGTCACGGGAGCTCAGAGCCATCAGTCACCAGCTCAGCCAATGCTTCCAATCTCCTCAACCTACATCAAGTCGGTGACCAGGCAGGAGTGGAATATGTCTCACAGCTGGCTGCCTCTGTAGAGCTTGGTGACCTAGAACAAACGCGAGGGAGAGTGGGAGAGATGGAGGTCTCCTGGGGATGCGGGGCCCCACTGGAGCCAGTGAAAGATCACAGACTTTGGGGCAAGGGAGACCTGACTTCAAATCCTGGCTCTGCCCCTAACTCATTGTGTGACCTTAGACACAATACTCCCCTTTCTGAGCTTCAGTTTACCCACGTGAGAAATGGGGAAGGCAGCTAGGACATCACCTCTGGAAACTGAGAGAACCCAGACACGCAGGGAATGTGAAGGATTGAAACAACCATGTAACAGATGTAAGTCAGGCAGAGGAATGAGGGTGCCTTCAGGGCAAGGAGAGACGGGACAGGGGAGACCCCACCTGGTCCTGGGTGACCCTCAGCAGGGCGGTGTACTCCGAGGATGTGGGCTTCGGGTTGCTGTGGTTCCAGCTGATGCTGCGGTAATGCAGCTGGTATTCTCTCTGCATGCATAAACTCCAGGGTGCAGAGCCTGGAGCCACCGAGAGGAAGAGCAGACACGTGGAGACTCTCAGCTCCCAGCACAGAGGCATGGTGGCCCACGAGGTCACGGTGGTGGGTGCAGACAGCGTCCACTCAGGTGGCTCCCCCATCCTTCACAGGCCTGGGGAGAGAGGTACATGGGGAATCTAGAGAGAGGTCCTGAAACCTCTGGGGTGGGGGCCAGAACAGGAAGGAGGAAATGGGAGGTCAGAGGGGAGACTGAGAGAGGGGTGGTAACAAAAGTAGTCATTAGGGGCAAATACTGAGGGGAGGGTCTCACCTGAGGGAGACCAGTCTGCAACTCAAGGAGAAGAGGCCCAGGCTGCTCTTCTTGAACAAGGATCCAGCTGGGGAGGAAGGAGGAGGAGGAGGAGCAGGAGGGACAGGGGTTGGGGGAGGGGCTGGGTGGGATTTAACCCACCAGGAGCTGCTGGGACCAGGGTCTCACCAGGCTCTGCAGGACCCTCTCAGTGGAGTGGAACGTGGCTGAGCCATTGCTCCTGTCTGATGAATACTGGAGGGTGGAGATGGGGAAGGTGACTGTGAGGGTCTTCAGGTTGTGTCCCAAAGCTGCAAGACGAGAGGGAGAGCGATGGCCATCACTGAGAGCTGGCCTGAGACCAGACCAGAGTCCTGCACTCATTATCATCTGTCGTCTTCTCTCTCAGGGGCACCACCACCCACCCGTGTGGTCACCCAAGTCAGAACCAGCATATCTGCTCAGCTCCTCCTCCCTCCCAGTAACACCCATTCACCTTGAACACTGGTCCTCACACACACTCCCTCTCCATCCCTGTCCCAGCTCAGGGGACTTAACTTCCTTCACCCGGACCAACACCCCAGCAGGCTCACTGGATGCTCTGTCTAAAGGATGTTCTACATGGACTACTAGAAGGATCTTTCTGAAATGAATACCTCACTAGGGCCACCACTGCTCTAGTACCACCCATGGCTCCCTATGGCCTTCAGTGTCTAGTTCAACCTTCTTGACCTGGCACTCAAGGCTCTACTCAATCTGGCTCCTGCTGACCTTTCAGTCTCATTTTATCCATGTACCGCGGGTTAAACTTCATGCTTCACGCAACCCAAATTCGTTTCAATTCTCCCCATACGGCATGTTGTTTCTGGCGCAAGCCTTTGCTCATGGAATCCTCTCTGCCAGGAAAACTCTTCATCCTCTACCTGCCTCGGTCTCTCCTGCTCATTCTTAAAGACTCTATTCAGGTGCAACTTTCTCTAGCAAGCTCTTCCTCTGCAAACTATGCCAGTGCCTCTTCCCGAAACCTCCCACACAGTGTTATATTGGTGTGTTAATTTCACGAGGCTAGGGGCTCTCTGAGGGCTGGCCTCAGACTGAATCATTGGTATAATCTTTGTGATCAGCACCATTTCCTCAAAACCAGAATCTCACACTGTGGCTGCCCAGCTCCTGGATCACAACTGGCTGGTGGAGGTGTGGGGCTGGAGAGCTTCTCTTGGGAAGGAAAAGGGGCCCCCAGACACCTGTGGTGGCTTCTGGTGGCACAGGTGATGATCAAGTATGCAGGGACGTGGTGGCCGGCTCAGGAGCTGTGGCGAGGGCTGTCAGCAGGGAGGGACAGAGTGGGAGGAGCCCCCAGGCTCACCCGGGCTCCAGCACTGGCTGTCTCAGGACCACCATTCACAGGTGAAGCATAAATGAGAGTGAGGGGAGGGGTGACTGTGTGAGTAGAGGCATGAGCAAGCCTGTGGATGAGAGGAGCCCAAGAGAGTGAGATAGGTGAACAAGAGAGACTGAACACAGAGGAGAGACAGATGGACGGGCAGAACACTGGACAGACATACGGGATACCTGGAAAAGGAGGACCAAGGGCGGGGCTTTAGGAGAATTAAAGTGAAAACCACGTGGGGTCAGAATGTGGTGGAGAACACGTCTGTCACTAAGGCTTTCTCACCCTGGGCTGGAACTCTCCACCAGAACATGGGAGAGAGAGAAGGGATGAGTTAGGGCCCTTCCAGGTCCTTCTCTCACCAAGGACAGTGGGTGCAGGAGAACCACTGCTCCCCAACCCCAAATGGGGATGGAATCCAGGAGATGAGGGCCAGGAATACTGACTGGTAGTAGTCAGGGCCACAGGTCCATAGGTGTCAGCTGTGGAGAGAAGGTGAGAGGAGCTGAGCAAGAGTTGGGGTGAACATAAAGGATTAAGGGAGAGGGAGGATGTAGGGACCTTTGTGGGAAAGCTTAGGGAAAAGCAGAGGGGAAGAGTGGAGGGGTGTTCAGGGGGGAGGAAATGAGATGGAAGGTGGCTGGCCCCAGTCATCACCCCAGAAGACTGCACCCCGACCAGAAGGAGACAGAGATGGATCACAGCTCACTTTAGAGCAATGGAGGCAACACAGAACTATGATAGGGACAGAGAGCACGGCTGTAGCCCAGCCCCTCAACACTGACATAGAGGCTGTCCCCATCCAGGATGAAGGAGCCCAGGTGGGGGACGCCCTGGCTCTCATGGCTCAGCTCCCAGTAGAGTTGCTCTCTGTCCAGCCCAGGACCTGCGGGGGTCAGAGTGGAAGGTACAGACAATGTCCACCCCACTGGCTGCCCACCCTTCTCAAGCCTGGGGGAGGTAGAACATGGGGACGTGGAATATTGAGCAGGGGTCCTTCTGAGGGTGGAAAGCGAGAGAGTGGAGGGGGAGGAGCCTGAGGGAGAGGCTGAAGGGGCTGCTCTGATGCCTGGAGGGGCTCTCCTCGGTGTCTCCCGTCTGAGACAACCCCCTCACAAGTAAGGCCTGACTTCCTTTAAGATGTGGAGGGAGGCCTGTGAGTGGCTAAGTGGGGTGAACACACAGACCTGGGTGAGGGGGCGCCTGCAGGTCTGCACGGACAGCAGCGAGGAGCACAGTCACTACCCTGTGCCATCTGACACATCCAGGCAAGAAAGTACCGTTACGTTCTCGCGGTTCTGCACTCCAAGGTCTTTTCTTTCTACTTCTTTCCTACTCCACAGCCATCATCCAGGCCTAGGGAACAATCACCTTATTCGTAACCTTCTTCCCAACACCTCCTATCTGCCTCTTAAGTCTACATTCTTAACCATGAAGTCCATTTTAACCCACATGCTTAGACCAAACGCCAATCACATCACCCATCTGCTCGCACCTCTCCAGTGTCTTCCCACTGGTCTTAGAACAGAGTCCAAAGTCACGCCTGACCTGGTCCAGCCTGTTCCCCTCGCTGGTCTGGCTCACACCCCTCCCCCTGTGTTGACTCGGCTCAGCCATCCCTCTTTCAGGTCATGGACACACCAGGCTCTCTGCTTCAGGGGTGTCCTCATGCGGGTCCCTCTGCCTGAAACGCTCTCTTGAACACACTCCCACACCCTCACTCCAGTCTAACCCTCCAACCACCTAAATCCAGTCCCAACTCCAGCTCTCAAGCTAAATATCAGTCCTTCTCAAGAGGGCTTCCCTGCCCCCTCCGGTTTAGTCCCCTTGTGCCAAACTCCCACATCACTCTCATCATTAACTGTCTAAAATCCAAATTCCCTAACAGAATATAAATCCCATGGAGGTGGGACAAGGTCTGTTTGGTTCTCCAGGTCCCCACGCATCTGGCCCAGAGCCTGGCTCATCAGATGAGGAACCATCCTGGTTTGAACGCTAAATGTTCTGTGTCCTGGAAAACCCCTCTGTTCTGAATAAATGAGGATGGTGGGTCACCATAAATTGTGCACTCAAAGAATATCTACTGCATGACAAGCACACATTCCCTCAAGAACGTCCCAGGAATGCTAGAATGAAAAAGGCACACAGACATACACACACAATTAGGAGAGGCCAACAATTATATATAAAATTACTTAACAAGATTGTCTTCAACGTGAATCACCAGACTGTTATTTCAGAAAGGATTCAAGAAGCAAAGTTAATTCCCTTTAGAATGTGAGGTGGAGAGGACAATCTTCTTGGAGACTAGTGCCCTACCCTTCTATCTAAAAGGTGTTGCTTAATATTCCTCCAAATGATTTGAAATCTCATAAACAACAATATGCTGAAAATAAATCCGGCTGCTGGTCAATTTAACTTTACATTTCTGTTACTAACATAAAGAAGTTCAAATCATATTTTTCTCCAGGTGTCTGTAAGATTTTGAATCTTTGTGGAGCATTTATAGGTCTTTAGAAGTCAAATTGAATAGGCCTGAGGAATGCTGCTGAGCATCCCTGCTAATATTTAATGAGATGTCTTGTAATACTACATATACACGTAAAACATTTATATATTTATATTTATAGATGAAATCCTGACTTTTGAGAATTCGGAATGCAGGTAAGTCTATATTTCTTTACTGTTACACATATTTACACTTATTTACATATATTTGTTTAATGTGTTCTTCTTTGCAAATAAGTGTATTTTCTGAATTATTTACACACACAGAGCCTCACACACCTTACCATCTTTCCCTTGAATATAATCCATCAAACATAAATAATTTTTCTCATGATACCCTCACTCTCAGTGAGTCCTTGTGCTGACAACCTGAGCCCAGGAAAGCCCACTGGCAGGTCTTCTGCACAGCGGAGGCTGCTGGAACCTGTTGGTACCAGGTCCACAGGGTACTCACCTGGTCACACAGAAATCCACGGATCAGCGAGGACAGGTGGACCCTGAGCCTGGTTTCAACTCAAACTTGAGCCCCACAGACACTTTTCTTTTCTAACGGAAAAAAAAAGCAAAGACTGCTTTTGAGGCCTTTTACAGGGAGTAATACAGGTGATGGAAGGAAAGCCCACCCCACTTACTTTTCTTTTTCGTATTTACTGATTTAACTGTAACTATTGGCTGAGACTGGATTTTCCCGATTCCTGTCCAGCCACCTGCTCCCCAAGATGGGAGAAGCAGCTCCATGCTGTGTGCACTTGACTCGCTCAACTCACTTTGGTGACTCCGGACCCTTTAAACAAGCTTGTCATTTATGGCCCCTGTAAGTGGCTCGCTGACTGGGAAACAATTCCCACACTTCATTCAGGGCTCAGGAGATTTTCAGGCCCTGGAGCAGGTCTCCCAACCTCCGCACCATTGACATCTGGGGCCGGATGATTCTCTGTCGGGCCGTCCTGGGCCCTGGAGGATGCTGAGCAGCATCCCTGCCTCCCCCTCTAGATGCCAGGAGCGCCCCCATTAGTAACAATCCAAACACCGCCTCCAGACGCGGATAAGCCCCCTGGGGACAAAATCACACGGAGGACGGTGACGGGGACTCTGAGGAGGGGCCGGCGGCGCCCGGAGCCGGGAGGAACAGCAGCCTCGGGCGCCCTGATGAACAGCCCGGGGTACACGGGGCTCCGGGGGGACGGGGAGACGCCGGGCCGTGACGGGGCTGCCCGCGGCCCAGGCCCCTCCCTGGACCGCGACCGGAGACGGGACCGCCCGCCACTCACCGCGCGTCGCCCCTTCGGCCGAAGGTCCACGGGAATCCCGTCCGCGCCGAGAAGACTGGACACACCGCGCAGACCTCCCGCTCCATCCACGGCGCCGCCCGCGCTTCCGCTTCCGGTCTCGGGCGGGCGTTCGGGGAGGACGGACGTTTGGGGGCTCCGGGTTGAGGCGGCGGGTGGGGCGGGGCCGCGCACCCCAGCCTCGGGGGAGGTCTCCCGTGTCTAGAGTGAGTGCGAAGCTGGGACGCGGGCTGGGTCAGCACCAGGGACAGGGACGGAATCTAGGGGCGGGAACCAGTTCTAGGGGCGGGCTGTGGGCGGGGACAAGGGTGTGAGTGACACCAGGCCCGGGGATGGGCGGGGACAAGGGTGCGGGCGGGGCAATGAGCCGGGACCAGGCTGCGGGCGGAACCAGGCCAGGAGGTTGTCCGCGGAGACCAGTTCCAGGGGCGGGAAGAGGCGGGGGTGGGGCTGGAATAAGTCTGGCCGACTTCACAGTGGGAGGAAATCAGCTCCAGGGGCGGGGCTGGAGGCGATGCTTTCCGTGCACCCCTAGACTGTACAGGTAGCTGGATGTTGAATAGCTTTTCTTCATTCCTTTCCCTAAACCTGGAGTCATTCTATCATGGCCTTTTTTTTAATTCTTTCACTATTTTTTTGTAAAAAGTGATATCTATGACATCATTCATCAAGTAAATAACAAATGGAATGAAACCTATTTCCTTCTCCATCTTTATAATGCAACAATTGTGCTTTTATTTTTTCTGGCACAAAGAATCATCGTAGTAAATTACTCTGGTCTTTTTTATGGAATATAATAAATATTTTTTAAAAGACACTTTTAGATTTTTTTCTTTTTAATTTATGGCCAGATGCATTCTAACAACAAACATAATTTGTAAACATGCTCTCTCCTCCAGCCCATTATTATTTCTGTAATATGTTATTTCATGAATTATCTTACTGGACAGAACATTTAGCAATGTAGAGACAACTTTGGTAATAAGTATATATGAATTGTTTGCTGTTTTGTTTGGTAAGACTGGAATATTGTACTTTAAATATGATGGGATTTTTTTTCATTATTTACCTATTCCATCATCATCCATGATCAGTCTTTTATCATCTCATTCCAGTCATATTAGTCATATTCTGAATGTCTGAATATGCCACATGAAAACATTTTTAAAAAACTTTATTGAGGTATGACTGACATACAAAAAGCTGTACATATTTAATGTATACAACTTAATGTGTTCGGAGATAATATACACCCGTGAAACCATCACTACTCAAGTCCCTAACCTATTCATCACCCCCAAATGTTTCCTCCTGTCCTCTTTAATTTTTTTATTTAACTTCCTTTTTTAAAATACTTTTTTTCTTTTGAGGTAGGAATACTTAACATAAATCTACCCTCCTAGTAAATTTTTAAGTCTACAGTACAGTATTGTGAACTATCGGCCCATGTTGGATGGTAGGTCTCCAGAACTTATTAATCTTGCATAACTTTTGTTGCTCAAACATCTATTGCCAAGAGGCCCTCTTCATCTTTAACTGAAAAATCCCCCCATATTTTTAAAAGCTCAACTCAAACATAAGCTTTCCATGAAGAATTATCTGATTTATCCAAGTAACACTATCTACTCTTGTTGACTCTGCTAACCTCTAACTACCTTTATTTTGGCACTTTTCAAATTGCCCTGCTATTCTTTTTCACATGTACCTCACTATGATTTCTTGGAAAGCAGAGCCTTTATCTTATCAAGTTTGCATGCTCAGTTCATTGTTTATGTCTTCTACTAGAGTAATAATAATATAATATGTCCATTCATTTATTGAATCTTTAGTTCTGGTTTTTGCACACCTACTATGTGTAAGGCATAGTGCTCGCCACCTTGGGTGTAAAGATATGAATAGGAGGCATGTGCTAAAGACACCCACGCTTACTTCCATCGTAATTCCATGTGTGTTATTCTGTGATCAAGATGAGTATACGGTGCTACGGAATCTCTAAGTGTTTGCCTAACACATCATGTGGTTTAAGGGTTGTATTCCCTTGAGAAGAGCTGCTTCAGCAGAACCTAACAATGTGAGTATAAGGAAGCCAGATCAAGGTAACTCCCAACATGGAAACGATGTATTGATTTCCTAAATGAATGTATTGAATGAGTGAATGAAATAATAGAAAATAATGAAGAAATGTGATGCTATTGGTTACTCTCAGATCCTTTACATTTTATTTGGAGACAAAGAAGAGGTGAGAGAAAGTGATTGTGTAATTTTGCCAGTTCATACCTGTCTGATTACATATTTCTCTCTCTGGGCACAATACACAGACAAAGCAGCAGGTAGCTCTCTCTTCCTGAGGGATGTTCCTGAATCCTGGCTGACAGAACGTCCTACACCCAGAGTGGGGAGTTTGAAAGAAGAGAATTATTGATGATACTGAACAATACTATATAATTGGATAATATTTTTTTATTTAATAATATTGAATAATTGATAATATTGTTTAAATTACCTCAAAACTTATCTTAGAGATCACCTATAAGATTTGACATGATTGATGCACCCAGAGAAAGCAAAATAAAATCAAGGTCAATCTGCAGAAAAGAGTTCCCAACACGAAAATACGTACTGATTTAAAAAATTTTCCATCTCAATGACTAGGACACTTGTTTGTTTTATGGAATGGGGCATCTGGCAATAACAAATGTGATTCTGAATATGGTATTCCAGGATTACTTTTTTGAACTATAAGCAGATTTTACCTTAATAAAAAATAATATTTTAATTCATACAATGCATTTATATGAGAATTGTTTGATTAGTACAAATTGTAATTATTGAATTTATTTAGTAATGTATTTAATGTCAGGTAGATTATACACCAAAGACACAGGGACAGGCTTGAATGATATAATATAGCATCTTGAGGGATGGCTTACAAGACTGAGTTCTAAAGGGAAATCTGAAGAAGAGGAAGAATGCAGTTCCTTGGGAGCCAAAAGAATCTTTTTTTCTGATGGTGAATTTTTCTACAAGAATGTATAAAGTTGGGATGAAGAGATGGAAATATAAGGAAAATTAATAAAATATTGAAATATTAAAAAAACCCCTCAATGTCAATTCTTTTGATTTTCGTTAAAGAGAATAAAATTTGTTTTCTGGAAGAAAAGCGTATGGCAAAAGACAATTTGAATTTTATCTTTAAATCATCAAAAGTCTAGGTCATCAGCATCTGTTATATCTTCAGGGCACAATGCATGCAGAGCAATAAATTTGCAAGCACGTGAGATTGACACTTTTTCAGCTTAAATGGGAATTCAATCAATTTTTTATCAGCTCATCCTATTAAATTGGTAGCCTCTCTGTCCTGCTGTAATGTATAAAGCATTTCAAAATTCCGGAATATCTCTTTAATTACAAGTGTCCTTTCAATATCTCTTGGACAGTAAGAAAAATTATATCAACAAATGAGAATTTTGTTATGAGTTAAATGATTTCACCATTATTTTCATATATGCTCTCTATCTTGTGATGTAGATGATTAATCCAAGATTGACTTGTCTGCAACCTTTTTGAATCCCATGGCCCAGTCTATCAGCTCCTCATGTATGATGAAACCTTGACCACGTGGTTCCTGGGGAACAAACTCCCTTACTTTCACCTGAAGTCCAAGACCTTTAGGAAAATCATATAGTTCAGAATTACATGCTGTGACACAGAGTTTCTTTTCTCATCCAGTGACACGTGAGCTCCAGTGCTTTTTTTAAATTGGGTGTTTCTTAGGAATGGGTGGAGCTAAAAGGGAGACATAATTGGGAAATGAAATGAGCATGGAAATTGAAGGCAGAAAACCCAGATTCGAACTGGTGGGGATACTGAGTTGCCCAGCAATTAGATTTTTTCCCCTCTATATTAGTCATCCTCTGAATAAGTTCAATTTGGGGAGTGTTTACTATTCTGCACGCTTAAGGAAGCAGGCATTCTTGTCTGCCCTCAGAGAGCACATGGTGAGGTTTAAACCATTCCTGAAGATTCCACGTCCAGGGAGTGCTGTGGGGCTAAACCTGAGCTGCACCTTGAGCAATGAGGTTTGCTTTAGGGGTGCTAGGGAGTTTCCTCGAGCTCAAGAAGAGACAAAGAAAGACAGCCTGCTTCTTCCTACCTTTGAACAAAATATTTTATTAAATGAGAGAGAAGAGATGAAAGCTCCTAGTACAGAATCTTCACGCATTAATTGATATAATTTCTATATAAATGTACAACTGATATTTGTATAATACATAACTATATATATGGTTGTATATATACATGAACAAATATATATTCACAACAAATGTGTGTATTTAGATCTGACATGACATTCACTTCCTCATACCTGAAAGCAAGAGTTTCATGACACATTATTCATAGGTTTTGGATTTATAAAAGTCTAGGTTCATGTACAAATTCATCTAAATAGAATTGATAAGGACTTGGGGAATTAAAATATATTTCATAGTATTGGGGTTCTGATCTGTAAAAAGGGGATCAAACTCCTTGCTTCCAAAAGTCATTTTAAATTTCAATGGGGAAATATTTATTTAGCTATCAGTAGCCTTTCTAGAAAAATGCAGGAAGTTCAAATAAATTGTCCTTTCCCCCGAAGCATTTAAGATATCAAGGGATAGGGCCAGAACTAGATTTTGGAAATCCCTGAATTTTTTAATTCCCTGGGATGAATTGTCATTGTTTTCTCTTGAACACTTACCTCTCACAGTGAAAGTTTTTAATCAATTATTTCTAGTTAAAAGAGTTGACACTGTTGCTAATTAGACCCTACAATCATTAGAGGTTTACTTGCAACCTGTAAGAAAGAACAGTAATTCATTATGCACAAGTCACTGCTGATCTGTGACAATGTGACAATCACAATTCGATATCCAAATAAAATAACTCTCGGATCCTAAAAGAACAATAATGAGAATCCTATTTAAGGGAGAATTTTACCTGCTAAGGGAAAAACATGAGCTGGCCGGCATCCATTATGGACCCCTGTTCTGCTTTTATAAAAAGTATTTCATGGAGGGCTCAGGCCACCACATCCACAGCATCATAGATGTAGTAGCTGGATCCAGACAGAGTCGTGTCTAATGTTTCCTTTGGCAGAGACTCCAGGGAGGCATTGAATGGACACTCCAAAAATTTCCACATTCAGTTCCTGCAAATGAGCAGTTGAAATGTTTAAGGCATCATTTGGTAA
Source organism: Diceros bicornis minor (assembly GCF_020826845.1). Lineage (NCBI taxonomy): Eukaryota > Metazoa > Chordata > Mammalia > Perissodactyla > Rhinocerotidae > Diceros > Diceros bicornis. The sequence continues at coordinate 1,275,607 of NW_026690915.1, forward strand.
AGAAAAAGTCTTCTTGGTATTTAGAGGGGCTAACTGTCCATAGAGAGTGTTTAAATCCAGATATCTCAAAGTTCTGGTGTGCAAAGGAAAGACTCCCATGGTAGGTATCGAAAAAGTGGTGACGTGGAATAAAAGAAGCATCCCACTGTGGTGTAGTGATCCACACCTTCTGAGTGGTTAAATAATGGTTTCCTGCAATGCTCACATTTATTAATCTACTTGTGTCACCATAAATGATAAACACATTGGCTGATGAGTCTGTGCTTCTGGCTATGCATGTCCAATCTTTTGAAGTGTACGTCCTCTTGCTCACAGGTATCTTAGTCACAGGCAGGCACCGTTCATAGTCATCTCTCTTCTAAGTTCCCAGAGGAACTGCTCACCTTTTTTATCAACTGATACTAAGATTCCTACCCAGGTCCAGCCAAAATGTGTCAACAATGAGACCATTCTGAAGACTAGAGATGTGTCCTTGTGAGCTATCTGATAGAGAGAGGAAAACTAGTCCTTACCTTTCAGTACAGGATCAAAATCTCCATAGGTTGTCTGAATCAAAAGAGAAAAAGTGTTCCATATTGAGTTCTCTGGAAGAAAAATCAACAGAATTTCAACAAAATTCATATGATCAGTTAGCTAAACTTACATTCTTGGTGCTAACACTGTGAGTATGAAGCAATATTATCTGATGGTAGAAGTGATTGAGGGGAAGCTTGGCTTTGAAGCCAGACTGCCTGGGTTCAAATCCTGACTCTAATGTGACTAGCTTAACGCACTTGAGAAGGTTAAATAACCTCTATCCATCTTAGTTTCTATATCTCTAAAAATTCCCATAATAACGTTACCTATTCATTGTCTTATATTAGGATTAAATTTGTGACTATTTGTAAAGCATTTGAAGAGTGTAAAGTGGTTTTAAGTACATGTTTACATATAAAATTTTATTAACTATTCGATAAATAACTAGGGTATGATTATTTCAGAATATCTAGCTTCCACTCCTTTGAGAGAATTTGGGCAACCACACTTCCAGAAGCTCCTGTGGTCTGCTTTAGACAGTGATGCTAGCCTCTGGCTACTTCATCCCTCTCTCAGATTCACACACCAAAATAATGAATCCACCATTTCAAGAACTATCTGTGGTAGGTTTTTTCCTATTAGGGAGACATGCAAAACCACTTTCTTCTTTTCCACATGAGTGGCCACAGAATATCACCAAGGAGGAAAACGTCAGTCCCTCCAGATCCATCCCTCCACCATGCTCATACCTGTGGTATTTTGTAGAGCTCCAACAGTGTCCCAATGTGGGCAGAGAATGCTGGTGTGGTTCCTGCAGTGACAGCCACATTCTTGTTCTGTGCCTGGCAGGTGTAATTAGGGATCATCTGACCCCATCCCGATAACCACCTCAGGGTGCTCACCAAGGTGCTGACATCACTGTGGAAGGAATTGTAGACATGGAAACCCAGAGACAGGTTGGGCAGCCGCTGGGGGCTCCTGTTGATCTCCTCGATGGCAAAAACAAAGACCAGGACATAACGACAGTTTTTGAAGTTCAACCTGTACCAAGGCCATAGTATTAAAAATAAAGATCAAGTCATGCACTTCAGGCATAACTCAAGTGGGGAAAAAAAAGAGTAAAGGGTGGCATTTTGACTTAAGCAAATTGTTCATTCCAGAGCAATGGCTGTCTCTTCATGACTTTGGAACCTGGAGCACACGCACAAGATGTTCCCAAAGCCTTGGAAGATCAAGCCCTACAACTCTGGACTCAAAAGAGATAGATCAATATCCTAAAATGAATTAGTGGAAAGAAGAGGCACAAAGGATGCTTAAGGGGAAAGAATCCATTTGCATATTTGTTTACAAGTCAAACACTATTTCACACAGTGGCACCAACATGAGGTTGGTCATGGGCATGTGCAGGTATAGTGAGATGAAGCAAAAGTTTATAATCCATTAAAGAAACTAGGTAGGACAGGGAAGTGCATAAGAAAAACTTGAAGGAAGGGCAAGTCGAATATAGAATGGTATCATCAAAACTTTTGCAATATACCTTTCTAAAACTGCCTGCCTCACAGACTTAGGAAACACATACTACCAGAAGCAGGGAAATTGCACCATAATAAATAAGGAGATAGTCTTAGGGAGAAAATAAAGAGGAAGAAGCAATTTATGACTCTATGTTTTTCTAAAAGAGTAAAAACAATTCAGAGTCCGAGGAGCAGTGTAAACTTGCAGCTTTTCATCTATTTCTTTACAGATTAGAAAACCATCATAAGCAGTGAGCTTTACAGCTTATCTTTGGGTTGATTCCTCTCTTACACATCTAAGTTCAGTCCAACGTTAATTTTCAAACAATTTAATTGACGAGGTACAACATGCAATTCCAGAAGATTGCACAGCAGAACATAGGCTTTTGGTGCTCTAACATTAAAATATTATTTTCATTGGTGAATACAGCTTTAAAAACCAAAATGTTGGGATGCTGTAATTCTGAGTCACACAGAAACACTCAGATTGGATTACAAATAAGACTTGTATTCATTTCCTATTGCTACTCTGAGAAATTACCACAGATTTAGAGGCCTAAAATAACACAAAATTTATTATCTTATACTTTGGGAGGAGAGAAATCTAAAATGAGTCTCACTGGCTAAAATACAGGTGTCAGCAGGAATGCATTCCTTCTGGAGGCTCTAGAGAAGAGTCCATTTCCTTGCATTTTCTAGCTTCTAGAGGCTGCTCACATTCCTAGGTAACAGCCTCATATCACTTCAATCTCTGTTTCCATTGTCATAACTCCTTCTCTGACTCTGACTTTCTTGACTTATTCTTTCACTTGTAAGGACCTTTGTGATTATATTGGACCCATCCAGATAATTCAGGATTATCTCCTCATCTCAAGATCCTTGACTTCTTCACACTTGCAAAGTCTCCTTTCTATGTGAGGTAACATATTCACAGATTCGAAGGATTAGGAATTGGTCACCTTTGGGGGCACATTTCACCTACCACAGGACCCAACTACATGCTTTCCAATACTTGAAGCAAAACACAGAAGAGGTTAAAATAGGTAGAAATGATATTCCATTTAAATATGAACCAAAAGAAAGCATGGGTATCCTTGTTAATATCTGATACAATCCAAGTTGAAAGCAAAAAGCATGTGAAATATCAAAGGTGGTGACCATATGTCATATGTGACATATGTGGTGACCATATGTGGTGAAAGGAAGAGAAGATCGAGTACTAACAGTCATTATATATATCACCCCAAAGTGAAAAAAAGCTATTATTTATAGACCCATGTGCATAAGTACATATATGAACAACCAGATTTGGAGATTTAACATATCCTCTTAGAAATGGTCAAATTAAAGACAAAAAAAATATGCAAAGTTATGGAAGACTTAAGCTTAACAGATATTTACATATAAATGTAAATAAGGCTGGTATATTATGAACCCCAAAGAATATACATACATTTGACCAGACACTGGGCCATCAAGTAAGCCTTTGAACATTGAAATTATACACAATGCATTCTCTGACCACAGTATCATTAGGCTAGCAATTAATAAAAAGATCTAGAAAATTCCATTTTATATATATATGTATATATATGTTAAACACTTGATCTTTGATCCAGTACTAGGGATCAAATGTACAACACGACTATAGTTAACACCGCTGTATGATACATATGAATGTTAAGATACTAAATCCTGAGTTCTCATCAAGAGGAAAAAAATATTCTTTTCTTTTTTCGCTTTTTCTGTTTTATTATATTTATATGAGATGATAGATGCTAACTAAATTTATTGTGGTAATCATTTTACCAAATATATAAGTCAAACCATTATGCAGTACACCTTAAATTTATACAGTGGTGAACGTCAATAATATCTCAATAAAACTGGAAAAAAACACATCTTTTTCAGAGAATACACCAAATTATTTTAGACCATAAAGGATACTGAGTAAATGCATTTTGAAGAAAAATAAATATCATCTCAATAAATAGTTCATTTTTGAATAATCTATACATTATGATGAGACTTTCTCTTAGTACTAACTTCTAGCCAAGGTATGGTTTGCCCAAAGATTCCCTCCCCTCCCACAATATGGGTCAGGAGCAGGATGGCTTGTGGATCACTGCAGTAGGATCTTGGTGTTTTTTTCCCTACAATTTGCATCCTTTAGGCTTTCAGAAAATAATCACTAATGGAGATTATTCCAAGGCAGGGGAAAATAAAAGATGCTTATTTCTGTCTTCTGTTTGGAAGGAAAATATTCCAGAAGGGAAAAAGAAAGGAAGCCACAAATAATTATTGAAGGAAAAGAAAGGAGCTGATGATTCATAGTTTACGGGAGAATCTCAACACAGCTTTTATATTCAACTTTCATAACTGTCAGAGGGATTCACACACACACACAGGAACTTACACGTAAAATGTGACATCTTTGCTTGGACGAGTCACAAAGAAATTTCCATTGCATTTCTGAATCCTGGGTCAATGTATAGAAGGGGGAAATCCCACTGACCACCAAGTCACCTTCCTTGTAGACACTGGGCCTTATGTAATCAAAGCCGCTCGAATAACTCATCAGGCACATGGAATGTGGACATTTCCCAAGGAGAGGCAGAAGAAGCAGAAAGAACATCTCAGCTGACTCAACAGTTTGAGGCAAGGCCTCTAGTCAGTGGTGACTGAGGGAGCAGAGATGGAAAGAGACCTGCAGTGCAGCCTTCTGCAGGGAAATTTTACTCCTGTGCATGGTACACGTGTCTAAAAGTGCTCTGCCATTCAAGACCATGGAAAGAAAATTTGTTGTTAATCAGAACTAGGGCATTTCCAAGAGCAATATATACTGGCTCAGATCTTCCCTCAATGTCACTGTGGGTCAGAGTTGCTTCCGGTGTCCTCTTCCTGTCACTCCCCCAGTCCAGGCCTAACTGCTCACTGCTCTCAGTAAGGAGCTCTGGGGTCCTCCCTGCCCTGGGGCTCTGCACCTGGCACGCTGTGCCCTGGTAAATACAAAGGTGAAAAATACGTTTGGGCAACATCTTCCACTGAAGGTGGCAGAGATGTCATCAGGGATGGGGGTCAGCAAGGCTCTGGGAACTACCCCATCCCGAGATAGGATTTTTTCTTTCCCAGGCAAACATTCTGTTTCTTGCAATTGACTGAGTGGTGTTGCATCCATCAAAACACAACATCAGAAAGGGCTGGTATTGCAATCGGCAAAACCAGCCCAGCATGATTCCTGTGATACCCAAGGATGAGGTCATTGACCATGCCTTGGGTAAGCCTCAATGGTACTTACAGTCTATATCGCCAACCTCACCCTTAGGTCTATTTGACCAATGTCTGAAGAACTGGTCTCATACACAGTTCAGGAAATGGATATCCATTATCCAGTTCATATCAGTTTCCCACGAAATGAAGTCTAAATTCACATATATTTACACCTAACCTCTTCCTTAGACCTATGTGCTGTGCTAGGACTCCAGCACTTAGTTACTACATGTTCCAGTACATTCCATTTAAAGTCTGTCTCTCCTAAACCCAAAGTCTCTCTCAACAACTCTTTTGCCATTTCTCTGCTAATCTTCAAGGCAAACATTTGCAAGGGTTGTTAGTATTCAAATATTCCTCTTCCTCAATTCCCATTCTTTTCAACCCACTTCAATCAGGTCTGTCCACGTATGTCACTCAATCTGTTCTCGTCAAGAACATCAGCAGCTTCTACGAGGCCCAATCCAGTGGTCATTTTTTACTTTTTTTTTACTTCACCACGCAGCATCATTTGACCCGGCTGACTGCTCTATCCTTAGGACACTACTTTCTCATGAACTCAAGCTAATTTTGTTTTTGAATATAGTATTACATTCAGATTATTTTCTCAAACTTATCTAGTGATAGAGGTGTACTGAAGTCTTCTACTACGGTTATAGAGAAACAGATTCTTATTTGTTATTCTGTCATTTTTTCGTTATATATTTGGGTGTAATGTAAATAAGTATATACAGGATTAGGTCTTTTCTTGTGAATTGTTCCTTTTCATGAAGGGGTCTTATTTTTTCATAGCGAAGTATTTCACTACATTAATAAATGATCAAACATTTCTTCTGATAGACCAGGCACGCTTCTAAACACTTTATGAATATTAACTTACAGAGTATTAAATATAAACTTAAGAAGTGTGCAGTAGTATGATTCCGACTTCAGATGTGAGAAAACTGGCATGTTACTTGCCTGAGCTCTTTGGCTAGAAAATGGTAGAGCCTGAATTTGAGCCCAGACAGTAGACACTCTTAACCACCAGCATATTCCTTGAGTACATTCTATATGCCAAGCACTTTTGGAGACACTGGTGTCTGTAGCAATGAATGAAACTCCACTTTTGCCATTGGAGCACTTAGGTTCTAATAGGGGAAGGACAGACTATAGAAAAATCAAGAAAACATGTTATTATAAGTGTCATATAGAAAATGTAGAAAGCATTTTAAGATAGTTAAGAGGGATTGAGATCTTGCTAATTTACATAGAATAGGAAGAGATAAACTCTTAGTTAAGGAGCACTTGAACAGATAGCATAACAAGTTGGGATAGTGAGTCATACGAATTTGTGTGACTAAAGCAATATATTCATGCAAAGGTCTGGAAGACAGAGGCTAGTGTGACTGGAGTAGATCAAGTTGGAGACAGTGAGGGAGGGGTAGAAGGTGATGTGGTCAGAGACTTGGTCGGTCCTGATGTTGTTGGGTTTTATGGTTCACTATTAGGTCTTTTCCTTATGCTATCAATGAGTTGGCATATCAGTTGGAGTCTCAGCAGGAAACAGAGGACACACTGAGACTAGGATGATTCAAGTAGAGTTTTCATAAAGGGGCTTCTCGGAGTTGCAGACAGGATGTAAGAACACCACAAAAGGTGGTTGGTACCCAGTGAGATGGTAAGTGCAGGGCTCTACCAAAACCCCTAAGCCTGAAGGGGTAAGGATAGTGAAAAATTATCGAATTCTAGAAACAAGAGATGAGGGAAATGCATTCCAGGAGCTGAAAGGAGGTCAGGGGTAGAATCCAGCCCCAGGTTCTCCTGCAAGAAATTGCCAGGACTAGATGTCACTCTCTTTCATCCTTCTGATTTCATGTCTAGGCTCCCCATTGACCAAACCCAGCCAAAAGCCATAAGGCAAGAAAGCCCGCTGACGTAGTTCATCTTCACTAACCTTCCTGGGTACAGCAAGATAGAGAAGGTGGATCTACTGGGGCAAATGGAAGATATTCTGAACTGTGCAGCCCTTTTTTGCCTGAGAATGTACTCTTGTCAATCACCTGGGTGGAAAGTTCATATCCCTGCCCAGGAATCCCATCAGCTACTGTCCTGTCTTAGGTGCAATCCAAGCATTGATACTCCCATGTGTAGTCTAAAATAGTTGCCATTGCAGGTGTTCTTCATGTAAGATGGGTTATGGGGTTCTTGGGAAGAATTGCAAACAATAATTAACCAACAGGTCCTGGTTCCCAGAGGTGGACACTTCTACCAGGAGACCAAGTCAGAGTCCCATTGAACTTTACTACTGCTTATGAGGCAAACAGAATGAAAGAAGTCACTATGGCCTCTGGCACAAGTAACTCATCCAGAGGACAAGGGGCTTCTGTTATACAGTGAGGGCAAAGAAGACATTTGGCCTTCAAGTAATCCATTGGGCTGTCTTTTGATATTCTTTCCCCAACAATTAAGTGTAGCAGCTGTATCCTGTGAAGGGTGTGGTGATCAGGTGTTCAGATGACTCAGGGATGAGGAACTGGATCCTCTCTCCAGGTAAGCCACCCAGACCACCAGAAGTGCTTGTCAAGGGTGAGGGGAATCTAAATGGGACAGTAGGAGAAGTGGGATTGTAAGTATCAATTGTAGCATGAATAAAAGGTGCAGTCAAGAGCTGTCTGTAATTTGTCCCACTGATCTTCCTGTTCTAAGTTTCCCCGGTCAAGAAGACCAACCAGAATCCTAGTGCACTGACTGTAAGAAGCAAGTGCATCTGAGTGGCATAAGTGGTGGACCATAATGGAGGCAGTGGTATATTTTCTAGATTCTTATTTCAGGACTAAGTCACTCGCTCTTGTAGCTGCAGAAATTCTTCTAAGGGCTCATACTGCCAACCTCTCTGGGGATTTCCTTGGGCCAAAGGAAAGTGCCACACCTAAGATTGTGATCACTCCCAATAGCAGCCCACTTCCAATCACCGGTTCATGGGGAGAGGGGGGCGGATACAAAGGCCCAATTCCTTTGCCTCAATTTGAGAGACCCCAGAAGGGCCACCTCAGCTCCAGTGCTCCCATTGGGATCAACTGTGGTCTCCGTTTTTAACTTATCACAGTTCAATGTCTTCTGCCTAATCTCAGTTCTCTTCTTTAGAGATGGTTACCTCAAGCAAGTAACAAACTTTTTATGCCAAAGTTTCTTCATCTGTATAATGAGAACAATGAGATTGACTACTTCACAGACTTGTATGAAGGATTCAATCAGCTAATATATGTAAAACATTTATGAGACACCCAGTATATAGGAAACATTATATATTTCATCTTTTATTGTGAATTAATTAAAATCCATGGCAGGATTATACTGAGCAAAATGAGCCACACACAAAAAAGAGTAAATATTGTATGATTCTATTTGTATGAATTCCAAGAACAGTCAAAAAATAATCTGTGGTAGGAAAAGTAATCAGAACAGTGGTTGCATCTAACCTCAGATTGTGAAGCAGGAGCAAGGATTGACTGAGAAGGGACATGGAGGAACTTTATGGGGTGAGGAGAATGTTCTATATCTTGACAGGAGTATAGGTTACATAGGTGTATGCATTTGTCAAAATGCATTCAGTTCTACACCTAAGATCTATGCATTGTGCTATGTGTAACATATGCCTCCACTAAAATCAGATTCATTTTCCTAAGTGAAAGAAGCCAGAGATGAAAAGCCATTTATTGTAGATTCCATTGTATGCCATTTGGGGAAAGGCAAAACTGTAGGGAAGGACAAGAAATCAATGGTTTCCGGGGCAAAGAGTAAGAGAGGGGGATGACTACAAAGGGACAGCACAAAGGAATTTGGGAGTGATGGAATTGTCCTATCAAGACTGTTCATGTGTGTATCATGTTAGATCATGACTGTGTTGATGGATACACAACTCTATGCATTTGCCAAGACCCATAGAACAGTACATCCCAGAGTGGATATTACTGTAGGTTAAAAAAATCAATCCACCAGGTAGTGAAGGGAACATAAAATGGAAAACAAGCTATAACAAATGAATCTAAATGTATTGCAAATGAATAACATAGCCACAATGAAGGTTATGAAAAGGAAACCAAAATTACTTTGGAAACTTATGTTTTACCAGATCCTGTAAGCCTGGATCAAAAGAACTGATCAGAAATCCTAGTTCATAAAAAATGTTTCTCAGAAGGGTATTGGTTAGCAATTCTGAAACTAATTTATGCATACACTAGACATGAACAACTAAGTAAACATATTGTAGATGATGAGAGCCAGTGTATCACAGTCAAAGAAAGATGTTATAAACAAGAAAAGAGAGAAGGCTGGCTCTTATTCCAATCCAACTGAGGCATTGGATTGGAATAAGAGCTACCATTATCAATTCATGCTTTTCACGGATGGATGGATAGATAGATAGATACATAGATAGATAGATAGAGACACAGATAGTTAATGTGTGTATGTAGAGGACAGTATAGATTCATATCTTTCCAAGGCCTGACAGCTCAGAAGGCCTAGAAGAACGACACACCAGTAATAATGAGAATACCTATCAACCACCCAGAAATTGGTTACTAAGATACTATTCTAAAGAAAAAGGAAGGAACCAGGGCTCTCTTGAGGACTACTGGATTCCAGGGCTACGGTAGAGGAAATACAACCTGACCATGAAATATCTCTGAAGGATATTCTAGTGTAAAATAAAGATTCACAAAAGGAAACCCCCAAAATCTGACTAAAAATCCCCCTTCAGGTCCTTGAATAACACCTAACTTGTGCACGTGCAGGGAATGAATCTAGGAGACTTAGAAGAGAAAAGCCACTGAAAACGGAATATTGTGCAGAAATTTCGGAGATCACACATGCCAGGAGTTGGAGGTTGGCTTTTGGATTCATCTGGAGTGGAACGACCTTGATAAAAGAAAAACAAGTCCTAGCTTTCAATTATGACCCTAGAAATGTCACAGCCTGAGAGTCAGTGCCACACACTAAGAGTAAGGACTACATCTTGGGAGTCAGTGCAAAACTGAAATATATATGTCCTTTTAGGGTCTAAAACCTAGCCTTCAGAGGCTCAGGGTGATCCATTCGTACTACAAACCTAATCTTTAGAGGAAGGCAACATGATTAAGACCTTCTACGAGGTATTGTTCACAAGATCCAGCACACAATAAAAGCTTAATAGACATGCAGAGCAGCAGGAAAATGCTCTCAATTATGTATATATAAATCAGTAGAAGCAGACCCAGAGACAATCCAGATACTGGAGTTAGCAGACAAGGACTTCAAAACAACTATGAATAAAAGGAAAGAAACATGGACAATTGTAGAAAATGAAAGACAAACTAGAAATCTTTACAGCAACCAAAGAAAAAGGACATGTTTCTTTCAAAAGAGCAATAGTAAGTCTGGAAACTTTTCAAAAGAAACTTTGGAAGCAGAAGACATGAATGACATCTGACAGATAAGGGTTGAATGGGAGGGGAGAAAAAGCTGCCAATTTAAAATTCTCTGACTTAAGAAAAATATTCTTCAAAAATGCAGACAAATTAAAGATATTTTTCAAATGGGGTTTAAAAAAAACAAGCTAGAACAATTAAACAGCAGCAGAACTGAAATTCAAGAAACTCTAAAGAGAATTTTCAGGCTGAAGGAAAAGAATTCCACACAAAGACACATACTGTTAGGAATGATCATCAGCAGGAAAGAAAATGTACGTAAATATAATGAATATTGACTGAATAAAACAACCCTGTATACTTTTACATCTTTTATGTAAGTTTAAACATTTTCAAAATATAATGCTTTTAAAAACATGTTGAACTGATACCCGAAAAATAGCGATGATGGAAGCAACTCCAAGGAAATCTTCACTCCACCCCGCAAGACTAGAGATTATGGAGCCCCAGCAAATGGTGCTCACAATCTGCATCCAACAGCAGATGTGACAGAAGCCCTAGAGAGACATCACCAGTTCCTTCCAAAACTAGAGGCAACCAGACCTCAGATCACAACTGTCATCCACAAACACAAATGCTGGGGTCTGAGCATCAAGACCTCCATTCCCCCAAAACTAGAAATTATGGGACTCCAGCAAGCACCCCCTAGTCACTTCTAATTCTAGAAATGACAGCAGTCCCATGAGTAACACCCTTAGCTGCTCCTCAACACTAGACAATGGGAAGCCCCAGCCCAGTGACCCACCCAGTCTATGCCAACAATACAGACAAGGGCAGACCCAGAAAGTGAGACTTCCGATCTCCCCCAACACTAGAAAAAAGGAGCTCTATAAAGACCCCTCCAGAGCCCCCTGACTAAAGATACATGGAATCTCATGCAATTAACCCAATCCTCTCCCTGAATTAGAGACAATGGCCCTCCATGAAGTGACCCCTCCCTGTCACCCCAACACTTGAAAGGTGGGATCCCCGTACAAGCAGTGGTCCTCCAGTCTCCAAGCACCAGATACAACAGGAACCTCAGTCTCATGCCTCCCAGTTATCCCCAAAATAATGAGGGCTCCATCAAATCATGGAAGCTTCAGGAAGTGCTCCCCCATATTCCTGCAAGATTAGAGATGTTGGAAACCCCAAAAACCAACTTACAACCCCCTATACACCAAGAAGAAAGGAGCCCCAACCAATACCACACCATTTTCACCCAACACAAAGCCCAGCTCGCCTCCTGACTACTAAGACTAGATATGAGTATCCCCAGCAATGAGTAACCCAGTCTCCCCCCAGAAAAGCAATGACCAGGGTTTCACTAGGCAACACGCCAGGTTCTCCAGCGTAAGTGTCAAACAGATCCTCAGAAAACTCCCTCTCTTCCCATTATCAAAAGATAAGAGTCTATAGAAGCATCAGCAAGCAGTACTCAACACAAATGAGAGGAGACCACAACGCAAGTCCCTCAAGTCCCTCCCAACAGGAGACGACTGCCCCTGTGGGGAATCCTCCCTAATCCCAAACACAAGGAACATTCTGAGCCCCAGCTGGCAACTCGTCAGCTTCCTCTTGCTGTGTAGATGTCTCTGTCCCCAACTGTAGTGGATAGATAGAGCCCCGTTCAACCTAAAATCCCCTGCCCTGGGGAATGTTGAGGACCCAGTCTCAGAATAAGGAACACAGCAGTTGTCCTGACAAGCCACCAACAACCCCCAAGCTCCCCTTCTACAGAAGGTGACAGGAGCCCAGGACGCAAACTTTCCCCCAACATTTCCTGCTTCACCAAACCCCTCTTATCTGTTGCACATCCTGCTGACCTTCAGAATGACCTCTACTGCTAAAAGAGTCACTAGGAGCCAAGAAAGGCTGGAGCTGGGGGAGAGGCTGAGAAGGATAGAGAGGGGAGAGGAGTAAGAGTAAAGGGAAAGATGAGACCTTCCATGTTGTCCCAAACACAGCCATGAATTCCAGAGGCCCCAAACAGCTCCAATCAAACCAGGTTCTCAGGGGTGAGCAGGAGCAGAAGAAAAGGAATTCTGGGCTTATGAGGAGAGGCGGCCTGGAGGAAAGGGGGGTGTGTAGGCTAGCAGCCAAGATAGCCACCAATGGTATCTTCCACCTGTGTTTATGCCCTGTGCAACCCCCTCCTACATTCGATTAGCCGTGAATTGTCATGAACCCAAGTGGTCAATACAGCGCTGCAGAAATGACAGTGTCTGACATCTGAGGCTACATCATAAACCACACTGAAGCTGCCTCCTTGGTCTCTTAGATTGCTCCCTCTCTAGGGGAAGCCATCCACCATGCCATGAGGATGCTCCAGTAGCCCTGTGGAGAGGTCCACGCGGAGAGGAACCAACTTGCCAGCACCAAGTGCTCACCATTCAGTGAGCCACCTGGGAAGATCTTCCAGCCTCAGCCAAATTTTGAACTTTAATGACTATGTATGCTAACATGTTTAGGAGTGAAGTCTACTGTTGTTTGCAACGTACTTCAAAATGCATTAAACCGAGATGGATTCTTGGGTGATAAATGGATGGAGGTGGCAAAGTAAACATAGTAAATTGTAACTGATGGAATCTAGGTGGTGGACTGTCTTCATTAGGGCTGCCGTAGTAAAGTACCACAGACAGGGTGGCTTAAACAGCAGAAATTTACTTTCTCATAATTCTGGAGGCTGGAAGTCCAAGATCAAGGCGCCTGCAGGATTGGTTTCCCCTGAGTCCTCTCTCCCTGGCTTCCAGATTACCATCGTCTAGCTGCCTCTTCACGTTGTCATCCCTCTGTGCATGCGTGCCCCTGGCGTCTCTTGGTCTGTGTGTCCTAATCTCATCTTATAAGGACACTGATCAAATTGGATTAGGGTCCACCCTAATGGCCCTATTTTATCTCAGTTACTTTCTTTTAAGTCACAAACTCCAAATAAAGTTACAATAAGAGGTACTAGGGATTTGGGCTTCAACACATGACTGTTGAGGGGACAGAATTCTGTCCATAACGTGACTGTTCACTGCAAAACTCTTTCAAATTATCTCCCTGCCTGAACATTTTTCCTAATAAAGTGGGTGCAGGTGGTGTGCTAAGGCAGGAAAGAAAAAACGAATTGTTAACAAAAAAATCATGTTGGAACCCCCAGTTGTTCTGTGGAATAGGGATTATCATAGATTTAAAGGTACAGATTAAAGCTGTGAAAGTCCTATAAAAAACCAAAGGATAAATATTTTATATATAATCTCAGAGAAGAGATGGTCTTTTAAAACTATAACAAAACAAGAACCGAAATTAACACTTTGATTTCCTTTCAAAAAATCTGCATGGCAGCAACAACTAGAGGCAAAGACAAAAAAAGGAAAAGAGGAGGATGTTGGCAACTCATCACAAAAAGCTAGTTTTTTAATATTAAGGAACTCCTACCAACCAAAAAAGACCAAGAATCCGTTGGAGAAATGGACAAATGGCGAAGAACAGTTCACAGAAAATAGAGAATGCTCTCAGTATAAGAGATGATTCTCAACTTCGCCCACCAAAGGAAAAATAAGTAAAACACCAAGATTCTTGTTTTTATTTATCAGATTAGGAACACTTACTGTTTGTTTAATATGTTGATCTATTAGGATGTAGAGAAAGTGACACTCCGACAGCACAGTGAAGAGGGGGTGAACTTGAACAACCAGCGAAGCCCGGGACTTGGCGGGGAGAGACGGAAAGAGCCGAACTGTGGCAGTGAAATCGGAGAAAGCCGAAACCAGCCGGAGAGAGACGAACCCGAACCACTGAGCCGAGGAGCGGCGGGGACAGGCGGAGGGAGCCGAAACCAGGCGGAGAGAGACGAAGATAAACGGAAAGAGCCGAAGATGTGAAGACACAGCGGAGACCAGGCGGAAGGGCCCGACGCCTGGTTAGAGGAGCCGAGCCCAGCTGAAAAGCGGCGAGAGGCGGCGGAGACAGCCGAGCCCCGGGGCCGCGGGGAAGGGCTGACAGGTCGTGGGCGGTGAAGCGAGAACAGGCGGTTGGCGCCTCAGAAGGAAGCGGAGGCGAGGCCGGCGACGATGAAGGGGACCGCGCTGCATGGGGCCCTGGATGTAAAGTCCGGAGCCTTTCATGCGCCCGAGCCGCCCCGAGCGCCCCCCCCCGGAGGGTCGTGGACCCGGTCCCCGCTGCCCTCCTCCCCGCTCCTCCGGCCCCGCCGCTGCCCACGGCGCGGGGCGCTCTGGCCGGACAGCGGCGTGTCCTCCGCCCACGACGAGGACGCGCGTGTCCCCGCGGCTGCATCCTCCGGACGTGATGGCCGCGTGGAGTCTGGCGCCGGTGTCCGCGCGGGGACTGACCCCGGGGGTGCAGCCTCTGACCCGCGCTGAGCCCGCGGACCCAGCCCGTGGGGAAGCCGCTGGGGGGCAGTGACCACGCGGGATGACCAGGGGTCTGGGAAGAGGCCCGCATCCTAGACGGAGGCTGGAATGCGAACTGTGGGCCCCTCCTGACCGTCTCCCCACTTCCAACACAAATGCCAAGCTCTCATTCAGGGCTCTTGATTGTGTGCAACACGATTGTTAGAGTGATCGCTCAGGGAGCCTCTGGGAGGACAGGAATGGGCTGGAGCCTGGCTGAGGCCGCTTCTATTAGCTGCTGTCCAAATCCATCGTCATCAGAGCGTAGGTCCCTCTCCTGGGTCAGAGTCTGCGTGGGTGCGTCTGATCCACAGAACTGTGCCCTGGCTACAGTGGGGAGGCTACAATTGGACGTGTCTGGCACTTTCTGCTGTTAAATCTGGAAGCTGGTGTTATCTTCCCCCAGGATCATAAAGTGAGGGAAGCCCTCAAACATAGGATAGGGGTTCAGTGGCTGAGAAACCAAGAAGGATGACAAATTCTACTAGGAGGCCCTACTTTAAGTTTTTTAAGAGGAACCCCTGGAGACCACTTATGTCAGCAACCTTGGGAATTTCCACTCTAATTATTTATGTTAAAGTTGCAGCAGCCAAAAAGCATGTGTTGGACTTGGCAGTCTTCAGCGAGGTGGCCACTACCTGTCCCAACCTCTGCCTTTTAGGGCCCTTGTTATGGGCTCCACTAGTGTTTACATTGACAAGACCTGGTGCCTAAGCAGAGCTGAGCTGACTGGATGGCAGTGAATACGAAGGGTGATGGGAGACATTGATGTTGGGCCACTGAAGGTGAGAGTGGGACCAGCAAAAGCTGGACCAGAGCAACCCAAATATCCATCATCTGATGAATGTATAAACACAATGTGATCCGTGTTTCTGTACATTATATGTTCTTCAGCCATAAAGATATGAAGGACACGTGCTAGACCATGGATGCACCTTGAAGACCTGCGAAGTGAAAGCATCTAGTCAAAGAAGACCACTTATTATATGATTCGATTTACATGGAATGTCAAATACAGGCAAGTAAATTCGTGGTTGTTTAAGGTTGGAGGTGGGAGAAGTGCAGGGGTAATACTCAATTATTTCTATTTGGTTCTTTTTACTATTTCTATCTCTTTACTGATATTCTCTCTGAATTGAGACATCATTCTCTTTATTTTCCTTGGTCCTTTATCCCTACTTTCCATTAGCCCTTTGAGCATATATAAGAGAGTTGTTTTAAAGTCCTTGTCTCATGAGTCTGATGCCTGGGCTTCCTCAGGAAAAACTTCTGTCAATTTCCTTCTATTCCATATGAACCAGCTATACTTTCCTGTAGCTTCATATAATTTGTAATTTTGTAGTGGTAACTGGACATTTTCCGTATTACAATGTTGTTGTTGTGAGAATCAGATTCTCCTCGCTCTCCAGGTTTTGCTGTTGTGGCTTTTTATGAGCTGCAATCATCCTTTTGTTTAGTGACTCTTCAAACTATTTTTACAAAGACTATGTTTTTTGATGTGTGTGGTCACTGAAATCTCTTTTCAGTTATCTTAACAATCAGCAAGTGAACTGACAGAGATGTCTTTAAATGCAAGTATCCAAAAGAACACATTTTAAAAAAAGAAAAAATTAAAATTTCTCCAGTGTTTGCAGCTGGTCCCCTGTAGCTCTACCTTAGACTTCACCCCCTACCTGCATGGAGCCCACAAATCTGCCAGAGATGCAAGCCCAGGTCTTCTCAGGTCTTGTCTGAGCACACGTCCAATCCTGGGCATGCACATTGCACTCCAGCTCCCCTGGTAGATGCGGTGGCCCTTCTAACCTTTCATTCCCCAAAAAACTTCCTCCTCAGATGCCTCCTTTCCAGATTTTTATGTCTGTCTCCTCCCCCAGCCATTGGCCCAGGCATCTACCAGTAGCATAGATCTTTAAGTCTTTCATCAGACAATGACACCACTTGGAAAGTCCCTCCACCCTGAGAGGGAGAAATACCTGTCAACGTCTGTGCTGGTCCCTCAGGGACCCAAAAGACAGATCACTACCACCCAGTCACAGAATCACCCTATTTGAAGAAGCAGGTTAGTATTTGTCTCCTGGCATGAGGGAGCCGTGCAAGGATTCTGGCTCCCATCCTCACGACCTCTGCTGTACCAGAGAATGTCAGCGGGTAGGCATTAACCAAAAACACCACAGTGCTTTCTTACCCAAATTCAGCCCCATTTTCCTTCATTAATCACTCCTCTGGATGCTGTAAGTTTTTTATTATATTTCCTATTTCTGAAACACTTGATTCTGTCAAGTTTTGTTCAACTGAATGGTTGCTTCAGTGGAGAGACTGGTTCTGTGAGTACGTTAATTTGCCGATTTTCTTAAGGGAACTAGGGAAATGTTTTGATATGTCACTTTGTCCTTTTTCTCAATCTTGTTTATTTTGTTTGGTGGTTGGTTCTCAAAAATTCTTCTTTCATTTTGTAAACCTTCTCTTCCATATGATTTAAGAATCACCATCACGATTTCAAATAATTATGATTTTTAAGTTTATTACATTGAATCAAGTACTTTTGAGGAAAACAACTCCAATATTGTTGGTGAAAACAACTCCTCTAATACTGTTAATATTCAGATCTGCCTGAGCCAGCTCCCAACCTCAACTTGAGGGTAGGTGATGTAGTCGGTTGAATAACGTCTCCCAAAGATTCAAGTTCACCTGGAACCTTAGAATGTGACCTTATTTGGAAACAGGGTCTTTGCAGATGTGATTAAAGATCCGCAGATGAACTCATCCTGGATTTAGGGTGGGCCCTCAATTCAATGACTGGTGTCTTTATAAGAAGAGGAGAGGACCCAGAGACGTGGAGGGAAGAAGATCACGTGAAAGACGTAGGCAGAGATTGGAGATCTGCTGCCACAAGACAGGGAAGCAGGAACCACCAGGAGCTGGAAGAGGTGAGGGAGGATTCTCTGCTGTTGATAAACTCTGAAGCAATTGTAGGGCTCCCCTTTGTTCTCATTCAAACCATCAAAACCTAATAGTACCTTGTCTTAAAAATTCTGATTATCACGTGGCTTATATGGATGTCCTGAAGATCATGGACCACGCCCGATGCCATCATTTAAATTTCTCAGGTCTGCAATTATCACATGTGAACACCTTCATTTTTCAATGTAACTCACTGAAATCATGGTCTACATCTATGAAATCGTCAGGAACAATTTAAAGGTATGGGAGCAAAAACCCAACTGATGTTAACCTAAAGCAATTTAACAGAATGTGCGAGGGAAGAAAAGATGCAATGAGGGAAGAGATCAGCTCATGTTAATGAGACTTGAGGAGTAGTAGATTGTGACCAAGCACAGAGATGCAGCATACAAATGAGGGGGCACATCTTGTCCTGACCATCCCCCTCAGCCACTCTTACTCTGTTCTCCTCCCAGGTGGACTCAGACCCTGTCAGCGGGTCCTACGCTGTGACCTCACTCAGCTCCACTCCCCATAACTCCAGGTCTGGCAGGTAAGAACCCCGTGTATACCCGGATCCTCTTCCTGTCCCATAAAGGGTCCTGTGCCTGGATCCTGTAGGGTCAGAGAGGGCCATTTGACACCCCCTGTCCCAGGACATCGGGGGGTTTGGAATATGCAGAGTAGCTCACACTGAGGAATTAGAACACCCTAGTCCTAGTGAGGAGTCAGCCCCACACCAAGCTGTGGGCTCTGGGAGGGAGCCATCACTGTGCTAAATCCAGAGGCCATTGTCAGGAGGCACAAGGCACAGCTGTGCACCTCCACTCCCTCTCTGCCCTTCTGTTTCTCAGTCACTCTTTGACCCTCTGAAATAGGCTTCCTTGCCCATGACTGCTAAGACTGCTCTATCAAAGTTCTTCAAGAAAGTCCAGAAAATCCCAGATCCTTCCAAAACCACATCAGTCCTTTTCCCTCCTGACCCAGTAAGAGTCCTACCATCTCACTTCTGTAACTTGACCCTTTTTTCCACCAAATATTGTTCATCACATATTTGTTGAATAATTACGATGTGCCCGACTCTGTGGGCAGGTGGACAAGCTTCGTTGACTCAGGACCTAGTGTCAAGGCGAAGGCAGCAAGCCTGCTGCCAAGAATCTCTCAGCGCTAAATGCTCCCAGACAGCATTGTCCTTGTTAGGAATCTAAGGTGAACTCTATTTTAAAAAATCACCGAGGTAATTTTAGGTAACAGATAAGGCTGTAACAGGTAGTCTAAGGACTACTTAAATTATATAAAAATGTCTTATATTTGGGTTAGCATTTGGGAAAAAAAAGGATAGAACTTATGTTAGAATGAGATATAAAATCAAGCTTAGTAAAGTAAGACTTTTATGGAATCAAATTAATTTAACGTTAAAAAATAAGCTCTTTACAATAGGTATCATCTTTTCCTGAGTACAAGTATTCTAAACAAATATAACTAAAAACACTAAATGATCCCTTAGGCCAAATTACCTTTAATATAGAAGTGAATAAAAATCATGGTAAGCAGAAATTGCAGTAAACCAGGACAAGTAAAGATCTTCTTTCCTGTCACATGAAACACGATCTCTCACCCACACAACAGTCTACTCTTCACATTTATGTCTCTCAAAAGAGTTTAATAAAGTACAATTATAAAATGACAAAGCATCACAGTCCAGAGCAAGAAGAGAGAGTGACATTAAACGAGGTGAGTGAAACTGGGGGCTGTTCATGGGGAACCACTTCCCCAGGGCCACACTTCTTGGCTTCTTCAGCATGACCTTCTCCTATTTTCCATCAGGTCTCAGAACATCATTCTTGGCTCCTTGCTCTCTCTACCTCCCTGGCAAAACTGTCTGCCCTCAGGGCCTCAGCCAGTCTCTCCCTTGCTTTTTTCACTTTCTGACTCTGTCTGCGGATGTCTCCATAAGTTACGGGCTGTCTGTAGAGTGGGTGGGGGAGACCGAGACCCACTCCTGGGATCGCCTCTGCCCAGTCTGAAGACTGTGTGGACGTTGGCTTGAGGCTGGGGTTTAGAGACCCAGCACCAGCACAGCCCAGGGATTCACCTGGACCACCTGGTGCAATTATATTTAAGGTATTTGTGATATCAAAAGTACTTAAAAGTTTTCCTTCACTGCTGCAGGCCTGGAGTCCCTGCAGTCTCCTGTATGCCCAGACTTGCTGGGGCTTCTGCAAGGTCTGCTCCCGTTGACTGTACCTGACCTCATTGCCAGGGTGGGAAGTTATCCTTGTAACTGGCCTCTTGAAAATGCAGCTGGTGAGTCTTATAGGAAGTGTAGACCTTTCCCGATGTCTCCACTTGGTCTTGGCTAAATGGACCTGTCTTTTCTTCTCTGCAGTCTGGGGAATCATATTTCTTTTGTGCTTTCCCTTTGAAAACAAAATGAAATGTGAAATTTGAATAAAATGTGGGATGCAGACTGCCAGTCATGGAGAATTTTCTCACCTCATTTGGATCTTCCACCCTCCTGTATCCTGGAGAAATATCTCTCAAACTGCCCTGTGCATCACAATCATCTGGAGGATTGTTAAAACACAGATTGCTGGACCTCAACCCAAGTAGGCCTGCGGATGGCCAAGAATTTGCACTTCTAAGTGTTCCCGCATGATGCTGATGCTGCTGGCACAGGCACCACACACTGAGAACTAGATTCTGGGACGGCAAACTGATATGAGTCACGGACAGAAAGGACTATTTTTAGATGCTTGTGTGCCCAGAGCATAGTAATTTAGTGCCTCATCTCTAATGAAATCACGTTCCTCTCAACAATTTGATGCTCACTTCACTTGCACACCCATGTCCCATCTTCACTCAAATATTCTCCTGTACATACGTAAATAGCTCACACACGCCATATTCCCATCACATAGTTCTATCCACTGTAAGTAACCATTTTTCCTCCCCTGACTCTTCCTCTCTCCTCCTACTCCTCCCTGTTAATCTGGGCTCCACCATCTGACTTAACACAATTGATGCTTCTTAGAAGTCAATCCTGCTCTCACATTTGTTACACATCCACACCCTCTTCTAGGCCAGCCCATCAATTTCCCTGGCTTCACATACCATTAATGAACTCGAAATGCCCATAGAATCAGACAGATCTGGCTTGAACCCTGAGACCCAAATACCCATCTGCCCACTCACCACATCAGTGATAACTCGATGACCAGCTTGCAATGAGCAGGTACCAAGTTGATCCAACCAGTACTCCAAATAATCACCCATATCTCAGGGTCCCCTAATCTCACTTGTTGGTGCTAATATCCTGTCTACACCTGAGCGTCATTCTGGACACCCTGCCACCCAACACTCGTACATCAATGAACCATCCATCCACCCTCCTAAATCCAGGTAAATATTCTCCGCTTTTGAATAATTCCTGAGCACCTTTCAGATTCCTACAAAATACATTTTCACAGAGTGACCTTTCCTGATCCAGCCATCAAAATTAATGTCACATTTTCTCTGTGTTAATTTTTAAATTTTTTAATTGTATGTGTATTATCATCTATTTCTCTCATAGTGTTTTTCTCACTAAATTGGATACTCCATGAACTGAAGACTAATGTGGACTGTAATGTGTTACACTGCCGTATTCACTCATTGCTTTGCCCTTAGAAGACGCTCAATATATTTATCGAAAGAAATTATTCAAACTCCAAAAGATACTTTCTAAAGTTTTCAAACAAATTCCCTCAACTACAATTATACAAGCATATAATCTCTTTTGTGATATACTGCAATAAATTATCACTACGATTGCAAATCCTTTCTCTCTGTAATCCATTATAAAACTCTAGTCACAATAATCTATTTGAAATGTAAACCTAATCAGTGCACCTTTCCTTTACAATCACTCATTTCTGTCTTCAGATCCTTTTTAAAAGTGAAGTCATAAATCTCACTTCATTCCTATTGTCCTGCCATAATTATTAATACGATCCCTTTCATTCTCCAACATGTCCCAGTTTGGAGGGAAAATTATTTGATCCTCCCATTTATAGAGCACCTATTATAAGCCAAGTTATGTACTAAAACCCATGATCCAGAATTTAACTTAAAAACATGACTGCCTCTGTTTATTTTAATCTTGGTGAGAGGAATGAGTTAATAAAGAGACTAATGAATGTCTAATAGAGTGTTAGGTATAATTAGATCCTGTGATAAACAGTAAGGGCTACGCAGAGATAGAGAGACAGAGGGAGAGATGGAGGAAGAACGGTAAGGAGGGATAAAGGGGAAGGAAATTATCTACAATTATTTTATTAATTTATTTTTTTGTGAGGAAGATCAGCCCTGGGCTAACATCCATGCCAATCCTTCTCTCTCTCTCTCTTTTTTTTTTTTTTTTGCTGAGGAAGACTAGCCCTGTGCCGTCATCTGTGCCCATCTTCCTCAACTTTATATGGGACGCCGCCACAGCATGGCCTGGCAAGTGGGGCCTTGGTGCGCGCCCGGGATCCAAACCCATGCCACCAGCAGCAGAGTGCGCGAACTTAACCCCTACACCGCGGGCCCGGCCCACCTACAATTATTGATGATGAAGAGGTTAGGGAAGGACTAACTGATGAGGTGATATTTGAGCACAGAACTGAATATTTTTTAAAAAAGACCAATCACATTGTGGGTAAAAATTTTTCCAGAGAAGGGAACAATGTAAACAGTGCAGAGCCGAATACTACTTCCACTTCCCAGTGATGTTGTTGGGTAAAAACAAAACAAAACAAAGGTCTGGCCTATTATCCCAAGAAAGCTCTCTATACAAATAAGTACAATACCTTGAACATTACTTAACAAACATTGACACCTGGGAAACAACTTTCAATAAGGTATCTTCTTGTAGTAGCAGCTACTGCCTGCTCACTTAAAGAGGTTTCACAGAAGGACCAAGTGTACAAATGGACACTCTTGCTGTCCGTATGGATTCCACACTCACCAGAATAGGCTGGCTTGTAAAATAGGCTGATGCAGGTTCCTCCATGGCTGCAGAGTTGTCCTGCTGACCCCACTCCTGATGTGCAGACAGCCTGTGGATTGCTGGAAAATGCAGTGAGTTCTGCCTCTGATTCCCCTTTTATGTAGGGAATGGATAATCCAATCAGTGGATAATCCAGAGGAGACTTCCTGTCTCTTATCAATGGGATTTGAGCGATTCCTAAAGCTTTATACATAAACAGAGAAATGTGGGGTTATTGACACTGTCAGATACTGTTGGTAGATGAAAAAATTTAATACAGTTGTGTGGGGAGGTGGTATTTGCAGTTTCTATCAACATTTTAATATTTCCTTTGTCTTCCACTATTGATATTTTCTGTAAAAATAGGAATGGAAGTTTATATGTACAAAAATGTCCATACAACATATGTTTTAATAGGGAAAAATAGAGAATGTGTAAACATTTATCAATAAAATAATGTCCAAAATATTTATTAATAAGTCTCTGGAATAGATCACACAGCCATTAAAAATAAATTAGTACTTTGTGCATTTACACCTCAGGTAATTACCAGTAAACTTGTAATTATTTCAACCGTCTTACTCTTTCCCTTCCCTTTGACCTGAATAATTAACGTTCCTTTACTCTCTTTACTTCACTGATGTTGACTTAACTCTTTTATTATTCTGTTATTTTGTCTATAAACTTATTAGTTGAAATCATATAGAAATCTTTGTTTAATTGCACTAATGGCTAAATCCTGAATCCTTAATACAGTCTAATATGAATAATTACTTTTACCCCCTCCCCCAAATGCTAATAACTTAAACACTTTCAATTCTATTTTTAACCTTCCTGACATTTGTATTACTGTTTTCATGCATTTTATTCTACATATATTTTAATCTCCATGAGAGATTTCTAGAATTACTTCATAAAATAAAATTCATTTATATTTATCTATAAATTATCCTTTCCTTTCCTCTTCAGTCCTTCCTCCGTTCCTGGTTTTCTACCTGAGATTATGTTCCTTTGGGTGTGATAACTCACTCCAGTATTTTGTCTAATTCAAGGCTGCTGACAATCAAAAGTTTCACTTTAAGTTTTTCTAGGACATCTTTATTTGGGGCACTGTTGCTGCTGGGTGTAGAATTCTGGTTTGACATGAGATTTCTTTTAGCATTTAAAAAATACTGCTCTGTTGATGTCTATCTTATTTTATTTATGGTTAGAAATCACCAGTTGGCCTTTTTCTTGCTTATTTGGCATCTATAGTCCCTAAAATCCTTTACGTTAACTTTGGTTTTTAGACCATAGTTCAGTTCATTAATATTTCCTGTGTAGTCACTCTGCTTAGGGAATGTTGAATTAATTGAATCTGTAGATTGATGTCTTTCATCAACTTGGAACATGCTTGTGTATTTTCACTTCTGATATCAATTCCTCTCCACATTCTCACTACTCCCCTTTTAATCACATCCCTTGTGTACTCTAATTCTACCCTGAATTTTCCAATGTCATTGACCCTGTGGTTTTCTTGGAAGATTTGCTCTTAAACAGTCTTCCGTTTTAGTAAACCAGTCTTTTGCTGGAATCAAATTCTTCTTAATTACTTAATTTTTTAATTTCATTTCTAACATAAACACAATATACAGCTTTAATTTTTTAAAAAAGAGATAGCAGAGCAGTTTGACAATAAGGAGAAAATGATTTCCTTTTGATACAATAAAGCTAATATAGGTAGGAGAAAATTATAAATTGGATCATATTAAGTTATATGAGGAGCCAGTATTCATTGAAATTCAACAGTAAGACAGAGGGAGCATAAAACCTGAGTATCTTGTTCTTTGTACTGATGTGGACTAGCTTTTGAAATGATAATATTTAGATTTCTTGCGTTAAATAAAAATGTTATAAAATCCAGTTTCATCTGTTTGTATTTACTTTCTTTAACATGTGTTCTGGAAAATTGAAATGACATAGGTCACATTGTGATATCTCTGTTGGTCTTGGTTGGATAAAGCCATGATGTGATGGTTAATTTTAGGTGTCAGCTTGACTGGCTGCAGGGGTGCCCAGCTGGACTGTGAAGCGTTATTTCTGGGTGTGTCTGTGAGGAGGTTTCTGGAAGAGATTAGCATTTGATTCCATGGTCTACATAAACAAACCCACCCTCACTAGTGTGGGTGGGCATCATCTAATCTGTTGAGGGCTCAAGAGAACAAAAAGCAAAGAAAGGCTGAGTCCACTGTCTCTTCCTGACCTGGGATATCCATCTTTTCCTGCACTTGGACATCAGAGGTCCTGGTTGTCAGGCCTTCAGACTTTGACTGAATTATATCACTGGTTTTTCTTGTTCTCCAGCTTGCAGATGGCAGATTGTGGGACTTCTCAACTCCATAACCTTGTGAGCCAATTCCTACAATAAATCTCCACTTCTATATGTTTATATATATTCTATGGTTCTATTTCTCTAGAGAATCCTGACTAATACACATGGATAACAAAGAGCATATTAAGTGTACATGGAGGACATTTCCCAAGGCATAGGAGGCTCCTCCAACCCCGCGGGAGGAAGCAACTCTTCCCATCCAGGCAACACACATGAGCGCTCACACACACACACACACAAACACAAGTAATTTGAAAATGTGCTCAAGCTCAAACTTTCACTCTCTGCCTTATTGTTCATCACAGCAGTGATTTCTACATGGCATGCTATACATCCTTTGCCATTTATTATCTCTTTCCTCCCACTAAGACTAAATCAAACAGGGGCAGTCTGTCTGTTTAGTTATTTTGTAGATCACAGGTTTCATACCAGAGCTTTGCATGTAGTAAGTGCTCTAAAAATAGAATGACCAAATAGTTTTCCCTCCAAACTGAAACATATCAGGGAATGAAAAGGGTAGTATTAATAATTATGATAAGACAACAGGAGAAATATGTGCTGAAGACAGAAACGGGGGATTTAAAAGTTAAGATGGGGGCCGGCCCGGTGGCGCAAGCGGTTAAGTGCGCGCGCTCCGCTGCGGCGGCCCGGGGTTCGCTGGTTCGGATCCCGGGCGCGCACCGACGCACTGCTTGGTAAGCCGTGCTGTGGCGGCGTCCCATATGAAGTGGAGGAAGATGGGCACCGATGTTAGCCCAGGGCCGTCTTCCTCAGCAAAAAAGGAGGAGGATTGGCGGATGTTAGCTCAGGGCTGATCTCCTCACAAAAAAAAAAAAAAAAAAAAAAAAAAAAAAAAAGTTAAGATGAACTGATCACTTTTGCATTTTAAACAGATCACTGTGACTAGAATCTCATGATTTTATTACGAGGAGAAAGGATTTGGAATCTTAAACTATTCTTGCTAATTTACTGCAGTGTACCACTCTAAAGGTGGTGTCTTTGCATAAGAGTAGTTAAGTGGATGGATTTAAAATATTTCAGGAAGTGAATTTTTAATGTTTCAATTTTATATGTATATAAATATAAAATATATATTGTACACATAATATATGTGAGCCCTTTATGTGTGCAAAGCCATATGTGAACACTATTGTGGGAAAATTTGGAAAATCCATATTGGTCTTGTCTTCATGGAGTATCCAGTTTAGTGAGAAAGAACTAAATCTTGAAAGAAATAGATAATAATGCACATATAACTAAAATAGAAAAAAAAATCAACAAAGAGGGAAAATGGAGTTTTATAAATTGGCTTACTAGAGTAGGAGAGTTCACTGTGTGGAAATGATATTTTGTATGAGATCTGAAAGATGATTAGAAATAATTCAAAAGTGGAAAACCTGTAGGTAGATTCAGGAGGGTGGATGGGTGGTTTATTGATATCTGAGTGTGGGGTACCAGGGTGTCCAGAGTGACACCCAGGGCTAGACGCATTATTAGCACAAACAAGTGAGTTTGGGAACACTGAGAGAGAAGCAAATTATTTTGGGGAAGTGGTTTGCTCAACTTGGGACCTGGTCATTGTGAGTTGAGTCATCACTGATGCCGTGAGTGTGCAGGTAGATAAATGGGTCTGGGGGTCAGAGTTAGGTCTCTGCTGATTCTTTGGACATATTTGGCTCATTAGTGGTATTTGAAGCAAGGGAAATGTATGGTGTTGCCCCAGGAGGGTGCAGATGGGCAACAGGTGTCTGAGCAGGGCTGACTTCCGGGAAGGATCAGTCATTGTGGGGTGGTCATAAAGAGAAGCCAAAAAGTGCCTCAGGAAGTTCAGACAGGCAAGAGCAGGACACTGTAGGGTGGTGGATCCCAAGGACAAATAGGCTTTTAAAATGACATTGAAGTCCACAAGGTCACATGCTACTGCAGAGCATGTCAGACAAATCATGAAAAGTCCCCAGTGGATTGGTAAGAGACATGGCTTGTGAGGTTAGCAAGAGAAAAATCCACAGAATGAGGATGGGCTTGAGTGTGCACTGTGCAAACAGAGGCATTTGGATATATGTGAACTTTTCACAGCGGATCCCTGGCAGGAGGACAAGAGGAGGGGCATGGGGGGTGAGGACTGTTAGGAATGCTGGATGAGGGATTGGTTTGTAGATGGTAGAGATTTGTGCATATTTGAAACCTGAGGGATGATTGCAGTAGGGAAGTGATGGAAAGTGCAACAAATGTGGAGGGCATAATGTCACTGAAATTGAAGAATGAGATAAAAATCAGAGTGGTTTCCGCAAGAAAGAAATTTCTTTGGATATAGCAACAGAAAACGTGTGATAAATCAATTCCTTATGAGGAATATTTGTAGATCTGATGACTAGAGAGTGAAATAGTTCTTGTTTGATGGTTAACAAGTTATGTGTGAAATATAGAGTAGGTCAGGAGAAAATAGAGATTTATGGAACTTGAGAAATGGAAAGAAATTGACAGAGCATTCAGGAAGCATTAGAGAAATGCATATAGGTCCATTGGTGGCTGTGATTCTCTGTTGGGATCCACAGGCTCCTGGTGCATTCTCTCTTCAGTGCAAGTGTCAACATGGCATGGCAGGTATTTGGAATCATCTGAAGTGGGCGGCTTGCAATGCAGATATAATGGCAATAAGGAATCTGCGAGTATGGTCAGTGGATGATTGAAATGATGGACTGTGGAATGCAGGATTAATAGAGAGGAGTAGGAGAAGAGAAGCAAGAGGGTTGTGAAGATATGCTTACTGGAGTAATATACTTTCTCGAAGAATGGTTACTTAGAGGGGAGTTCTTTGTGTCAAAAGTGGAAATGTGGAAATTTGTGGTGGGAATATGGTGTTTCTGAGTTACTGATTTGGGAGCAGGAGAATTTTGGGTGAAGATAGGATCAGGGTGTGGAAGTGAATGACTAAGGATGGAATAGTGAATAATTTCATTAGAGATGAGGCCGTAAAGGAGCTGTGGAGTCCTTGGAACTCTGTGTCCCAATAACAGTGGGCTGTGGGGCACCGGCATGTGTGTATTTGACCATGACAGAGAGAGGAGGAGAGGAACGTGCTGAAGCAAGATGGCGGAGGGAAGTTGGTCTGGATTTGACACTGGGTAGTGACCTTGAGCTTTCTGTCCTTGTCTCACATCAGCTTGATGGTGTCACTGAAGCCTGTTCTCCACGTGTGGTCCCTGTACCAGCAGCATCAACATCACCTCTTAGAAATGACAATTCTCCGTTTCTTCCCCAGTCCTACTTGGGTTGAAGTCCAGCACTCTGAGTTTTAAAAACCCCCCAATGATTGTGATGCACAGTGCGATTTGAGACACATGTGTCCAGGGAGAGAAGGAGGGTGGAATATCCACGTGAGCTGAGAACGTTCTCCGTGGATGGTAGTCTTCATCCTCCATTTTGTTCAAATTTCACATTTTATTTTGTTCTGAAAGAGAAAGCTCAAAAAATATGCCCAGACTTCATAGTGGAAACAGTAAGACCAAGAAAATAAACCCAATCAGAAAACTAAAGTTCTACGCACCCTGAATCCTAAGTAGCTGCATATTCCAGAGGCCAGTTACTGGACTAACTTCCCATCCTGGCAGTGAGGTCAGATGCAGTCAGTGGGAGGAGACCTTGGAGAAGCCCCAGCAAGTCTGTGGATACAGTCGACTGCAGGGACTCCAGGCCTGCAGCAGTGAAGGAGAACTCTTAAGTTCTTTGGAGTCGCAAATACCTTTGAAACAGTGGCACAGGCTGGTCCATGTGAATCTCTGGACCATGCTGGGGCCGAGGGATCTGCACACCAGCCCTGAGCCCACCCGGGCCACTGTCCATATCGGGCAGAGATGAGTCCAGGAATGGGTCTGGGCCACTCACAGCCCCTCTGCAGGCAATGGGCATCTTCTAGAGATATCAGGAGACAGACACAGAAAGTGAAGAAAAGCATGGGAGAGACTGACTGTGGCCTCGAGGACAGAAGAGATTGCCGGGGAGCCAGAGAGAGCAAGGAGCCAAGAAAGGCATCCTGCAAACACAGTGAGGAAGGCAACATCGGTGCTGAAGAAAAGGAGAGTGGTGGCGTTGAGAAATTCCCCATGAGACAGGCTTGACTCTCACAGCATCTCTTTGTAACATCCATCGTGAACTTGACGTTTCATGTTAAACCTCAATTTTTATTTACCATGAGTTTTCTCCTTTTTATATTAAAATTGATAGGATAATTGTAGCTGAGGAATTAGTGTTTTGAACTTAGATTTGTTTTTTCTAGAACCGACACTCAATGAAGAGATGATACCTACTTGAATGAGATTTGTCTTTTAATGTATACTAAACCCGACGCCATAAATGTTTATTATGATTTTGCATCTAATTAGTCTTTTTTTGTTTTGTTTTTTTTTTTTTTTGCTGAGAAAGATTCACCGTGAGCTAACATTTGTTGCCAATCTTCCTCTACTTTGTGTGTGGGTCACCGTCACGGCATGGCTGCTAATGAGTACTGTAGGTCCGTGCCTGGTAACTGAACCTGGGCCACCAAAGCAGAACATGCCAAAACTAACCACTCGGCCAGGGGCCAGCACTATGAATTTGCATCTAATTATAACATAAAATCCATCAATCTTTCTCTTCACTGTCACATGGTAATTCAGACATAGGTGATTTCTATATCATGAATTAAGTATCTCTTATCTGTTACCTGGCAAACTTGTGTAGCTTTGATTTTGGAATCTCCAGAATGAGCATACCCCCTGGGGGCATTATTTTCCCCGTAGAGAACCTTGGCAGCAGACTCATTGCCTTCCTTCCCACACGAGATCCAGAGTCGTGGAAATGGGTTCGCCTTGCACACAACACAGAGCACATAGGAATTACTCCACAAACATGTGATAAGTGAATAATTGGTGGCATCATCAGGTCATTCACAGAAGCCAGACTGAGAGAGAGCTTCCTCAGGTCAGGAAGGAGAAGCATTCCTTTATATTTGTGAGGTTTTAATTTGTAACATTGTAATGTGAACAGCAAGTATACTATTTTTATCAAAATTGTGTTCTGAAGGTTTTCAAAAATCTCTAAATCTCAGAGTAGAGAAAAATCAATCTCTGTGACTCTGTTACTTGCTTCAAAGATTGTCAACTCGTATACCATCTGGCTTTGTTTATCCTCACACCAAGACCCCAAGAATTAACCAGCTGAGATGGCTGAGAGCGCATCATTTCAGCTGTAAATATTTCCGTTTCTGGTACAGATGAGGGAATTTTGGAACACAAACAAAATAACATGATCACACACAAAAATAAAAATGTCATTCGGATAATCAACTATCTAGTCAGTATCCAAAGTCTCCCAGTTTTGTCAAGGTTATTTCCTGGTTTTACATTTTCTTTGAGTCAGGATCTTAATGAAACCCTTCTTTTGCAATTGGTTGATCTGTTTCTGAAGTCACTTTTAATCTCTTGTTGGTTCATGCATCTTGGGATTTGGGTGGAATATGAGTGTGTGTGTTTGTGTGTCTACACCGATGTGTGAATTCTTTCTTTCCTGGATGGGAGTGCCCTGAAAGGAAGGACCTGGGCTGTGGGAACAAGGATTTCTACTCTGCTTCTGGCTGAACTGAAAAGGCCTCCCTGGGTGACACTTGCAGGCTTCAGAAAGGAGGGGGAAGAAGTACCAAGGAGTTCAAGACAATGGCCCTTGTCTTACAGGGTGTTTCCAGGGCATGATGTTCAAAATGCCGGGTGCTAACCCTTTAGGTGCAGGTCGTCGGGTGGGTTCTCGGCATGAGCTCTGAGCAGTGTCTGTTCACCACCCACGTGGGGAGCATTTCAGTATTTTAATTGGTAAGGTTATGTCTGTGGTGTCTGTGGTGTCTAAGATTGGTGGAATTCCCCTGCTGGACCCACTTCTATACCTGCCCCTCTCCTGCCTCATCTTTCAAAACTCCCAACAGGAAAGTTTCACATCCCTGTAACACAAATCCATATAACCACAGCACAGACTGGGGAAAAGAACACAGCAGTCCCAGGGGCTACGTGCTCTATGCCCTCAGGCCAAGCTGCCCCTTTGGGACAAGTCAGTAACAACACGACTGAGTGTGTAAACTAGTGATTGTCTGAGACCATGGACCTGAGAACCTGATGGGCCCAGATGTCACCCAGGGCAGCAAGGGCTGGTGTGGGTCATTCCGTGGACAGGATTAAGGTCTATTGTCCTGGCAAACCAGAGCTTACCCCTGATCCCTCAGGCCCAGCCGGGGAGGAATGGCCAAGATGTGCCTGACAGAGAGGCTGGGGGCCTTCTAGGGAATTTTTACCCTAAAAGAATCCTACAGTGAAGTGCAGGGATGCTGGAAATCCTAGTTCACAGGGAGCAGTGAGGTTCATAGAACAAAGTCCTGTTGTAGGTTTAAAAGCTGCATCATGAATCTTTCCCTCTAGACATGAACCAAGCGGGAAAAGGACTTCCACGGGCATGGGCCAGGATCCCAGGAGGATTCCAGTCTAGGCGAAGGGTGAACAGGGAGCCCTAGAGGCGGCCTGATGGGGATGTCCTGTCGGCCCTTAGTCCATCTGCACATGGTCTTCCTCTGTCCTTGTCCGTTCCACATGCAAACTTTTATCTTTTTACATTTTTTCCTCATTTAGTGTTGATGCAAATCCAGACACTGATTAGAAAACGGCAAGTTCCAATGTCTGATCAAAGAAACCTCAACAAGAGAAGCAAAAAACATTCCTTCTTCCTGGAAAGCTCTAGAAAGACAGCACCGTCCTGGGGAAGGACATGGTCCTGGTAAGTGCTATTTGAAAGACACCCACATTTCAGTGGTTATTGCTCTGCCTGGGAAAGTCCCTCCAACCTCTACATCCAGGGAGATCTGAGGGGCTGTCTCTGCTCCTGGCCCAGGTGAACCACACTGAAATCCACCCGTCCTCTGAGGAACAGGGACTTGAGGGTTTCATTCAGTAGCCAGGGAGGAGGCTGGCCCTCCTCCCTTCTCCCACATACAATAAGCTGTGACCATACACAAGTTCTTAATTTAGGAGGAACGTGAGATTCTGTGTCTCGTTTACATGAGCATAAGAAGTGAAAGAACCACACCACAACACCCAGGCTGTGACAGAAACAGGATATAACGTAAGAGTCAAATCTACCATTTACTATTAAAGAAATAATATCACTCCTCCCCAGTGGGTTAACAGTGGCTGGCGTGGAGATGTCAGGGAGTTGGAGGGGGTGGTGCCCTCCCTATGGGGCTTTAGGGGACACCAGGGAAAGTCTTAGGATGTCCTCGTTCACTCAGGGTGGGAAGACCTGGCCCAGTGCACCCCGAGGGCGCCAGTGTCCCTGCTGGTCAGGAGGAGCTGCACTTGTGGTCTCCAGAGTGTGACGGCTCATCGCCAAGGGCATGGCGGCTGAAGAGAAGAAACAGACTATTTTGGGGAACCTCCCTGAGATTCATGGCACACCTCCCTGCTCCCCTGCACTCTGATCCAAACCCTGTACTGAGTGCTCAGTCCATCAACAACACCCCGTTTGTCCCTGATGCAGGAGGCATCATTTAGCATCACCCACTTCAGAGGATGCAACTGAATCCCAGAGAGGAGAGGGGAGCGGCCTGTCCCAGGCCTGCTTAGCATTGGAGCTGTGATCCAGTCCCATGCTTAGCCCGAAGCTGTACTGAGCCCCTGGATTCAGTCACTCCTGGTCCCAACACTCACTCGGCCCTGAACTGGAGAATGTCTGGTTCCTCTTTCTCCTGAAGAGCCGCATTTTGCTTGCCTTCTGGTGTGCGGGCTCCAGCCGGCAGGAGACCCAGTAGCTACAGGACAGAGTGGCCTGTGAGCTACCAGGAGCCACACCTCAGGTGCCCCTCCCAGAGCCTGCCAGCAGCTGAGTCCTGGTGCCCCATGGGTCACCACGCTACGAGTTCTGTGGCTGATCAGGGAGCCAGGCCACAGGCTCTGGAGCTGGCCATCAGAGAGAGTCTGGCCTGCCCTCACCCAACTCCTGTCCCCCTCACCTCTCATGGATACTGATGGGCTCCATGGCCTGGAACCAGGCCCCAAATCGCTCATCAGGCTCCAGGTCATAGGCATTTGCAGCCTGCTGGAGCAGCTGGATCCTCCTGATGAGTTTGAATTTCTGGGAGGAAGGACAGGATGCAGACAGGGCTTGGGTGGGGAACGCTGTCAGGGACTTGTGCGGAGTGAGGATCTGGTCTGGGGTCTGTGCTCACTCGGGACCCCTCCTTCCTTCCCTCTCCATTCAGGACTTGCCTGTCCTCACAGTTGGCTTGAATTAGTTCCTCATCCAGGAAGGTGTCCTTGATGCCAGCCCCTCCCGTACCCGCCAACGTGATGGGATGCCCAGCTTTGTGGATCTGACTCTCCCAATAAATGTAAGACCCAAGGGATGAGGACAGAGAAAGTCTTGCCAGGTGAGGTCTCTGATTTCCACATGCCCACCCTCCCCATAGCTGCTCACGTCACACCATTTCTGAAAGTTGACCCGATTTCCCTGGAAGGGAGACAGCCAATGTCCATCAGAAACAGCCCCCTAAGCCCATAACCAAGCCCCATCCCACCCCTTCTCAGGCTGCAGGAATGTCAGGGCCCAGCAGAGGGCAGACCTTCCACAAAGAGAACTTGACACTGGGCCAGGCTCTGGGCTCCAGGGCTGGAGGGACAGGGGAGCTGAGGCCAGAGACCTTATGTAGCACACCCTCTCTGATGACAGACGGGGAGACTGAGGCCTCAGGGAGGAAGGGACAGCTGGAACACAGAAGTGCTTCCTCACTTGCAGGGGCTGATGGCACTCCCCCAGGGGCAGGGCCCGAGGGGGAGGCTGAATCCATCTCAGACACAGCCTCCTGCAGCTCTGCAGGCAGGCAGCTATGAGCTTCACCAGCCCAGGTAGACTGGTGGGGGGCTTATGAGGAGCATCTATTCACGCATTGCTAAGATGGGCCTGACTCCCCAACTCCCAGGGGTGGCCATGGGGCTCTCATGAGAGGAGGTTTGCCAGGTACTGAGAGCTCAGGTCCCAGGGCAGGGCTCTCGCCTCCCAAACCTCAGGATCCTGCTCTCTGGCCCCACGTCCGGGCTCACTCACTTCCAGATCATCCTCCATCCCAATGTCCAGCAGCTTCAGGTGATAGAGGAACATGCCCAGGAAGGGGACAACACCCTGTGAACTCAGGGTGGGAGTGGTGAGATGAGTCCCACCTCTCAGGTGCCCCCATGGACCCTCCCCCAAATCCCTTCACCCCAGCCTCCTGCCCACCACAGACTCCCACAGAGAACAGCCTAGGACCCTCAGCGGCCTCCCCCCAGTTGCCCCCTCCAGGACCACCCAACTTCCCCAGTCACCTCCCAGGGGTGGCTTTTGGCAAATCCCAGGGTATGTGGTCCCTGCCCCTCCCCTCCCTAACCCATCCTGGGCCCAGCCCTTCCAGGCCTCCTCCTGGTCACTTCCAGGGCAGGCCTTTCAGGCTCTTGGGCTCCTGGAGCTGGGCTGGAGGAGGAGGGACCCCTCTCTTAGGGAGGCCTCCAGCCGTGAGGTGAGTGACCCCTCCTCTGACACCTAGACCCTCCCCCTCAGGCCACCTCACCTGCTGCTGTCTCTCCTGGGCTCCCTGGGGGTCCATCTGCGGGGTGGCCCTCACAGATGACACCTCCTGCAGGGTCAAGGACAGGCTCAGGGAGGCCATGTTCCCTTCCCCATGTCTCCCAGGCCCCTGATCTTGGACCCTGGACATCTGGTGTCTATGGCTGCTCCCATTCCAGGGTGCCCTGATTCTAGATCGCTCCCAGCTCCAACACTCCCTTCTCCGTGCCCTCAGGCCTGCCCAGGCCCCTAAGCCTCTCTCCTCATCAGGAAAGTGTGAGGAGGACTCCCCATGCATCCCAGGGTCCCCTGAGGACTCAGTATCATCTGACTGTCACCAGTGCTGTCCCCTCCCCCCTCAAGGAGGAGGAGCACAAAGCTCCTGCACATTCCTCTCCCCCTTGTACCTCATCACCCCTGTGAGGCCTGCACCAGAGATCATCTCCCTCCATTTCCCAGATGAGGAGACCGAGGCCCACAGAGGGGCAGTGACTTGCTCAGGAGCCCACAGAGGAGACCGCTCCCCCTCCCAGCCAGAGGCCCTGGCCCCCGGCCTTCACTCCTCCTCCAGACACACCTCGGACCAATGTCCTGTCCTCTGGACTCTCGGGGTGTGTTGAGGCCCTCGGTCAACCTGAGCCGTGGATGGAGACGCACAAGGTGTCTTGGGGTCCCAGGCAAGTGGCTGCTGTGTTTTCTAGCCCCCTGGGATTCTCTGATACCAGGCTGGACCTGAGGCCATGCCAAAGTCCTCAGCTCCCTAGGATCCCCTCAGGATTGTCCCTGTACAGAACTCCTCCTTCACTCACTCAGGAAGGGAACCCCCGTGTGCCACATCTGAGTGACAGTGTAGGAGTTGACCACGGCACTGTGTAATGGTGACATTTGCATCCTTTTTCACTTGGAAACTTCTAATGTCCCTTCTCTTTTCTCAGGTCTCATGTTTGAAGTCTGTGGTCTGAGCCTTTGCACAATCCTTAGGCCCCTCCTGCCAGGGCCTCGATGGAGGCCATTAAGTATCTGTCAGGAAGGTCCATTAAGAATCTGTAGGTTCCTCGATAATTCTCATTGCCATCTGGGGCGTATCCTTGTCGACAAGGCACCGGGGGAGACTCACTGGTTTGTCAGCAGTGACCACTATCGGGCTAGAGTGCACAGTCCCAGAGAGCACACAGTTCTGTCCCAGATCCACCATTTGGCCCAAGGCTGTGCAGCCCCTGTGTCCACAAGCTCTGTGTGACCTCACAGTGCCCATCCCTGGGACAGGCAGAATGTCCTCCCCTGTGAGGTGCGGTGAAGACAGAAGGAGCAGCAGAGGCCTGGCTTCCTGAGGACAGACTGGGCTGCTTTATGAAGAAAGGAACCCCCACCCACTCCATCCACCCGCCAGCCTGGAGGATGATGAGGGCCAGCTGATGGGTCCACATGGAAGCCAGAAACCTGCTCATTCTGCCAGCTCCTCACCTCTTGGAACAGTCCAGGCGACACCACTGTATCCAGTGACCAAGGCCTCCTGCCCCAAACAGTCCCCACCTGCCCCTGCAGCTCACACCCCCCGCTTCCTGTCCAGCTGGACAAGACAGACCGTTATTTCTCGGGGAACCTTAAGTGAAAAACTTACCAAAGCACATCCTGCCTGGTCCCTCCTCACCTCACCTCCCGTCCTTCCAGTTCTCCAGCCTCCACTCACCTCCTTGAGAAGCTTCCTGCTCTTCTGGTGGCATGTTTCGATGATGTTTTTCAGTATTTGCCAGTTCTTCCTGAGGAGGGAAAAAAGGAAAGAAACACTGTGGAGTGGTTTGAGGGTAAATCCCTTTTGTTTGAAAACCCAGAAGATCCAGACAGCCTGGATGAGAATTTTCACTGTGTCCTCTGAGCCCTGAGGTGTCTGGGACTGGGGAGGGGGCTCTCCTATTGTCACCTGGGGCCTCCATTCTCTTATTTTCTCAGCAGATGTGTTTTAAACAGTCTTAATTTCACGTGGACAGAGAGTTCTGTTGCTGAAAACACTTGAAAATCTTCAATTTGGTTCAAGCCATGATCTGTCACTTAGGGAAACTGATCCCTGAAGCAGAACCACTGGCCTAAGTTGTCAGAAAGACTTCAAGCCTGCCAACCAGGTCAGACCCTAACCCCAGGCTTTGCTGTCTCCCAGGAGGTCCCAACTGACTGAAGGGCAATGCCAGCCCTGTGGGGGGTGTCTGGTCCACCCAGGTGGTGCTCGCATGGAGAGAGGCCTACCCACCTGGACACCTGTCTCCACGTCTCTTTTAAACGTTGAATGGAGGGGCCCTCCAGAGCCCAGAGGATCGCATGGAGAGAGGAAAGGTTCCTCAGGCCGTGGCTTTCCTGGGGAAGGGAAGAGAATGAGCTGTGAGGGGGAGCTGGTGCCCTGCTTCCTCCGGCTTCTGTCGCCTCATTGACGTCTCCTGTCCTGGATGAGACAGCAGCTCAGGGAACCCGGGAAAGGCACAGCTGGAACCTGATGAGGAATACTTCCAGGTAGGAGGATTTCAGCTCAAGCCAAGAAAGGAGCCCAGGAAGGGGTGAGCTTCCCACCACTGGGACCAGGAGTCAGGTCATCGAGGCCTGGCAGGAGGGGCCTAAGGATTGTGCAAAGGCTCAGACCACGGACTTCAAACATGAGAGCTGAGAAAGGAGAAGGGGCAGTTCCCCCGACTCCAGAGAGGGGCTCCCAGGGCCTCCCACATCTTACCTTGGCCACCTGGATCCAGAGCTCCACCACCCTGGCCCTGACCTGGGCCGTCATGCTCGGGTCCCCAATGCAGGTGGTGACGATACATTCGACCACTCTGTTAAAGTGGGTCATGGTGGCATGGATGGTCGGTGCCAGGTGCTCATTGCCCCAGTTGTCACACTGGGACCAGATGGAGTCCAGGAATTCGTGGGGCCTCACTGTCTTGAAGAGCTCCTGGGGAGGACAGGGATTGTCACCCAGCCCTGCCACAGCCCAGCTCAGCATCCGCAGCCCCCAGTCCCAGGCCAGGTCAGTGGTGAGAGCTGGAGCTCAGGAATCGGAGAATGCGACCTGAGGCTTGTGGGAGTCCCTGGGTGTTGCCTCTGTCCCCTGAGGGCACCCAGCACAGGATGACCCAGGAACGCATACTGTGGCGCAGGGAAGTGGCATTTGCTCGTCGCCCAGTCTCACTTCCTCCAAGCACCAGAACTCAGCTCCTGCATGACCATCTCTAGGGGCATCTTCCACCCATTCTGACCATCCTGGGGTCTGACTCCTCTTTCAGATGCACATTCCCCCAAGGCAGCAACAACCACGGGCTTTGTTTGTCTGCCTTGTAGTCATGTACACATTAAGTGCCTAATTAGTGTTGAGGCTGTTGAGGCCTCCTGGGCAAATGAGTGAACTACCCAAGGACGAGACAGCACTTCAGTGTGCTCCCCTCCCCCACCAAAGCGCAGACTCTGCCCAACTTCCTCTCTGCTCCACCTCATCCATCTGCACAGCCACTCTGCATGGCAGCTGCTCTCAAAGTCCATCCCTACTGTCCACATGAGGACAGCAAAGGCTTGGGAGTTAAGAAGGCTGCTCAGGTCACATGAGGGTAAGTGGGGAAGCAAGAGGTTGGACCGAGATCATGGGATTCTGGATCAGGAAATGGCAGGTCTGGGGCAGCTCACGGCACAGGGAAGGCCGGCCCCAACTGTCCTGAGAGCCCCGCTGCTCACCACATCCATCAGTGTCAACTGCTCTGCCACCAGCCGGGGAGGGAACTCCAAGAAGTCAGGCTTCTCCTCCCTCAGCAGGTTCTTGGTGGTCACATCCCAGGGGCAGGTGGGCTCTGGGACTGGATCTGGCTCTGCTGTTATCTCTCCAGGTGGAGGGAGGATTCTCCCTGGAGCCAATGGTCCAGCTGGCTCCAGCTCAGGAGCTGGCACTGGGGCTGGAGCTGATGGTGGTGGTGGCTCTGGCCCTGGAGGGACTGATGGAGGTGACACTGGCTCCAGCTTTAGCACAAGTGGTGGAACTAGAGCTGGAGCTGGATCTAGCCAGGGAGCTGGCCCTTGCTCTGGTGCTGGAGCTGGAGGGACCTCTGGAGATGGTACTGCAGCAGGAGAAAGAAACAGTGTCACTCAAGTAGCTGACTTCCCCTGTGCCTGTCAAAGCCAGGAAAGACCCCACTGCCTTGAAGTGAACCAAGCCTCCGAACACTCTGCAAATTGTCATCCCAGACTGCAGTTGCCTCACCTTCCAGCTCTGCCTCAATGGGCCGTGGATGCTCCAGCTGGACCTGGAGAAGGTAGGCGTGGCCCTGCAGCCCCGAGCCAGGCAAGCTGAGATGCAGAGAGGCCAGCTTCATGCTGAAGCAGGGATGGTGCAGGAGCTCCCAGAAATCCTGCCCTGGGTCCAGGCAGGTTCCCACCACAGAAGAGATGGCACTGGGGGAGGCAATTGGGCAACAGAGTCAGAGGCCTGGCCTTTCCCTCCACGCTTCTCACCCAAGACACCCTGGCTTGGGACTGAACCCTATGCCTGTCCCTCTCCATCCAGGTGAGAGCCACATGGCAGCCCTGACCCCTGTGAGGCTGTCCTGGCAGTGGCAGGCCTGCTTATCCAGCAGGTTGACACAGAGTCTCTTGTGACTCTCTTCCCACTGACACTCTTCTCCTGAAGGTCTGGGACACAGCCCACCCCAGCCCTCCATGCACTTGTGCAACTGGACTGAGCACTGAGACAGATTTGTGACCAGGTTGCTCACACACCTCCTGTTCTGGGCCTGGAGGCGGTGGTGAGAAGAGGTAGATGTGGAGAAGGGGAGGCAGATTCAAATGGGTCTGTGGTGGGAATGGGTTTCTAGGGGAGAACTCAGCCCAGCCACCCCTCTGGTTCCCAGGGGTCCTGGCACCCATCCATAGCTCTTTGACTCCTGTCCTCCTGGAGTGGAAGCCACCGGGCCTCTGCCTTCCCATGGGAATCAAAAGATGCGTGAGATGCGGCTTCTGACAGGCTCCCCTGAGCCACAGCCTCCATCTCTCCCCCCACAGCTTGTTCTTTAGAGACAGGAGGCCATCCTTCTGGACCCAAAGACCACTCACTTTTTTAGGTGGTCCTGCGCTCTGCCCTCCTGGCTGGAATAAGGGGAGATGCCTCCAGATGTAAAGGAGGCTATGAGGGCATCCCTTGGGATGGACGGTGGATGACAAGACCTGCGAATGATGTCGAATGTCAATGTCTGACTCTCAGACGTAAATTGAGGCCACGCATTGTGTCTCCTTCATTCACTGAGTTTACTGTCTCCAAATGTCCTACATGCAGTAGGTGCTTAATCTACATGGTTCAATGAATGTAGTCCACCCAGAACCATCCCAGACACCTGAGTGGGCCTAGGGCCTCTCTGCTGCCCCAGAGATCCTTGACTGGCTACCCCAAGGAAAAGGACCAGGACCAGCTGGATGGACTCTCCAACTCCTTGACAGGGTGGTTTCCATGTGCTTTTCCAAATTCAGAAAGGCCGCATCTCAGAGATGGGTGAGGCAGACTACTTTTCACGGGGAAGAGAGAAATAAACACCATGAACAACCACAGCACGTCCACAGCCCTCTCTGCAGAGCCAGGCACCAGGTAAGCACCCGCCATGGCTGATCCCATTAGTTCCTACAAGATCCCCATGAAATTTATCCTCTCCCACCCTACTTTTCAGAGGAGCAAACTGAGGCTCAGAGAGATTTGGTGACACTCCCAGGACACACAGCTGGCAGGGGGCAGAGTCACCACTGTGCTGAGGAGGGAGTGGCCACTCACCTAGTAAACAGCTGGTCCAGGACCTGGTGGGATGTGTCTAAGGCCGAGTAGTTGACCATGAAGGTGGTGAAGCTAGAGATGTTCCTCCTCAGGAAAGCTGGTGCGATGGACTCTGTCAGCTTCTCCATCATGCCTGTCTGGAGGGCCCGCATCCTGCAGGCCTCATTGAAATTCACGGTGGACTCATCCTCACACTGAGGGAGAGGAGGAGGGACATACACTCAATGACATCATGGTGAACCAGCGGGAGGATTGAGGTGAATTTCTACCCTCCTGTGTAGCTGGTGGGAAGGAGTGGAGGTCCAGATTCCTTTGGGAGTGGGACTGTGGAGCACTCTAATGAGAAAACCCTGGGGGGTTCCAGGGGAGACTCAGATTTGAGTCTGCATTCTAGTAGTGCCTTGGTTATCTCAGAGTCCTGGGTATGAAGACCCCTCTGCACCCACTCTCACCTCAGACCAGCCCTCTTCATTGATGGACTGGTGCACCTGTGTCCTCTCCAGGGAGATGGTGAACTGGAAACCATCTACCAGCTCCTCAACCATCACTTGGGTGCAGCTCTGCAGTGACAGTGCCCAGAAGTCAGGCCAGGAGGCATCAGGGGCCTGCCTGGACTTTGCCACAGAGGGAAACCCCACCACAGTTCAGGCACAGAGGGGCATCTGCATAGTCTCCATCAGGGAAGGAATGTGATGACACCTCGATGGCCTGGGATTCACATGTGGGTAGAAGAGCTTGGTCCCCAGCACTCACCATCCTCTCCTGCAGCCAAATCTTCAGTATGAACATGACACACAACCAGATCTCCACCATTTAGCTACCTGCTCCTGCTCAGGGTGGTTCCTCCTCATACTACCTTCTCTAACTCCACCTCCCACATACATACACACACACACACACACACACACACACAATGAGGGTCAAGGGGTGTGGGGCTGTCCATTTGGGATCACAGTTGTGGCCTGACCTAGAGTGGCCTGCCCTGGGCTACGCTGTTACCTGATGGTTCCTCCTGCCAAAAGGCCACAGACATTCGACGTGAGGGCTGAGCCAATGTCTAAAACGACTTAACATGCTCTCATTCTTGGCTTTCCGGGGGCCACAGCCTCGGAAAGTCACAGGACAACACGAGAACATCCTGCTGTGTCGAGTGTCTCCACTCAAATGAACTGGACAGGAGGCTGTGGTTACAGTGTGGGTGCCTGGTAACCAGAGTTCTAAGTTCTGTTGGGGGCTGTCACCAAGGAAGTGAGGTCACTTCTTCAAGGTTCTATTACTTGGCCCCTTCCTTCAATCAGACCCACCCAAAGCCCCCGCTAGGCTGTTGGCTACTCTCCCTCCTTGCCCATGTCATCTCCGTCACTGTACACAAATATCCATCACCACCCTCCCCACAGCTCCTTGGGAGTGGAACCAGTGGCCAGCTTTGAGGAGACAGAGCTGAAGTCACACCTCTTTTATCCTACCAGTTCTGTGTCCTGGAAAAGCCACTGTGCCTCTCCAGATCTCCCCAGTCTCCCAACCTGCACAATGGGAATGGTGCTAAAAACAGCTTTCTAGGAACATCGTCAGGTGTATATGAGATAATACCTACAACACCTGTGGATTGGTGTCACATGTGTCTAATGCTGAACCTCCCATCTATGTCAGTTCCATCTGTGCAGCCTCCACAAACCCCCACTCCA
Source organism: Diceros bicornis minor (assembly GCF_020826845.1). Taxonomy (NCBI): domain Eukaryota; kingdom Metazoa; phylum Chordata; class Mammalia; order Perissodactyla; family Rhinocerotidae; genus Diceros; species Diceros bicornis. The sequence continues at coordinate 1,318,125 of NW_026690915.1, forward strand.
TACTTCTTGTCACACATCATTGGCCTGAATTTGGTCTGGTCACTCTTATCTGCAAGAGCGGTTAGGAATTTTATCTTTTAGTTTGTTGAATTGCCACCCAAAATAAAACTGATTATTTGTTCTGAATATTAAGGGAGAAGGTGAACAGTGGAAACTACCCGTGCTCTCGCCCTACACTAACCTTCAAGTTGAAGGGGAGGAGATGAGCTTTTCAGATGAATCAAGCATGTATTTATCTACCACAGGCTCTCTTTTCTTGTTGTTTATTCATCCACAGAGAACAAGAAGTCTTGCTTCCAAACCAGAATGTATGAGACGTCCACTGCCCTCTGTTCCCAGCAGAGTGACCAAAACCAATTTGTTGGCTTTTATTTGCCTGGCCCTTGTAAGTAGATCTGAGAACATTCTTTCTATGTCCTTCATAGAGTGGGTCTGGGAGGGTCTGAGGTTGTAGAGAATTGTAGGCAAATAGCAGGCTCCTGAAAAACTGAGTCAAATTTGAATCTCTGTAATTCGAAGAAGGAAAGTGACATCAGCATCATCGTGGAATAAGACACCTCCTGTTTTTCTACTCCTGCACTTACAATGCTTTGGCATCCATCCATAGACAAAAGTGCCTTTGTGGGAGAAGTGGGATCCAGCACCATATGGCAAGGGACCCAGAGGGCGTCTCACCCAGCCATGCATCTGGTAATAGGCAGACAGACCTCGGTCCCAGCTCTGGACCCTGCAGTGGCCCGTGAACCAGCTCAAGCTCCTTTCAGCTGCTGCATGGAAACCCCTGAAAACACTGTCTTAGATCATGACACACAGAGGAGAGGGCCTTTGTGGAAGTCCAGGTTTCAAGAAGAGAAGTTCCAGCCCTCTGTTGGACCACAAAAATATGAGTGTGGATGGGTTGAAGAGTTTGGGGGCATTGGCAGATAGGTACTCTTAGAGGGCTTTAAAGGATGTGGATCCTGTAACTGCACTGAGCACTCCATCAAGAAGTCTCCCACGACTTGTGGGGTATGCCTCACCCATGGATCTCCCCAGCTGGCCCTTAGGCACCCCCAGTGCTCTGCGTGCCTCACATACACACACCTCCACCCTAGGGCTTGTTCCTTGTGTATGCTCCCAACAGTGGTGGTTAGAGTGAATTTTGGAGGACAGCTAGTGAGCACGTGCAGAAACTTGGTCCAAATCTGCAGGCCAGAGAGAGACCACAAACTTGAGGTTTCACACAACCTCTGGAATACCAAAGGGAGGCTGTCAGCGCCCAGCCTATTACATCACAGCATCAAGAGAATGCATACAAGCTGGAGAATTCTGCCATTAATGAACAAATTAAAAATGCTAAGGTTATACTGGTATAACACATTAAAATACAAATGTATTATTGAAACATATATTAAGTTTAAAAAAATGACATTTCAAATGTTGGAAAAATTAAGTTTGGGAAACTTTGTAGGTGGTCAGTAAACATCTGTCCCTCCCTCCCTCTCCAGAGCAGCCGTATGTATATGTATAGATACACACACACACACACATATATACCCCCCATAAGTTCTATATATAGAGAGAAGCATATGTGCGTGTGTGTCCACAAACACTCATACATATATATAATGCATGTACCTATGTATATCACATACATGTATGTATACATGATAGAATACTCACATGCACATGTGTATATCTCTACAATTTCACCTTCAATAAGGTAAATTTCCCGTTTGTATTGACTCTAAATATCTCTGCTTTTTAACTTGTTAGGTCTGTTTCGGTTTGTTTTCCCCAAACTTTCTGGTTAGTCCTCTGGGCACTTCTCAATTGGATAACTGTTGTGTTTTTCATTCGTTGTTGTGCTTTCATTTTCTCTTTTTAATAAACATATTTGTTGAAATATGACATACAATCAGAATAGAGCACAAACCCAAGTGTAAAGATTGATAAGTTATCAAAAAGTGTACACATGTGTTAACACCACCCAGGCCAACAAACAGAACATGACCAGTTCTGTTTATAGTAGATTATACATGATATATATAATAGATAATAACCGCAGTTACCCAGATTATTATTTCTCCTTTTTCAGGAAGTAGCACACTGAATGGCAATGCTTAAAGCAAATTTGGTCATGTTGTGGCCTGCTTCAAATATGTAGCTGGATTTGGAAGGTTAATTTTTTTTAGGAATACATGAGTTTAGTTCCAGAAAAAAAGAGGCTTGTAAATTTCCTTTCCTGTAATGACCTTGTAAGATTTTTGTAGCAAAGTTAAGCTATTCTCATAAAATGAATCAAAAAGGTTTTCCCATTTTTCCTGTTCTGTGGAAGAGCTAGAGTCAATGTGTATTATTTCTCTCCTGAATGTTTGCTGGAATTTGCCACCAGCGGTGTTGGCCACGATGAAATGTGGGAATGTTTTAAACTATGGATTCAGTTTCTTCTTTAGATATGGGACTATTCAGATTTCTCATTTCTTCTTGAGACAGTTTTGGTAACTTTCATTTTCCTGGCAATTTGTGAATTTCATCTAAATGTTCAAATGTATTGACATGTTATTTATAATGACACGTGTGTTGTCAGGGAAGGTCTGGGGTGAGTCTCCTGGGGGCAGAAGTCAAGCTCAACTCATATGTCCCCGCAGCTTCAGGCACCTGGATGCTGGAGGGAGAGCTTGTTCCACATTGCAGGACGAGAGGCTGAATGCTTTTCTTTTCGCCCTCTGCTCTCCATTCACACCAGCTCAGGAGACCTTGTTCCTGGCCAAGTTGGTGTGCAGGCAATGCCCCATGTAAATTCTTCCAGGCCTGGTGGATATTTGGAATTTTTTTCTCAAATGTTCTCTTGAAACCACATGGTCACATTTGTATAATATTCTCTCTTTATTTTCTATTTGAGTCAGTTTTGGTAATCACATTTTCAATTTTTAAACTGTACAAGGCTGTGTCTCTTAGACTCCTAAGTGTTTTCAGTTTTAACTCCTTCAAACTTCTCCCAGATGTTCCTGCCTTACGGTGATTCCTTCTTCATGGGAGCTCTGAAGCTCTTCCTAGCTGCCTGGTTGTTGACAGTGGCAGATACACGAGTTTCATGGGGCAGAAGTTTAGGCAGTTTGATTGCCAGCCTTCTGCTGCCCCATTCTCAACCCACAGATGCCGTGCTTCTCTGCTTGACCCAGAGCCTTCAGTTGTAATTACTCTTCCTCCCCAGGACTATCTCCAATCGCATGTTGATATTATTGCTGTTCTCTGAAGCATTTGATGATGTGTTCAAATGAACAAGCATTTTGGATCCTGAACCAAAGTAGCATTTACAAAACGCACTCTGAATGTGATCTGCTTTTCCATTCATTAAACTTTTCTCATAAACTTAATCACATTTCTCCATGTGTGTGGAATTCAGTAAGGATGTTCCAGAGCCCAGGTGATGTTACTTGATTTAGCTATAAATTTTAAGGCTTCAGGAGAGCTGTTGCCACAGATGGAATGAGTTGGCTTGGCATTCTTCCTTAATTAAGTGATTACATTGGATTTGAAGATAATTGTGGTTTGAGTCTTTTCCCTAAGGAGCCCCATCCGTCTCAGCAGGTTTCAGTACAAGAACTATAAGTATGTTGTGGCCTTGGTTTTTGCCATTGAGGAAATCAACAGAAACCACCATTTTTTACCCAACATATCTTTGGGAGTTGATCTCTATAATGTCCTGCACTATGAACAGAGGACACTGGAGACTTCACTCACTTGGCTCTCAGGGCTGGGCAACGACATCCCAAATTACACCTGTAGGAGAGAGAGCAAGTCTCTAGCAGCCCTTACTGGAACAACATGTGCAATTTCTGCCCAGATTGGAACACTGCTGGAACTGTACAAATTTCCACAGGTAAGGCTGTGTGGGATGGGGAGACATGAAACCATGTCTACTTTGATGCCATTCTCAGGTGCCTGAAAAGGAAGAAAGGAGGAGACTGTGTTTATGCATCTCTCACAGGATGTAATCTCCAAGGACGAGTGTATAGAGTCTTAGTGAGGTATGCACATTTCCTTTATTTGGTATCCCTAAACTCTATGATTTCATCCATGTCCATTGATAACAAGGTTCCAGGGACCATCTGCTCTTGGCTAGATTGGGTCCCAAGCCTGAGTCAACAAGCCATTTGCATGAACAACCTCTGCAGTGATGCAAATGAACTGCATCAGAGGAGGCGATGTCAGGTGTAAGGTGAAGGTGACAGACAGGGCCCATGCCACTCAGGGCTCAGACAAGAACAATCCAGCATCAATGCCTCCAAAGTGCAAGATAGGGAGGGACAGACTCACACACCCAGGGCCCAGGGCAGCCACAGAACATTCTGTGTGTGACCCATGCATGGCTGCACACCAATCATGAGTGCAGAAACACCACAAACCCATGAGTCCCTGCCTGGGGAATCAATAGTCATGCTGAATTTATAAGATTCCAAATCAGTAACTCAAGATCAATGCAGAAATAAAGTTGCATTTTGATTTTCTAAAAATTGACCTCCTTTCCTTTTCCTCAGTTCTTTTAACCATGTTAATTCCGGGATCAATATGTTGTGATGATCCACTTCTGCACCCTCAACATTGGTTTCCTCCATTATTAATGCTGTTGTGAGAAATTCCTCCCTTTCCTCACCCTAAAGCAGAGGATACTAGCTGGAAGGAGCCCCTGTATTCCCCATCACCCCAAACATCTATGACTAAGACAAAGGTAACACTTACACACCTCTATGGCCCTGGAGCAAAGGGGATTTTAGGGCAGTGAAACCATAGTTCTATATGATTCTGTAATGGCGGATACATATTACTATGCATTTGTCAAAACCCGTAGAATGTACAACACAAAGAGTGACCCTAATTCCAACTATGGACTTTCATTAATTATAAGGTATCTGGACTGGTTCAGGAATTATAACAAATGTACCACACTAAAGTTAATAATTTGTAGTTAATAATGTTACAGTAATAATGTTATATAAGTTATATAGATTACTAATGAGATGTTAATAATAGGGAAACTATGTTGGGGGGGATTAGGGTATATATAGGAACTCTCTATAATTTCCACTTAATTTTTCTGTAAACCTAAAACGATAAACCTATAACTGTAAAACGTTATAAGAAATAAAATCTATTTTTTTAAACCATATTTTCCTATCTGGTAGACTCTAGCTGCATGTCACCATTGAGCATTTAAAATGGGGCTAGTCCAAATTGAGATGTGCTGTAAGTGTAAAATACACAATGGGTTTCAAAGCTTTTATATAAAAATATGAATGTATAATACCTCAATGATAATTATATATTAACTACATGTTGAGATGATAATTCTTTGGAGATGTTGGGTTAAATCAAATATATTAAGATAAAAAAATGAAAGGCTTACATGGCTACTGACTTGGGAATTGCAAGATGCACAACTACACACACACACAAGACTCTGGCTGAGGCAGAGTCTTCTAGGTTTTGCAACCACCTCATAAACTTATGGTCTCCCACACTCAAACCCACCTCTCCTGACTTGGAACAAGGCTATTGCTATGGGTTGAATTGTGTCTCCCAAAAGATATGTTGATGTTCTAATCCCTGGAAGCTGTGAATGTGACCTTATTTGGAAAGAGGGTCTTTGCAGATGTGATCAAGTTAAGATGAGGTCATTAGTGTGGACTCTAATCCAATATGACTGGTTGGAGAGGAAACAGCATTTCATGACAGAGGCAGAGATTGGACTGTTGCAGCTGCAGCCAATGAACACCAATGATTAGCGGCCACCACCGCAAGCTGGGGGAGTCAAGGAAGGGCCTGCTGCTACTTTGATATCAGATTTCTAGGCCTCAGAACTGGGAGAGATTGAATGTCTTTTGTTTTAAGTCACCCACTTTGTGCTATTTTCTTACAGCAGCCCTGGAAAGTCATACAAGTATAAATGGCAGAGCTCATGTCACACAGGAAACATAAAACAGAGGCAGAAAAAGGGGAATTTATTCTCTTCCTTCCAGGTTGGAGTGGTTTCCAGAAAAACTGGTTGCTGTAGCAGAGGTCCCTGGTGTCACTGTGGTTTTTCTGGGGCCACAGGAGCTGGTGAAGATGTTGGGCTGTTTGAGGAGACAGAGATAGTGGTATGCGGAGCTCTAACTATTATGCTGGAAATTTTGGAGATATTTGTGATTCAAGAGTCCTTAACTGGGGAAAAGGCCGTCACAAGGTTATTGGAATCAGGTCCGACTTGCCCTTCCCCACTGATGTCTGAGAAAAATGGGACCTTGTCCAATTCATGATGAACCAAAGAAGACCTTCCATGTAAGCTGATTTATAATATTGAAAATTTTCCCAACTCTTAAGTGTCTGTTGATAGGATGCTGGTTAAAGCTATTATAATAAATTCAAATTAAGTACTCTAGACATTAAAAATCAAATCGGAGTCTATTTTTTGAGCAAAAACTAAGTTTAGCTATTATAGGATACCAACGTTGTGAAATGAAATTTTTATGTTTATCTACATAAGAGGAAAATTGGCTGGAAGACAAAGCACCAAAATATTAATAGGGAATATCTTTGAAAGATGAACTTACAGTTGACTCAGTTTTCATTTTTTTTTCTCTTTGCTTACCTGATTTTCTGCTAAAATGATCATGCAATTTTGGTAATAAGGAAAATTGTGTATTGTTTTACATGACTAGACCATCATCGCTGAAGATTCTATGAAACAGGTGGGAGAAATAAGGGATCAGGTGTGTCTCTGACTTTTGTCAGGAAACAGCGCTCAAATCTCTGGCAACAAGAGGAGTGCTGCTTTTCTGGAGTAAGGGCTTAAACAGCTTATTCCCTCTCCAAGGAGAAAATGATCTAACGTGCAGTTCAAGCCTGCAGATAAACTGCTGAACCTAAAAGACAGTTGTCTTCAGATCACTGTTATCATCTCATCTTCTTTTAGTCTACTAAGCTGCAGCATCGCCTTATCCATCCTGTGTCATCCATGCGCCCCTGTTGTTGATGGTGGTGGTGGTTGTGTGTGTGTGTATTTGTTTGTGTCGAGGTAAAGGTGAGGGGAGGGAAAAGGTCAAGGAAATAATAATGGCAAAGATGGCATCATAAAATTGAGCCTTCACAAGTACTAGCCACCAGACTTAATCTGACATGCACCTTAAAATCCTGTGTCATTAAAATGTGACATTGGTGACAATCCCAACTAAATAAGAATACACCTCTAATTGTTGACTCTGTTTCACTCTTGAGTTTCTGTCCAACTTTCGTGTTTTGCTTTTTTTTGGCAATACTTTATTTTCTAAAGAATGAAACTCCTAGGAAACAGTCCCTTAATAAACATCGAATCTGATTCCCAAGGGCCAATTATCCACTCTTATAATGGTCTCTCCACGATCAAAAATGTGAAAGGCCGTTGGCTAGAGTGGAAATCTTGGAGTTATGCCAGTGGCACACTGTATTTCCCTAATTGAACTTCTGCACCTGGTTTGGCCGAAACTAAGAGACAGTACTGAACTCTGCAATGTGCAGGATGGCAAAAAAGGTCAGCCCCAGGCCGACTCGAAGACCCAGAAGGCATTTGTGGATGCCAGCTATTAACCTAAATTATCTTTGTTCTCTCTCAGGACTCTACTGCTTTCTTGCTTTCATTGAGATTCAAAAGTGTTCAACCCAAGGTTTGTTGCTGGTGAAGGAAGTGGTTAGTACCTCTTGCAGTTCTACAGCACTGGGTTTTCAACACAGTCCCTGTGTGTGATTTTATATTATCCTACAACCATTTGGAGGTAAGAAAGACAAACATTGTCCTCAACCTGTTTCCGATGGAGAAAGTGTGGCATAGAGATGGTAAGTGAGCTTCTTAAGTAATGAAGGGAATATCACACAGAGAATGGAGGCCAACGCTATTTGATCTACAGGTAGACAATCGTGAGTTTGAACCTCTGCTCCCATAGATACCAAGAGATGACCTGGGGAGAATATAGAACCTCTCTAGGTTGCTTCTTCCTCAACTTGATATGGGAATGATAATATTTACATGCTATGGCTATTTTGAGGAAATGCAATAAAATAAATAGAACATCTGAATGTCATTTTGTGGGATGCCTTATGTGTGATAAATGCTTAGTAGTGATAGGCGTTATTTTAATCAAAGCTTCATTTAACTAAATTCTTAATGGCAAAATGAGAGAAGGCACATTGCTTCACTCCTTTATTAATAAATAACTTTATTACAAAATAATGCAAAATGGCATTTTGTCCATTGTTTCCATTATGTAAAAATCATGACCCTTCAAATGCTTCTGATACTCACTCTTTATAACCAGAAGAGAGGAATCTCACTGTTTCCTCATTTCCTGCGGCCATAGAGGGGCAGCTACAATAGGTAACATTTTTGCAATATTTTGCAGAATATATATGGCTCTTTTGTCTACTTGAATATACTTCTTTTTTTCCCTAAAAATAACACCTTAATCAAATGAGCATGTATAGGTTTTCATTGGAAAGTATTTGCATTTGAGTATTCCATTACTCGCTAAAATGGAAGCTGATTTAGATTCAGAAAGGATATGGATTTATAGCTGTTAAGGAAGATATGAGGGTGCAAAATATTTGTACATAATTTGAAAATTACATGGAATCTAAAGACCAGAATTATCCATCAGTAGTTTCTCCTGGGAAAACCTAAAATGAGACCCCATTACAACTGCTGTTGTGTGTCCACAATCATGCGCGTGCACATTGAAACATGGTGCTGTAATAGCCTCCATGAAGGTTTTTCCCTAGTATGCCAGACTCTATCCGTCCTGCAATCTACCAGCTGGGAGACCAGGGGCAAGTGACTTCACTTCTTTGAACCTCATTTTCCTGGTCACTAAAATGGCTTTAAGAGTTACTGTATGAAGAGGCCTGCTTCAATGATTAAGTAAGATAACTCCAGTAAACTGCCTATTTCAGTACTCGCCAGAATAAGTGCACAATAAGTGTTGTTTCTATTTCCTCCGACTCAAACACTGATCATAATGTTGGAAATAAGATGACTTCTCTATTGCACACCAGCAATGAAGAACACTTCTTCAGAGGCCTGCAGAAGCAATGCATTAGTGAGTTCAGGACTCAGGGCTTACATAGGGGCTCAATGGATTCAGATCATTTCATCCTTTCCCCAGGTGGTTGGTCAAAGTGAAATGTCAGAAATCATACAAAATGGTATTCAAAGTGTTGTTTCTTCTTCAGTTGAAGATGGTATGTCTTTTATGTCTTTTCAAAAATACTATTTGGAAGAAAAAGTGAAAATGAGGTGAATTTTCTTGTCTTTCTCAGTAATAAAGTCCAAGGACAAATTGTATAGGTGTGAAGAGGGAGGAAAAAAGGAAGAAGACCAGAAAAATAAAAAGGAAAATAAAAGGAAGAGAAAAGAATTAAAAGATATTATATGGAGTGATTTTATTTAAATGAATACATAATCTCCCAGGTGAACAATTTAGATGCATGTTTTGGCACACATTTTTAAAAATTTTTATTTATCATATGTTAGAGGATGAATCTCTTTCTTTATAATTTTATCTCATTTGGATTAAATACAAAAGTTTCAATATCACAACTAATGAAATTAAAAGTAATTTAAAAATTAAATCTTATACAAATAAATCTACCCCCTGAATCATAGCCATCTGCTTCCAGAGATGATGGAGAAAGGGTGTGAGATAGGACAATGGATAAGAAGATATGAAAGGGACTTGGATCTTGGGAAAAGGAGAGGAGATGGAGGGGATTAGAGAGAAAGCTTCATGAGGAGAGAGAAAATGAGTCATAGGTTTGGTGAGGTGATAAAGAAGGAAGAACTAGAAATAGAACTGGCATTGAAAACAATCTGAGGTTTAAGAAGTCCAATATGAACCTGGGAATTTTGGCTGATGGAAAACCATGGCTTTAAATAGTGACAGGGTGACTCATGACACCTCACTGAGTTGATGTAAAAGAATGAAATAAAGGTCAAGAAATTCTAAATCAAGTCTTATTAAAAATTCTTAGGGTTTTCATGAGAGAACTCTTTTATTCTAGAAGCAGCTGAGATGCAGAGGTTCTCAAGCCTGAGCATCATCGTCATCCCCTGGGGAACTTGTTCAAACAGATTCCTAGCCCGGGACCCAGACTTAGATTCAGTAGGGCTGAGGTGGAGCCAGGAAATTTGCATTTTTAACAAGCTCTTGGGTGATGCTGATGCTGCTGGTCCAGAGACCACACCTTGAGTAGGATAGTTCAAGAGGATTGCTCCAATGTTTTCCAAAAGAGTTTGAGTCCCTGCTGAAAGAAAAATTTTTTTTCTAATAACATAAGCTGGCAACACCAATCATGTTCATTGATCATCCATTGAACAAATGTTTACAAAGTGAGTACCACTTGCCGAGTGTCACACTCAGCACATAAAAGGATTCAAGTAACCAAGACTCAAGTTGACTTGAGGCAGCCCAGGGTCTAAACAGAGTTCCTATCCTCTCCTCCACTCTAACGGTTGTTGTGACTGTGAAAATGTCTCCACTACTTGTCCCCCAAATGCAACGTGCAATAACATCACAAAGGGTTATGAATCTACCACTGACACAGGATTTATATCATGTCCTGGAAGGGAGAATTTTACAAATGGCACAGAAGATTGCAACGGTAAGTCCAAATAGAGTAACAGCCTTCAAAAATCAGAACAGAGTTAGTTGCAGCAAAATTGAACCAGTTCCTTAGAATATGACGTGAAATTCTGGAGAAAACCTACCGAAGTGAGCAAAGATGCCAGGAAGAAAACAGGTCATAGAACCGAAATGTGACACCAGGCCTACAATTGATTTTTCTCTTTTATTGGTTGCTTTAAAAAAATAACAGTGAATGTTGAAAGTAGTCCACACCTTAGAGTCTTAACTCATTCTGCAATAACAGCCTAATAGACCAGGGTTTTCAATCAAAGCCCAAGGCCATCCGTAGTTGGAAACGTTACTAAGCAGATAGAGAAGGCTGTGCACATTATCAAATTAAAACCCAGGAAACAAATGGGAATCGTAACAGCATAACAGTTGACTTTTCCCATTTATCCAGTCCCTGTCCTAGATGTGGACATTGTATGAACAGGTTAGTCTTCTATTCCCATTTTGATTCTCTCTATGATACTGGAGAATTATTGCCTCTGTGCACAGCAGGCTGTTACTGCTAAGAATTCTCCCAAAGAACATACACTCGGATAATTTTTAAGCTCTTAATATCTTAGGAAAATCTCTTATCTCTTCAGTCCAGCTGTCCTTATCAGTGGCTCCCAAACCTGTATGCTGAATGAAATCACCCAGCGTTTTTCTGAAAACATCAGATTCTGAGTCCCAACTTCTCTGAAATTCGTTTTACTGGGTCTGAGATTTACTTTGGGATTTATATTTTCAACAATTATCTCTAAATATTTCTGATGCTGTCAGTCCACAGAAACGTCTTGGGCAGCACTGCCAATGGATAGGTGGAGCGTATACATTCAGCTGGTTTGATTATGAACTGTTTGCTCCATTCCACAGATGAGGATGAATGCCACTGACTGACCACCCCAAAATTATTGGACCTATCCAATTGGAAGCTACCTTCGTACCCCTCAACCTGGTTTGGCTCCAAGTAAGAGAAAGTCAAACTTCACACCTGAAGAGGAAGAACGCACGGGTAAGTATTGATAAATCCCAGTGCCTGCAGACCACCAGGAATGCGTATGATGTACAAAGTGTTAGGTTTATTAATGTGCTGCAGCAAAGTGCACCTCCCATTGGGAAGCTTCGGTGTCTCAGTAAGAAGATGCTAGAAGGGGCTTATTGAAGTGTCTGGCCTTATGCCACGTGGCTTTGAGGAAAGCTAAGGAAGCAAGGGTTTCTTCTGTAAATGGTCCTGTCAGGAAATGAGTGCAAGTTGATAACTGGATGTTTTCACTTTCAGGTAGGAGAAGAGACTAATGAAGTTGGGTAAGAGTTGTCTTTGCTTCAGAAGCAGAAGCATCCGTGTCAGCCAGGAGAGTGGAATGTTTGGGAATTTGTCAGGAATGCAAATTTTCAGGCCCCAGCCCAGACCTACCGAATTGAAATCTGTGGGGATGGGACCCAGCAGCGTGTTTGAACAAGCCCTCCAGGCAGTGCTGATGCACACCAGAGTTTGAGAACCACTGCCTTAGCCCAACCTACAACAGTAGTCAAAAAAGGTGGCAGGGGACACGCCATAAAAATCATGTCAAGAATTCTTGCCCACCAATGCTGGTGATAGGTTACACTGTTTTATATAATAAAACAGGGACCATGGCTAGTATAGGGAATAGTCTATAGAGATGGTATAAGGAGTTTGAGAGAAATATTCAGGAACATTTAAAGGTAAACATTCTTCATTAATGTTACTCTGTTTCCCTGGGTCTCCAAAACATTTTTTTTTTTTTTTTAGAAAACTTGATCCTGTCTCACGTTTAGATACTTGATGCTACAGGAATGTGAGAAGAAAAATGGGGAGACGTTTTTTCATCTTGTAAGGTCAAATAGTTCCTGACCTTGAGGAAGTAACTCTCTCCAGCTTCTCTTCTATTTTTCATTCTTAGAAATCAACCCTAATTCTTCTCAACTTGGCAAAAATAAATTTTCCAGAGACTGTGAAGTCCAGGTGAGTTTCATACCGTCATCATCTTGTGAACTGGGCATGAGAAGGGGCAGACATAGAATATACTTAAGACTCTTGCAACATTTTTCAATATGTTGTGTGGTAGATATTTTTCCAAATACGAATCTAAATGTACCAGCTCTATTTATTCGTTAGATACCCGCTAATTTAAAATGCTACTTTTCAAAATGCAATGTGATAACTAAAACATGGTGCGGTGTGTATAGAAATTCTGTGTACTGTTTTGCAATTTTTTTGTGAATTGGGTGGGGAAGTGACCATTAGCCCTATTGCAGCCCTGGAGCTGGGCATCCCACACACATGAATTTAGTTCTTACACTCTCTGCTCTCTTCGTTTCACCTATTTTCTTATTTCCCTAACAGGAACAACATTTTTAATTAATGCAGCTTTATATCTTTTAATAACTCATAGGTCATGGCATTAAAAATTTTCCTTTTTTTCTGAATCTCAGTTGAGCATGCCTTTCTTTAATACTAAATGTGTTGAATGCCAGAAAATATCCCTCAAGTGGTCAATTCAGATACTAAATCTCTTATAACTGATTTTGATTTTTACATATTGACTTGTTCTGAGAAAACTACTGGCAAATTGTACTAACCATCTATAAATGCATAATTAGCTTTAAGTCAACATCATGGTCACATGAACTATCAGCCACTCAAAGTCTTGGCTGCCCAAGTTAAATACACATATTTCTATGAAGCCCAGATCTCTGTGGTATAAAGAAAATGTCCAAATTGCCATTCTAGTGTGTGTTTTACTAGCTGACTTTCACAAATTATCAGAATAACAATAAATGGATTTGCTCTGACTTAGTGAGGCTCTCAAATAGGTGTGGAAATGGGAATGCAACACTCTCTTTAAAGGTTTGAAATCCTTTCTAATATTTTAATATCTTTTCATGCTTGGTGATTCTCAAACTTGACCATACATTAGAAACACGTGGAAGGCTGTACAAAATGTACTTATACCTGGGTCTCTGATGAATCAGAATCTCTGAGGTTAGAGCCCTATTGTCTATATAGTTTAACTTGTCAAATGATTCTAATATACAAGGGTGGTTGAGAACCATCACAAATGGCTCCCAGGGTTTCCTCTCAATCATCTGGCTGGCAGGCCAGATCACTGGAATCCTAGTTCATTTTCGAAGGAAAAGGGAGCACATACAGAATAAGTATCCAAATCACTAGGAGAACGGGAGGTTCGGAGAGATTTTAATAGTTAAAACTATTTCCAAAAGAGGGCCTGTGAGTCTGCACTGAGGATACTATGCTTCTCTCTCCTTCCACCCACCCCCTAAAAGTTCCTCAGTCTAGAAGCCCACAGACGTATATGTATTTGGCTTAATTCAGTAGGTAAACAGGTGAAAACAGATGTTTTTTTCTGGCCCAATACATGAAGTCTCTGATAGTTCACCAGATTCTTTTACCATATTGATTAACTCTATTCATTTTACTAGTTTTTAATATAGTTGTTGTTTTACTCAATTGGTTAACAATGAATATTTACGGTAAGAGAATAGCAGACAGCAGAACAGGGAGACCGTGAACAAGAAAAGCAACACATACATGAAAAATAATGACCGAAAGGACAGAATGTGGGACAGGAAGGCAGAGCTGTATTCATCCATAGTTTTTCGAGAAGCGACCCGATAACAGGAGAACAGTTACTTCCTACTAGGTTTGAACAATTGCGTTGATTTTCCAAGCATTCTGTTGCAATGCACCCATCATCTCGATATGTAGGAAGACAAGCATCCCCAAGGAAGGTGTTTCTTTAGTTCCAAATCTCTAGAGAAAGGTCTTGGGCACAGAATATTCAGTTTCAGGCATCTCTTTCCATTTTCCTTAGTGACATTTTCTATATTTTATGGCAGGGGATAGCTAATTCTTTTGATCTCCTCGCAAACGTTACTGCCTATGGAACTGCTGGAGACAAAGAAGAAACGGCTGTGGTGCTAACTCTGCGTCTTCAGGGTGTTCAATCAGCAGCATACGGTGCAGCTCAGAAAGAAACCACAGAGCGGAAACGGAGGGTAGAGACACAGTTTATGGGTAAGCCCACACCGGTCACTCTTCCTCACAAGGCATCTGCTTGGATGAATGTGTTTCAAAATGGGTTGTCTCTGCAAAAAAAATTCATGGACCACAATGAAAATAAGACCCTTTCAGAACCTACACAGGCCAGGAGTCATGAAGTTTCCACAGAGTGTTATTGAATAAAGTAACTTGTGTCCTAGAATAATGAAATCATGGGTGGAAAGATTGCGACTGGTCACTCTCAGTCTAACCACATATTTAACATTCTTTTTGGGTATTTTCCAGGTTTGTATTTCAATGGGCACTTGTCCTTCAGCTGCTAAGCTGGAGGACTTATAACTTATCTAGTGCATGGTTTCTTGACTTTGGCAATATTGATATTTGGGGCTGGTTCATTCTTTGTTGTGGGGACTGCCTTGTCTATTATAAAATGATTAGCAGCAAACCTGGTATCCAGATGCCAGAACCTCACCCTGCCATCATGACAAACCAAAATATCACCAGATATTACCAAATGTCCCCTGGCGGGTACAAATCACCCCTGGTTCAGAACCACTGATGTGGAGAAATAAGATGTAAGTACATGAAATAGTAACCATACATGGCAGACATAATCAGTGTAAAATGACTATATTTCCCAGAGATTGGAAATCTTACTTTCAGGCAGGGTTGCCAAAGAAACGCTTCAAAGAGGTAAGAATCAAGGATGTGGTCAAGAAGGGAGAAGAGAAGGAAATACCATAAAAAATAAACTGACCCATTATGCAGTGATTGATGGAAGGATATCTGCATAAATAAGTGATGAAAGCAATATAGCAAAATGTTAGCAATTGTAGAATGTGGGTGGTGGGTATTTGGGTGTTTAGTGTGCAATCTGCTTGACCATTTGTGATAAATTGTTGGGAACATATTTTTTTAAATAAGGCAAAATACCAGTGAAAGAAAGCCAATTGTAAAAGTTACTGCCCTCAAAGCATGATGACATGTGACTGTAAGATAAGTGCACAAATAACAACTCCTTGACTGCAAGTCTAAAGCATTCTAGAACTAGGACTATACCACTGTACCATATTTCCAAGGTGAAGCACATAGTTCAAGAGCTTTCACCAACTTTAACCAATTTGGTCCTCATGACAGTCCTGTAGAGTGAGCAAGGAAGGTGATGCATTTTATGGATGAGGGAATGGATTCAAAGAGGTTGAGATTTAATCACTATGTGATATATGAATAAAAAGGCAAATTATGATTATTAGTAATTCAATCCATTTTATTGCAAAGTAGTTTTCTGTTATATGACCATACCACAGTTTATCTCTTCTATTGATGGACGCCTGAGCTGTTTTCAATTTTGGCGCTATTGTGAATGAAACTCCTACAAGCATTCTTGTACAAGGCTTTTTGTGGACCTAAATTTTTGTTGCTCTTGGATGTATACCTAGGAGTGGAATTGCTGGGTTTCAGTTAAGAAACTGCCTAACAGTTTTTTAAAGTGATTGTACCATTTTACACACCAAAATATGAGAGTTCCAGTTGTTTCTCATCTTCACCAACACTTGGTGTTGTCGGTCTTTTTCATTTTAACCATCCTAATGGGTGTGTGGAAGTATCTCATGGGGTTAATTTGCATTTTACTGATGACTTATGATGTTGAGAACTTTTTCATGTGTTCACTGGTCATTTCTTCTTTGTTCACTGTCTACTCAAGTTTTTTGTCCTTTTAAAAAAGTTGGATTGTCTGTTTATGATTGAGTTGTAGAAGTTCTTTATATATTCATGACACAAGTCTTTTGTCAGATACATGTGTTGAGAATATTTTCCCCAATCTGTAGCTTGCCTATTCATTTTCTTGATGAGTAAGTGTTGAATCTTGGATCCTAGGAAAGAGCTTTCAAATGGATCAACTCTCCCTTATTCAACTTATGTTCCAGTCCTCTTGATCAAGCACCCTAGACTCCAATCTCACACACGCTCTCCTGACTTATGCTGGTCCATGCTGGGTAGGTTTTGTAGCTCCCTGGGGCATAGTCCCTTTGCTCCCTTGTCAGCCTCAATGTGTCAGCAGCTTGGTTATGTTGTGACTTAATCCTAATTTTGAGATTAAATCACAGTTGTAGGGATTAAAGTCCTGGTGGCCAGGAAGGGCAGATCCTGAATATCCACACCCCACTGAGATGGAGGTGGGTGGGTGAACATTGTCTTGTGGGGAAGCAGCCTCTGCATCATCTCCAAGCAAGTGGGAGACAGGAGGTTAGTGCATAATGGAAATGAGTGGGCTACCTTTGGAGGCTCAGAGGGTTCAGGGGAATCTGGGGATTCAGGATCTTCAGGGACATCAATCTAGATAACTCCATCCATCTTTTTCCCAACCTGGCCCTGACCTTGGTACAGCAGACCTACCTTTGTTGGGAATTTATCCTTCTTTGGAGTTTGGCTGTTCTGACCATTGAGTCTTGGGCCTGGTCCCCAGTTTCTCTGCCTTCCCCCAGAGGAGATGAGAGCCTGTTTGTATACTGCCAAGGTGGCTATGGTGGTTTGAAGATATGTCCACAAATTCTTTGATATTCTTCCCTTCAAAAGGTGGAGCCTAATTCCCCTCTCCTTGAGTGTGGGCAAAACTTGACTACTCACTCCTAACAAATAGAAGAAAGTACAAGTGATGTTGTACATTTCAGAAACTGGGTCAGAAAAGGCACTGAGGTGTCTTCCTTGCTCTCTCTTGGATTTCTTGCTCAGGAGGAAGTCAGCTGACATGTCATGAGGAAATTCAGGCAACAGATGGAGAAATCCTTGAGGTGAAGAACCGAGGCCTCGTGCCAACAGCCACACGAGTGATTTTAGAAGCAGATCCTTCAGCCTCAATCAAGTCTTCAGATGACTGTAGCCTCAGCTGATATCTTTTATTGTTGTTGTTGTGTGTGTTGATTGTGGAGTGTTGGTTAGAAGTAAGCTTGTTTTACTAATAGAGGCAATTCTCACTTTAAAGAACATTTTTTTGATGCACAGATAAAAGGAGGGCATGTTGGGAGAATAAAAAAATAGTAGATTAAAGATAGACTTTGAAATACTGGACACCAGAGATGTTCTAGAATGATAAACTCAAAGATGATGGTACATTGTACAATAAAACAGGGGTCAGCAAACCATGTCCTTTGTGTTGACAACCTGTTTTTTTTAAAATAAACTCCAGATGTTACAATGTTATTACGGTGGTAGAGTTTTTATTTTATAACTTTTTTGAGATATATGTCACATACCATACGATTCACCCACTTAAAGTACACAGTGCAGTAGTTTTCAGTATATTTACAGTTTTATAACCATCACTACAGTCTAATTTTAGAACATTTTCAACACCGCAAAATGAAACCCCAAGCACATTAGCATCTCTCCCCATTCCTGCTCCATCACTTGACCCAGCCCCAAGCAACCACTGTTCCGTCTCTAAGGATTTACTATTCTAGACCTCTGCTCATTGAGTTCTGCAGATCTTCCAAGTGTTGACACATTTCATTATACGAAAACAAAACAAAACAAAATACCATACAGTGCTTAACACTACCCCCGACCTATCAGAAAAGTCTTACATAGTGGAAAGCTGTCAAGCTCTTTGTATCAAGTGTAAGTTTTCCATAATTTTGGCTGAGAGCTTGAATTTTGTCATTGTCAACAAATACTGTCAGTTGTTTTCCTTGAAGTGATAGGCTCTTGGAGGTAATTTTTGAGAAAATGTGTGCCAAATACCCAAAACTGAATAACCTCAGTTTGTCAGTCGTTCTTTTAAGTAAAAATGACGTTCTATCAAGAGTGGCTAGGTCAGCTCAGATTGTCACACAAGTGCTTCTCCTCAAGACAGCCATTGTCCTTCAGTGCGTAACAGAAGTGCTTCCCGCCTACTTCCCATTTCATCACATACTACGTATTATATCAAAATATTAAAAAGAGGTATATTCAAGGTCAAGATTTAATAAAGTTAATAACATACAGGCCGGCCCCGTAGCATAGCGGTTAAGTGCGCGCGCTCCGCTGCTGGCGGCCCGGGTTCAGATCCCGGGCGCGCACTGAGGCACCGCTTCTCCGGCCATGCTGAGGCCGCGTCCCACATACAGCAACTAGAAGGATGTGCAACTACGACATACAACTATCTCCTGGGGGTTTGGGGGAAAAATAAATAAAATTTAAAAAAAAATAATATTACTGCTCCATCAAGAACATTCTTTAGGGGCCGGCCCCAGGCGCAAGCGGTTAAGTGAGCGCGCTCCGCTGCGGCGGCCCGGGGTTCGCCAGTTTGGATCCTGGCACGCACCGACGCACTGCTTGTCGAGCCATGCTGTGGCAGCATCCCATATAAAGCAGAGGAAGATGGGCACGGATGTTAGCCCGGGGCTGATCTTCCTCACAACAAAAAAAGAATGTTCTTTAGTAAAACTGGCTTTTTTTTTTTTTTCTTCCAGCGTGAGGTCATGCCTGTGAAGACTATGATGACGCTAATATAGTTTGGTGCAACCACCTTGATTTGTGCTGAGGCGTCATCTCTCTTCAGTCATATCTGCTCCCCTCCACCTGGGGGCAGATGACCTCTGTCCCAGCTTCCAGTGGGACAGATAAGTTTTGCCTGTTTCTGAACTTAATATAAATGGAATCATAGAGCATATACTTTTTCGTGCCCGGCTTCTTTCACACAGCATTATGTTTGTGAGATTCATACGTGTGTATGGCTACGGTTTGTTCTCATTGCTATTTGTATTTTCCTTGTAGAAATATCTGTCTCTTCTGTTGTAGATAGATATTTGGGTTATGCCCCTGTTTTTGTTTTTGACTCGTGTGAGTAGTGCTGCTCTGAGTACTGTACCTGTCTTTGATGAACATATGTGCATGTTTCTCTTGGTATTTACCTAGGAGTAGAATTGCTAGGTTGTAAAGTATGTGTATTTCAGCTTAGCAACTGCTGCTGGTTGGTTTTCTATGACGTTATGTTTTTGAAATCATGAAATTAGATTGGACAAACAACTGTGATTTATATATAACAAAATAAAAGATGGGAAAATGTGTACTAGATTGGAGAGGCAGTTTGGGGCCACACTCTTCGGAGCCTGAATGCCATGTGAAGGCAGAGTGGGCCGGGTGGTACAGTGAAGATGGGGCTAGGTTGAATCCACTCCTTACATTCTGTGTTACCTTGGCCAAATTACTTAACCTTCTTCAACATTAGTTTCCTCATCAGTAAAACGGGGATAGTACCCACCTAAAAGTGTTGTTTAGAAGATGAAATAAATAATGTATGAAAACTGCTTAGAAGAGGGCCTGGTACTTAAGACATCCCCCAAAGTATTAGTTTCTTTCCTCCCAAAGGATTTTATTTGGAAATCTTAGGAGATATTGATAATATTTGAGCAGGAAGATACATCATTAACTGTTCTATCCTTTAAAGTGTTTAATAAACTAAAGGTAAGTCTGAGACTGAAGTGTTGGAGTTGCAATCCCCTAGTTTTCTGCTGGCGGGTATATTTTATGCCTGGCACAGAATGGGAGTGAGTGCATTTTGAGCTTCATTCTCAAGATATTGTTCTACGGAATGCACAGACCTGCCCATAGATCTACAGGGCTTTGAAGAGTAGAAATAACTTATTGTCATCACACAGCAAAAGCATTTGGGCATTCTTCTTTCTGTAGCATCTGCCCCAGAGGATGAAGCCCTAAAAGGTAAAGAGGAGAGACCAAGATGCAAATAATTGGTCTTTGTCTCAGCTGTAAAGAGATGACCATTGCTGTCATAACCAAAGAAAGGCAAGGCCAAAGGAGCTGAAGTCCCAAAGTCTTAGGACCTAATAGCATGAGCGGTGACGTCAGATATAAGGAGAAGGTAAGGAACAGCATCAGATGAACCTGACTGGAACAAAGGGAGGTGGCCTGGAGATGCTGGTGTTTTGTCTGGATGTAAGGGAGGAGGGAGCAGAGTGGAGGGCACCTCCTGCTTTCCCAGTGGACACAGGCTGAGTAAAGACTTGTCTTCTTCAGTCTCATCATAAATGTGTCAGCCTGTGATTTAGTTATCTGTGGTCTCTTCCAATTAAACAAGATATGTGCAGCCATGACCATCCTGGAGATGCTCATCCAGAAACTGTTGTTGGAGGATAACTGTTCACAAAGCTTATGTAAAAAAAAATGAGAGCTCCCTATAGAGAGGCTGAGTGGATGAGTGACAGCTTCCTCTCATCCTTCAGTCTCACACCATGCCAGAATAATCTTCCTAAAGTACCACATTGATCATGGGAAGCCCTACATCGAATGCTTAAGTGGCTCTCATTGCCTATAAAATCAGTCAGACTTCTCACCCTGGCATTCGTGGTCCTCGCTGAGCTGACCTCATTCTGTTGTGAGCCTTCTTTCTGATGACTCAGTAAACCATACTTTCTTCTTTAGCAAAACTAGTTTACTTGAGCTTTTATGACTTTTTAATTCTTTGTGCTTTTATAAATCCTACTCATTCTTCAGGGGCCAATTCAAATTTATTTTCTGTCTTCCCTGAAGTTTTTTCTTTCCAGTCCAGCTTCCAGTATTTTCCTTCCTGTGAATTTCTGTAGCAAATAATTTGTTCATATCTAATTTGGCAAGTAATCTTGTGCCATCTTGTGATGATATTTTATGGTGGCTGTTGTTTACACCTTTTTCTCTTTGCTTACATTTTCATTGTTTTATTTTTTTCTCCAACCAATTCATGAGCTCCTTAAGCCAGAGTCCCTGTTATCAAGTTACTTTTTAAAAGAATGAGGTTACTTTTTATGTCTCACTGTATCAAGCTAATGATTTACAAGTAATAGGCCCTTAATGAGAGTTTCTGTGTGTGTGTGTGATTATATGTGTCTTTTGACAGTAAAAATGAAGATAAATAAAACTATATGCCAGAAAACATCAAGGATATCTTACAAAACCAAAGATTTTCATAAGAAAAACAGAACTGAATTTTCCTGGAGCCAGACATGATGAGATGTTGCACAGAACTGAGGATGCCACGTCTACTGTGCAGAGACTGGATTGTTGGAGGCAAGTGTGGAAGCAGAGAGATGAGTGAAGAGGCTGTTTCACTCATCCAGGGGAGAGAGAATTGTAGCATATGCCACTGTGTTAGCAGCGGAACTGCAGAGAAGTGGATAGACTTGATGTGTAATTTTTGACAATACAATTGATAGAACTTGTTGATAGATTAAATGTTTGGGGAGAGGTAAAATCAAGGAGATGAGAGAAAAATCAGGGATGACTTTTGGAGGTGGTCAACGTTGTAGAAAGAAAAGTAGGAAAGTGTCGGGTCATGAAAGTTGAATATAGCCAGGAAATCAGCTAAGATGAAGAGAAGAGCATCTATTGGATTTAGCAACGTGGAGCCCAGTGGCGATCTTAGCAGAACATTTTGGGTGTGTTGTAGGAACAGAATACACATCACTGTGTGTTGAATAGTGAATGAAGACTGGGAGGGGAAGAAGTGTAGACATGGTGATGAGAGTCTTTGGAGAAGCTTGTCAGTGAAGGAGAGCAGAGAGAGAGCCATCACTGAAGGAAGCCAGAAGGTCAAGGAAGCAGGAGATAAGACAGGCTTAGTAAGCAAGTCGGTATTCTGTGTCAAGGACCCCTTGTGGGCAGTGTCAGCAGAAACATGTGGACTGATGATGAGTAACGATGGTTTCTCCACCTTTGTCCTCCATGCAGATACATACCATGGCTCCACAGAAGCCCCCAGTTGAGGACACGGTCCCAGGGCCAGGGTGGACTCAGCCTCTGAATTGAAGGAGATTATTTCTGACACCTAGAGAATGGGGGATCCTAATGGACTTTAAGGTCCCAAAGAAAAAAGGCAATGGCATGGTTTGCCACCTGAGCATGTGCACTGAAATTTGAAACCGTTACACTTCTGTGGTGTTCCCAGTGGTATTCTTCTGTTATTTCTGCTGCCTGGACTCCTCCCCAACTTACATCACCCCACCTCCACTTTCTGTCATTCAAGAGTCAGCTCAGTGGCCCCAACTTCTGGGGTGAGAGTACCCCTCCATGCTCCGATGGCACCTGGGTGCCCACTTCCATCTGACTTACTGTGTTGGGTTGGGATGGCACCCACCTGTCTCCCGGTGTGCATTCTCTTTCTCTCTATGCCCCATCACGAGCCTGAAACCTGGAAGCAGAGCAGCTGAAACACAGTTGACATCTGGCAGTTAAGAAGGAGCCCAAACTCCCGAGTCATATTTGAGCGCCACCATTTCTTGACTGTGTGGCCTCAAGCACATTATTTAACTTCTCTGTGTTTTGTTCTTCATCTGTAAAATGGGGGATACTAAAAGCACTTACCTCATAACACTGTTGTGAGGATTAAATGAAATAATACCTATAAAGCAGTAACAGTACCAGGCATATAGTAAGCGCTCAATAAATGTTGCTATCATTATTAAGGCATGGTAGATATTGATACATTTTTTATTGAAAGAATAAGTGAGTAAAGGGAAGAATAAAATCTGATGTGAAAGGAACCAGAACATGTGTCAGCCTGTTTTTCAATGCCTCTTCTGCCAGGCCAACTTGAGTCTATCTCTGGTGAATTGCATAAGTTCTCTGAGCCAATTTTCAGGCCATGTACAAGGAGGAGTGAGGACAGACAAGCAGTGGTTTCCTGGGGGTGCCTGGAACCTGACAGAGCCGTCTGGCCAGTCTGATCAATGAGGATCAAAGGAAGGCTGCCTCTCCATGAGAAGGACAGTATTACTCATGACCTCTCCCTGCTCTCTCACTCCTGGTACCTCCCAAATTAAGTATCTATGTACAAGACCTTGTCTCCAGCTCTGCCTTTACTGATAAAGCTGAGACACAGATGGATAAAGGAGAAGTATGTAAATATGATTGTGTTAATCAGCGTTCTCCAGAGAAACAGAACCACTAGGAGACATAGGAGTGCCATGATCTTCCGTCTGCAAGCTGGAGACTCAGGAAGGCTGGCGGTGTAGTTCCAGTCTGAGTCCACAGGCCTGAGAATCAGGAACAACAATGGTATAAGTTCCAGTTCAAGGGCGGGAGAAGACTGATGTCCCAGCTCAAACCTTCAGGCAGAGAGAGAGAGAGAGAGAGACAGAGAATTCAACTTTCCTCGGCATTTTTGTTCTATTCAGGCCCTCAGTGGGTTGGATGAGGCCCACACACAACAGGGAGGGCAATCTGCTTTACTCAGCCCACTAGTTCAACTGCTCATCTCTTCCAGAAACACTTTTACAGACACCCTCAGAAATAACGTTTAGCCAGCGATCTGGGCACCTCATGACCTGGTCAAGTTGACCTATTTAACAGTCTAACTAATGATCACAATTATTAATATAGTTATGGGATATTTACATATTTATGAAATGTGTATACCACTTTCAACTGTTCTTTGATAAGCAGGACTGTCTTCTGATATGAGTTTATGGCCTTTCTGATTTCTTGGTTTTAAATAGCTGTTCTTTTACAAACTGGCAATGATGATAGATAGTAGTCTCTTAAAAAATCTTGACTTGTCAAAATTAAAAAATCCATAACCCTACTTGGGTCTCTTGTATTTCTAAAACATTTAACTTTGAAGGGATATCCAAAAGACAGAACTCTTGGTTTGAGATTTGAGGGCCAAAGGGTATGGTGATGGACCCTGTGATGAGAAGCAGAGCCATGAGGTGGTGATGCTGGCCCGTCAATTTTGTGGCTCTTGTTCATGGAGAACCAGGCTAAAACAGCTTCAAAGCTGGTTTTGGCCAATGAAGAGGTAGATTTAGAGTGACAACTGGGCTTTTCCGTTTTATTTTCAAGACCTGGTTGGTTTTATATCTTGGCTGTATCCTGGCAAATACTTGCAATTTTGTGCCAAGGTTTGCATGGCAAAGATGGTCCTACAGCAAAATATCAGCTCCCCTAATGTATGAAAAATGTCTGCTCATGTTAGCCAAGCTCAATTGTCCCCCACCTATGCTGACATTTTCCTGTGGACATTCTGATTTCTTAGTTACTTTGGGGTAGCTGAAATTCTCTAGTAGGAAAGAATGAACTTAATTAGTCTTATGTATTTTAATTTTTCATTATACAAATAATATATGAAGCAGTACCTTTGTAAAACATTAATTAATTAAAAGTTATATATGGATCAAGCTAAAGGCTCCTTTAACCACAGCCCCACATATATCTGTCGCTGTAGAAAAAATATTCTTTTCTTTTTGTTTTGTGTGTTTAAAGAAAATGGTATAATATGCACCTCATTCTGCAGCCTCCTCTTTTCACCCAAAACTATATGGGAGATACTTCTGTAACAATTTGCTTGGATCTACTCCATTCTTTGTCACTCTGACATGTTACTACGAATAAACTACGTCTTGTTGAACCATTCTTCTTTTGGTGCACGTTTGGGTTGTCCCCATTTTTTGCTATTACAATATTATGAAGAATATTCTTATACATGTTTCTTTTTGCATCTGTGTGAAGGTCTCTCCTGGGCAGATACTAATAAACAGAACTGCTGAGTCATAGAAAATGCTCATTTGAGAAATTCAACAGGTATTTTCAATTTGTTCTCCAAAAGTTGTGCTTCAGTACCGTATGAGTGGATTCATTTTTCCATGTAACCAACACCTGAAACAAACTTTGTAAATGTTTGTCAATCTGATATCTAAGGCATGTCTCTTTGTTGATTTATTTTGTATTTCTGTCATCTCTGGGAAGGTTGAACACTTCTTGGTTACTGGCATTTCATATTTCCTCCTCTGAGAATTGTTTGGCTGGTCGTGTCCTTTGCCACAATTCCACTGGATGGTTTGTCTCTCATTAGTTTACAGGAGTTCTTCATATAGTCTGCAGAGAAACCCTTGATTACATGTTGGAGTGTTTTCTTCTGTTTTTTTACTTAATTTACGGTGCCTTTGGTCTTACAAAGTTGTATTTTGCTGTAGTTAGTTTTATGAATCTTGTCGACTAGAGTTCTGCTTTCTGAGTCTCGTTTAGTAAGACTGTCTATTATCCAAGATATAAAGATGTTCTATAATCTTTTTAAAACAATCTAATACTTTTAATATTCATTCAACTTTTATTGTTTATTATATTCAGATTTGGAGTTGATTTTTAAGGAGTGGTGTGAGACCAAATAGAATATTTATTAATATTTTGTCAAATGAATATCTGATTGTCCCAAAATAATGTATTGGCTATTACCAGACTTTATTAACATACATAGTGATTAGTTATGTCAAGTGCTGGTAGATCAAGTAAATCACAGACTGACAAATGACTGTAGGATTTAGCAATGTGGTGATCACTTGTGACCGTGGAAAAAAGAGTTGTAGTGGGGTGGTGGGGGTTCATTGGAATGGGTTCAAGAGAGAATGAGAGAAATCAGAGATGGTGAGTACACACAGCCATTCCTGAGGTCAATCAGTTGTTCTTTTAAACCAATCAGAAGATGTTTTTGACATTTTTAACAAATGGCTCAAAACCATGACACTCTTCATGTAGATTTTAAAGCAGATGAGAAAGCCTTCCATGTTGAAGTTCTGAAGTATGAGTTTCACACACTCATTGTTTTTGGCAACAGAACAGAGTCAATCCTCCTTATTCAGTAATTTGATATTCGTGAATTCACCTAGTCACTAACATTTACAGGTGAATCCAAACCCAACACACACTGTGTTTTCCCTGGGAATTCCTGGACGGGTGCAGAGTGGCAGAAAGTGGGAGTTGCCTGAGGCGCACGTTCCCAGCTGAGGTAGAACAAGGTGACACTCTTGTTTCAGCTCTCAGGCCAACAAGTGTCCTTTTCCTGGTCTATTAAATGGTACGTTTTTCACCTTTTTTGCTTCTTGCTGCTGTTTTTCCTCTTTGTAATGATCCGCAAACATAGTGCTGAAGTGCTGTGTAGTGTTCCTAAGCACAGGAAGCCTGTGAGGGGCCATATGTAGAAAACACTTGTGTTAGATGAGCTTCCTCCAGGCATGGGTTATGGATAGTGATATTGGCTGGGAGTTCAAATAATGTGTCTACAGTCTATACTAAATAAGGTCTTTTCAAAAGAGACAAACATAAAACAAGGCTATGCGTTGACAGATTCCCAAACATGTCACGACCAAAGACTGCAGAAACCTAACCTTGTCCTTCCCCTAGGAGCACTGGTTCAGTCTGGCTCATGCAGTGTTTGCTAAAAATTAATAGAATGTAACTCTTCCAAATAGGGAGGGTCAATGGTAACAAGATGGAGATATTTTCAAACCTCTCTTTTAAAAATGATGTCTAAAAAGCAGGTAGTTTCTCAACTAATGGTTGACTTGTCATCTTTACTTTGAAAGGACAGAGTTTTTAACAGCATCTGCTCAGAAGCATATCTTTGATAGACACATAAAAAAATCTCAGCAAATTGGGGACAACTGTTTTCTGCAAGAGAAAATGTGTATAGAATACATATATTAACTTCAAGACAGTAGTTACCTTTGGGGAGGAAAGAGAGAGGAAGGAGAATGGTGTCTTCCACTGTGTAATAGTTCTTAAAAAACGACATCAATAAGGTGTGCTCTGTTAAATCTCAGCAAAGAGTAAATGGTTTCTGTTATCCTATTCTCCTTCTAAGTATATTTAAAATAAATATGTAACTGGGGGCCCGCCCGGTGGCGCAAGCGGTTGGGTGCATGCGCTCCGCTGCGGCAGCCCGGGGTTCGCTGGTTTGGATCCCGGGCATGCACCGACGCACTGCTTTGGCAAGCCATGCTGTGGCGGCGTCCCATATAAAGTGGAGGAGGATGGGCACAGATGTTAGCCCAGGGCCGTCTTCCTCGGCAAAAAAAAGAGGAGGATTGGCGGATGTTAGCACAGGGCTGATCTCCTCACAAAAAAAAAATAAAATAAAATAAATAAATAAATATGTAACTGGAACTGAGATGAAATAACACTAATGTAATAGATGCTATTTGCTGGAGTGCTCCCACCATCTGATGGACAGCTCATGATGGGTTGGTGATGTCGCTGACACCATCTAAAGGTCAGGACACGTTGTTTACCAGCTGTGGAGCTAGAGAAGGCTCGGTCACCAGCAGCAGAGCCAGAGTTACCTCAACCTACAAAGTTAGAGCCACATAGAAGCAGATCCTGCTCCAGCTGTGGACTAGTGAGAGCTCTGGCAGCAGCTCCAGAGCTCAGTTGCAGCCAGCTCCAGAACTAGAGCTCCTCCAGCTCCCACACTCGACCAGCTCCAGAGCCGCAGCCATTCCCATCACTAGCTCCCGCACCACATCTGTCAATAAGGCAGAGCTAGAGTCAGTCTCAGGACCGGAGCCAATTCTAGAAGCAGGTCAGGCACCACCGCCTGAGACAGACCCAGCTCTAGCCCCAGCTCAGGTCCAGCTCCTGAGCCAGTTGCACAGCCAGAGCTGGTGGGATCTCCAGCATCAGCCACAGCAGTGGCTCCGGCACTAGGGCAGCTGCAGCACCACCCACATCGCCAGCAACTAAGGCCCGGCCGGCTCCAGCCCCCACCCAGAGATGTCTTTCCCTTTTCTATGTTTTATGATTTCTTATGTTTTATGTGTTTCAATTTAGATTCAATAAAGTTTAATGTTTTCATCACTTAAAGTTGTACAATTCAGGGCCGGCCATTAACTACATCCTCTATGCTGTGTACCGTCACCGTTATCTAGTTCCAGATCATTGCTTCACCCCACTAGAACCCCTGTACCCATGAAGCAGCCATGCCCCCATATCCACTCCCCCACCCCCTGACAAGCACTGATCTGCTTCCTGTCTCTGTGCATTTCCCTGGCCCTGGTGTGGCTGTCCTGAGCACAGCCAACCCTCCTTTGGCCCCTCCCCCCCATGCTGAAGACCCCTGAGGATGCCAATGTGTTCAGTGCCATGAACCCGATGCCTAGTATGACTTTGACCTGAGGAAGCCCACCGTCACCAAGGGGGTGAGGTCAGGCATGGAGCCAGCTCAACCCTGCTTCACATGAAGAAGAGGGACTCCATATTGCCACGGGCACCTTCTCCTCAGTCCCTAGTGCTGTTTAGCCACAGGGCCACCCTCCCCAGGGTCTGGCTAGCTGGGGAGATGAGCACGTACAGACTAGAGTGACAAAAACCAGGTGGCCATCTTTTCTGTCCAACCAGCTGGCCCAGGCTACCCAGGAGCAGTTTCACCCTGAACCTCTCGTGCTGCAGGCCTGATGCCTGCCAGACAGCAGGCTGTCCTGGCCTCCCGTGGACCACTGGGAGCCTTAGGTGTCTTCTGCCCTCTAGGGTCCAAAGGACTAGCTGACCTTTGCCAAGGAGTGCTGCCCATGGGCATGAAGCCCTGCCTGCCACTGAGGCACTGCCCTCTGTGCACCTCCCTCACACCTTCCCAGGTGCGGGTCACTTGCATCTGTGACTTCAGGTGTCCCAGAGTCCCCACTCACCCAGGGGGCGTGACCTCTGCAAATGCAGCCCTTCCATCCAGCCTCCAAGCCAACAGGCCCCAACACAGGCTTCAGGACCAGGCACAGCTCCCACTCCAAGTGCTGGGACACCTCAGGTGGGGCCAGGACCTCAGTGGCAGGGACATTGTCCAATGCTCAGCGAGCACTTGGCTGGTTCCTCCAGCTCCAAGGTGGAGGAGAGCAACATGAGTTTTGACCCAGAGTCCCCTGATGGCAAGGAAAAGAAGGTGGCTGCCCTACCCATTCTCCCTGACAGCCCACTCCCAGTCCCTTCTTGCCCGGGACCAGTGTTCCCCAGTGACACCTACAAAGGGGCCAAGAACCCCAGGAGCTGGATGCCGGCCTGGGGTGTCCTGCCGGGTCCAGAGACTCTGCTGATCATGCCACCCCCCCACAGTTATGGAAATCAACCGCCCCCTGGTCCCCGATGGTCTCTGGTTTCATCTTAGCCTCCAGCAGCACTTCTTCCTCCTCAGCCTCCACCACACCCATGGCAGCTTTGGTCACACACAAGCGTCATGTCTCAGGCTCTTCAACCATAGCTCCTCGCTGGCCCTCTCCATCCACACGGTGGGCGATGCTGCATCATCCCTGTCCACCTGGAGTAAACAACAGCAACGTGGACAGGAGCGTCTTGTTTAGCCCACTGGTGGGACGTGCCCTTGGTCCCATCACTCAGAGCTCTCTGAGCACAGACCTGTCCTGAATGGCTACTTTGACAAGAAGCCCTCTCTGGGCCCTCCAGGCAGCATGCCCAGCCCAGGCAGGAGGTAGGCGACCGCCACAGTGCCCACTGTACATGGGAGGAAATGGAGGCAGCTTTCTCATCCTGTTGGTTCTTGGGGATCTGGGCTTGAGTGGAGGTGGATAAGGTGCCCACCGAGCTCCCTCCAAATCTAGGATCTAACCGCCTGAGGCTCTGATGAGACTGCTCGTTCAAGTCCAACCAACCTGTAGTGAAGCCCGACTCCTTGCCTGAGTCACGGCCCTGTGTGATCTGGTCCAGACACCGTCCCCAGAGTGCACCCCTCACCGCACCCCACCCCCCCTAAAGCCTTCCTCCCCAAGAACCCTGCCAAGCCCCTGCCCCCTTCAGAGCTCCTAGCCTGCAGTGCCCCTCCCCGGAGCCCCCATCCAGGATGGACTCACCTCTGTGCTGAGCTCACAGGCCACCTCCTCAGGCTCCTGTGCTAGCAGAGCCTTTAGGGGCAGATTGACCTGGGGTCAAACCCACAGCTGGGTCACCTCACAGCCCTGTGACAGGCAAGGTCATGTGGTGTCTTCTCGGAGCCTCAGTTTCCTCCATGAAAAATGGGGTCAGTGACTCTGACCTCAGGAGGGTGTGTTGGGATTCAAGCAGGGAGACGAAGCTGCACAAAGTGCTTGGACTCAGGAGGTTGCCTGGCTGGGGGAGCCCCAATGCAGGACAAGGCCTCGATGGTCAATGCTGGACTCAATGCTGGTGAAAATCAAGGATTTCTAGTCCCCTGTTCACGTCTGGACTTGGTCACTTAGAGCAGAGTGACCTTGAATGCTGGGACCACTGGTCATCTGTAAAATGGGGTGCAATCACTCAGCACCCAGTGGGCTCCCTAATAACAGTAACTCCCTCCAATAGTTGCCCAGCTGGGCTCCCTTCAGCTCCTCCTACACCTGCCAGGGCTGCAGGCAGGGACTGGTTGGACCTCATGTGGAAGGGAGGGGGTGTAGAGGAGGAGGGAAAAGGGCAGCCTGGCCTTCTCCCTGCCCAGGGTCTGTGTCCACCACTGTCTTCATGTCTGCAGGACCAGCCATGCATGGAGCTGGGCCCTGGGATGGAGTCTGTGGACCAGGACAGTGAGGTTGGTGTATATTCAGTGACCCTCACGTCCCCAGATGTCCAACCTACCCAACTGTGCACCGTGTGGCCCACCTGGCTTCTGTGGCGTGTTCCTGTGACGTAGGGGATGTGAGGGTCACCGAGCAGTTGGCTGGGGAGGGGACAGACGAAAGCAGCCATGTCAAGGGACCGTTGTGGTACACGTGTGTGCTGCGAGCTGTGTCACCCAGAAGTGCTGTCTGCAGGGCCCCTCTGTGTGCCTGACCATGGACAGGAGGCCTGGTTGCCGCACAGGAGAGAGGCCTGTGAGACCGTGAGGGTATCCCCGCCACACTCATGTGGGCAGAGATCCTGGGCCATGTCCATGCTCATCGGGGCTGATGTTGCTCCGTGTCCAACCCTCACAGGACAGTTGGGAAACTGAGGCCAGGAGAAGCAGGGACAGGCCTTGGGGCCACAAGGTGGGCAGAGTCCAGAGGGGAAGAGAGCATTCCAAGCTCTTAGGCCAGCCTCAGCACTTCCAAGCGGTTTGCTTTGGGAATGAGAGCCCCTAATACCCTGGGGGACCCCTGCCAACGCCCTCCCATGTAGGGCCCTTTGCTATACGCATCCCCACGTGGACACACTCACACACACAAGCATACACACACACTCTGAATGCCCAGCCCGGTCTCAGAAGGGAAGTGCTCACTGGGGAGGTGACAGGAGGAAGAAAGAGGTTGGAGGCAGCTCTGCCATGGGGCATGGCCATCCAGTCCCCTAACAACATGCCCAGGCCCATAGCATGAAGGGGAGAGATGCCACACTGGTGGGCAGGGGGTCCCCAAGGTACACAGGGGGATGCAGGGGTTGGGGCCATCCCTAGAGCAGCCTGTAGAGAACCAGGTCTGGCGTCCTGTGGCCACCACTCTGGGCACCGGGAACTAGGATGTGACCCCCTAGGGGGGAGGGGATACAGCAGAGAAGGCCAGATCTTACACCTCTGTAAATTGCGGTGCATAGATGGGGTGACTCTAAGGGTCCCACAGGCTTGTAGAAGAGTCTATTGACCTTCGTTCTCCATCCATGACCCACTGTTCTCTGAGTCCTTGTAAAATGCATTCCATTCCCTCGAGGTCTTGCTGAGCAGAAGGCAGCCTGAGAGCTTGGGGACTGGGGCCCCGGGCAGTGCAGAACATGGCAGAGCACTGGTCAACTTGTCTGGGGACCAGGGACAAGGTCATCCTTGTCGGAGCCTCGGGGGCCTCCTTTGGAAGTGAGGTGGAGTCATTGCCCTGGCTGGGGCGAGGAGGCCTTGTGAGTCAACGGGACACGCCAGGGCCAGTGGAGGGAAAGCGGGGAGCAAGAGAGGCTTCTGAGGTCCCTCACGTCCCTCCTGGAGCCCACAAGTCCTGCGCCTTTGCGTCCTCGGCCCTGGTGGAACCACTGCCTTGAAGACCCCAAACAAAGAAAGGTGTGTGTTTTGCTTTCTGCTTTCCTGCCTGGGGCTGCAAGGCTGGGGCTGACCACCAGGGGTGTCCTGTGTCCACTCATGCTCAATGCAGCAAGTGGAGCAGGGAAGGGATGCCCAGGGCTCGTTCTGGGTGTTCCCCTGTCCAAAGCAACAGGCACCTTTGATTACTGGCATCCACGTCCACAATGGGAGCTGCTCAGAGGCGGGAGGGGACCCTGAGATCCTCCCATGATTCTGTCAGCTACTGTGGCCCCAGCACTCACCCTGAGCAGGGCCCATGTTAGTCCTGAGGGCAGTGCTGAAAGCACCCACATGGTCCCTGTCCTCCAGGAGCTCACAGCCTGGAGGTGGAAAGGACAAAATCATGAACAAATCCATGTGAAAAAGAAGAGAAGGTGCTACAGAGCAATGAAGCAGGGTGCTGGAGGAGGGAGGGCCTGGAGCCCCTAGGTGGGTGTAAAGGGCCTCCCTGGGGACATTTGTGCCCTGAGCAGAAGGACAAGAGGAGCCAGCCCTGCATCTGTCTGCAAACAGCGTGCTGGGGGGAAGCTCAAAGGCACAGAGACTTGGAGGCAGAAGAGGATTTGACGAGAGAGGAGGTGAGAAAAGAGCCAGTGTGGCTAGAGTGAGCTGGGGAGGAGAGAAGTGAGGGAGAGAGGATGGCAGGGCCAGACCCAGGCCTGGAAGGAGGTACTAGCTGTCTATGCTGGGTGACAGCATTAGCCTCACTTAGCACTTACGAGACCTATCATTGAGCATCTGACAGTGTCTCTACCAGGGTCCAGGCTCAGGTCAGCTGGGAGGCTCCCCGTCAAGGTCTAGCAGGAGGCTGGGGCTGTGTTCTCAACTGAAGCTCGATAGAGGCAGGAGCCATCTTGGAGATCATTCACAAGTATCGGGGCAGTGGTAGGATTCAGTTTGGATGGGGGGTTTCAGGCCTTTTCTGTCTGTGGGCCGGGACCCTCTGCCAGTTCTTGGCATTAGGGGGTGTCATAGGGAAGGAAGCTCATAATATCTGATATGGCTTCTCCTGAATAGTGGATCAGAGAGACAGAAAGAGGGAGAGAAAGAGAGACAGTGACACACAGAGATAGAAAGATGGGGAGGAGAGACAAAGAGAGTAGACACAGACAGAGACAGGGAGACAGAGAGACAGAGAGACAGGGAGAGACCAAGAGAGATACAGACAGCCAGAGACACAGAGACAGAGAGAGACAAAGAGAGAGAGAGAGAGACAGAGAGATAGAATGAACACAGGAGAGACAGAACCACACAGAAGTCACAGACTTTTCATTAAGCTGACCGTGGAAGTGACATCCCATCACTCGGCCCTATTCTATTGGTTAGAAGCCAGCCGCAAAGTCCATTCTCATAGAGGAGCGGGGATTACATAGGATGTGTGCCTAGGAAGTGGGAACGCTGGGAGCCGTTGTGGGGGCTGCCCACCACATAGGCTGAGATGACCACCACTCAGGCACTTGGACCTGAGTCTAAACATAACAGGAGGCCCTGGAGGGTTGCGAGCCAGAAGGAGATGATGTCTGAACGTCATTTCATTTCAACCCTCCATAGGAACACTGGGACACAGGCAAGAGGGGAAGTGCCTCTCCCAGACGCCCAGCAGACCCAAGCCTCTTTGCGTTGTATTCTCTGCCACAGCCAGCCCTTTCTGTAATCCTTGCACTGCCAAGTCTGTGCAGGAGCTACGTGTGGGAGCAGCCCACGGGATTCACAGACTCTGAAGGGATCTCTAGGTCTATACACTTGATGACATCCCTAGGAAGTAGATGCTAGAATGACCCCCACTACACAGAGAGGGACATGAACACAGGAGAGACCCTGAGAGGGGAGGCCCTGAGAGGCACAGGGTTGTCCAGGGTGACATCACTGGCGAGAAGCAGGAGCGGGACTGAATTCAACTCTGTGTCCTCAAAGCTGGGGCCCTGGTTGCGTCCAGACCTCCCCAGAGGCTGTGGGGTGGACTGTGTCGGTGTGACTGTGTCTGGACAGGGTATGGAGATGGAGAGTGAGCAGTCAGCAACCCGGGGGGCCCTTAGGAAGGTCTTGTGTGAGGAGGAAGCTTAGGTAAGGAGATCCCAGGAAGTGACCTCACAGAGCCCAATAGAACTTGGAACCCTGGTAACTAGGCACCCACATCCTAAACACAGCCCCCAAGCGAGCTCACTTCTCTAGCACTTGTCTAGAAGGAGCAACATGTTTAGTTGCTGCTTCCCAATGACCAGGGGGCGGAGCCCCAGGAAAGCCCCCAAAGACCGATGCAGATGCTGGTGCCCCTCTCACGGCCGACGGCTCTGGTCGTTTACCCGGAGGGACGGAAAGGTAACACCGGGAGGCCCAGGGAAGGCCATTCCAAACCAGGCTACCACTGTGGTCCCATCTGGGCAGCCCTACATCCCCTCCTCATGTGTGCCTGGAAGGGCGGGTTCATGTGGGTAGACCACCGTGAGCAGGAGCAGTCGGTGAGGTGTTAGAAGCCTTGGGGGGTCGGTCAGGTTCAAAGCCCAGGTCAAGGCCGGCTGGGTGGGATGTGGAGTGCGGGGTGGTGCCCTTCTGCCTGAGGTTTATCCCAAGCCCCTGAGGTGTAGGTCTTTCCTCAGGGGTGGAATAATGTGCAGACACAGGTGTGTGCCTGATCTGGGAGAATTAGGACCAGAGGGCAGAAGCAGCAGCAAGGACAGCTGGGCAGGGCTCTGAAGAAGCAGCAGCAAGGACAGCTGGGCAGGCCTCTGGGACGGAGCCAGTCACTGTCTTTGCAGAGCTCCACGAAGAAGATCAGTGTGGAGCTGGCGGAAGGGGATATTCCATCCATCTCCCCGATGGAGGCGCTGGTGTCCCACAGGCCTGGACCAGCAGCTACCGGGAGAGGGACTGCAGTGACAGTGATAAAACCCTCAGAGCCACCCGAAGACCCAGCTTCAATCCCGGGAGAACCATCATACCCACCATGTCCTGCAGCAGCGCAGGAGGCAGCTGAGGCCCCAGCCTCCGTGCAGGGAGCGCCATCCCCTGCACAGTCTCCTGTAGGAGACCAGGAGGCAGAAGAGGCCCAAACCTCTGTGCAGGGAGGGCCATCCCCTGCACAGCCTCCTGCAGGAGACGAGGAGGCAGCTGAGATCCCTGCCTCCGTGCAGGGAGAGCCATCCCCTGCACAGGCTCCTGCAGGAGAACAGGAGGCAGCTGAGGCCCCAGCCTCCGTGCAGGGAGAGCCATCCCCTGCACTGTCTCCGGCAGGAGACCAGGAGGCAGCTGAGGCCCCAGCCTCTGTGCAGGGAGAGCCATCCCCTGCACAGGCTCCTGCAGGAGACCAGGAGGCAGCTGAGGCCCCAGCCTCTGTGCAGGGAGAGCCATCCCCTGCACAGCCTCCAGCAGGAGAACAGGAGGCAGCTGAGGGCCCAGCCTCTGTGCAGGGAGAGCCATCCCCTGCACAGGCTCCTGCAGGAGAACAGGAGGCAGCTGAGGGCCCAGCCTCTGTGCAGGGAGAGCCATCCCCTGCACTCTCTCTGGCAGGAGAACAGGAGGCAGCTGAGGGCCCAGCCTCTGTGCAGGGAGAGCCAGCCCCTGCACAGGCTCCTGCAGGAGAACAGGAGGCAGCTGAGGGACCAGCCTCCTTGCAGGGAGAGCCATCCACTGCACTCTCTCTGGCAGGAGAACAGGAGGCAGCTGAGGGCCCAGCCTCTGTGCAGGGAGAGCCATCCCCTGCACTGTCTCCGGCAGGAGACCAGGAGGCAGCTGAGGCCCCAGCCTCTGTGCAGGGAGAGCCATCCCCTGCACAGGCTCCTGCAGGAGAACAGGAGGCAGCTGAGGCCCCAGCCTCTGTGCAGGGAGAGCCATCCCCTGCACAGGCTCCTGTAGGAGAACAGGAGGCAGCTGAGGCCCCAACCTCCGTGCAGGGAGAGCCATCCCTTGCACAGTCTCCTGCAGGAGAACAGGAGGCAGCTGAGGCCCCAACCTCCGTGCAGGGAGAGCCATCCCCTGCACTGTCTCTGGCAGGAGACAAGGAGGCAGCTGAGGCCCCAGCCTCTGTGCAGGGAGAGCCATCCCCTGCACAGTCTCCTGCAGGAGACAGGGAGGCAGCTGAGGCCCCAGCCTCTGTGCAGGGAGAGCCATCCACTGCACAGCCTCCAGCAGGAGAACAGGAGGCAGCTGAGGGCCCAGCCTCTGTGCAGGGAGAGCCATCCCCTGCACAGCCTCCAGCAGGAGAACAGGAGGCAGCTGAGGGCCCAGCCTCTGTGCAGGGAGAGCCATCCCTTGCACAGGCGCCTGCAGGAGACAGGGAGGCAGCTGAGGCCAATCTCTGCGGCCTGGGAGAGCTGGCTCGGGAACCTCCCTCATTAGCACCTCCAGTCCCACCTGTTCCACCTACTCCCTTACCACAAATTTCCTTCCCCATCCTCCTAATTGTGTTTCTCTATTTCTTGGTTTCTTTCATTGATTTTTTTTTATTGTTTATATCTTGATTATTTAAAATAAATTTCACTTTCATCTTTTAACAGTTTAATGTTTTTCATTTTAAATTGTACGCTTCCTGAGCATTAAGTACATTCACAATGCTGTGTAGCCATCACCACTGCATGGGTTTAGAATATTTCATTCTCCAAAAGAACCCCCTGTTCTGAAAGCACTCACTCCCACTTTCTCCCTCAGGCCCTGGAAACCCCTAACCTGTTTTCTGTCACTGTTTCCTTTTTTTTTTTAAATCTATTCAGGATGTTTCCTATAAGTGAAATCATGCCATAGGTGGCCATGTGTTTTCTGCCCATTTATTTTCCCACGGCCTGATAGGTTTTCCTTTTCTGTTTTTATTTGAAATAGAATTTCTCTAATTTGATAGGAAAATCCCAGATGGAGTCTAGATTTGATGTATCAAAGAAAGCCCTTTTGGTAAATATGTGCATAATCTTGGGGTACAGACTGCTGTTCTAAGTGGGACACCAGAGCCAGAAGCCACACACGAAACGCGTTGCTCTTCCTGGGGCCTAAACAAAAACAAGAAAGGGTAGAAAGCTGGAAAGACAACCAAGAGGCAGCTGAGGCCTCAGCCTCCAAGCAAGGAGAGCCATCCCCTGTACTGGCTCCTGCAGGAGAACAGGAGGCAGCTGAGGCCCCAACCTCCGTGCAGGGAGAGCCATCCCCTGCATAGGCTCCTGCAGGAGACCAGGAGGCAGCTGAGGCCCCAGCCTCTGTTCAGGGAGAGCCATCCCCTGCATAGGCTCCTGCAGGAGAACAGGAGGCAGCTGAGGCCCCAGCCTCTGTGCAGGGAGAGCCATCTCCTGCACAGGCTCCTGCAGGAGGCAGGGAGGCAGCTGAGGCTACAGCCTCTGTGCAGGGAGAGCCATCCCCTGCACAGGCTCCTACAGGAGATCAGGAGGCAGCTGAGGGCCCAGCCTCTGTGCAGGGAGAGTCAAGCCCTGCACAGGCACCTGCATGAGACAGAGAGGCAGCTGAGGCCAAATTCCGAGGCCTGTGAGAGCTGGCTCGGGAACCTCCCTCATTAGCACCTCCAGTCCCACCTGTTCCACCTACTCCCTTACCACAAATTTCCTTCCCCACCCTCCTAATTGTGTTTCTCTATTTCATGGTTCCTTTCATTGCTTTTTTTTTATTGTTTATATCTTGATTATTTAAAATAAATTTCACTTTCGTCTTTGAACACTTTACTGTTTTTCATTTTAAATTGTACACTTCCTGAGCATTAAGTACATTCACAATGCTGGGCAGCCATCACCGCTGTATGCGTTTAGAATATTTCATTCTCCAAAAGAACACCCTGTTCTAAAAGCACTCACTCCCACTTTCTCCCTCAGGCCCTGGCAACCCCTAATCTGTTTTCTGTCACTGTTTTGTTTTTTTTTTTAATCTGTTCTGCATGTTTCTTATAAGTGAAATCATGCCGTAGGTGGCCATGTGTGTCTGCCCATTTCTTTTCAAACGGCCTGATAGGTTTTCCTTTTCTGTTTTTATTTGAAATAGAATTTCTCTAATTTGATAGGAAAATCCCAGATGGAGTCTAGATTTGATGTATCAAAGAAAGCCCTTCTGGTAAATATGTGCATAATCTTGGGGTACAGACTGCTGTTCTAAGTGGGACACCAGAGCCAGAAGCCACACACGAAACGCGTTGCTCTTCCTGCGGCCAAAACAAAAACAAGAAAGGGTAGAAAGCTGCAAAGACAAACCACAAACCGGAATGTATTCCTCATGACACAAGGCCAGGGAAAGGTTACGCATCCTTGTGGTCCAAAAAAACGCTCAAAAGTCAGAATTTTAAAAAGAGATAAAGAGCAAACACATTCAACGCCAACGAGAGGTGATACACAGGGGCAGCATGTGTCAGAGATGCGCGAGCTCCCCGAGGAGGAGACGCGCACATGGAGACACTGTGGAGAGGGCACTGGGCCCCATCAGACGGGCTGGGTTCCAGTGTGGTGACGACCAGACCTGATGACAATGTGAGGAAGCAGAGGCCCCAGTAGACCCCTAGAGACAAGTGTGAAAGGACACTCCTCTCTGGAGACCAACCTGCAGGACCCATCGCAGTCCCCAGGGGCACGCCTGTGCTGGCGGTACTGATCCCAGGACTTCATCCCACAGAAATTCCTGCCCAACTTTTCAAAGATGTATTTTCCAGACTATTCATCACAGCACTGGTTGCAATAGCAAGCAATTGGAAGGAACGCTACTGTCCATGGCGAGGCGATGGGATCCATCCGTCCCATCTGTAAGACCACTAATATGTGATATCAGCCGGGAGACATGCATCTAGGAACATGAATCTGTGTGTGAGAGAGAGACAGAGACAGACAGAGAAAGAGAGAGACAGAGCCAGAGAGATACGTACCAAATCATCCATGGGGCTCACCTCTGGGGATGGGAATTGCCACTCACTTCTCTTCTCCTTTAGAGGCCTGCGTGATGTTTCAACTTGATAGAATGTGCCTCTATTCCTCTTATAATTCTAACAAGATTAAAATCACATGTTAATGTTATCCATTTATCACTCATCTTTGGACTGAAGTACATTATTTAGTTTTTCTTTGTAAAGGTTTTTATTACAAAGACAATGTACGTTAATTACAGTAAAAGAATGAATTCTAAGGGAATTAAGAATTAAGTGGAAACTGAGGAGTGCCCTTAACAGGCAGCGTTCACCGTTTCAGTCCTTTGCCTTTGTATGCACGTGTGTGTGCACGTGTGTGCATGTGCCCATTCAGCTGTGTGCATCTGTATGCACATGGGTATGTCTATGTGCAAGTGTGTGTGGGTGTGCACTTGCGGCTATCGTGTGGGAAGGACTGCAGGGAGTGTGCTCTTCTGGAACCTGATTTCCCCAGGGCTGGACCCTGGCCAGTCAATCCTCTTCCTCCTCTGCGTCGGCCTCAGAATTGCCTAAGAGCCTCTGCTGGGCAACACGGATCATTTCTGATTTCTCACTCCCGTCATCGTGCTGAAAGGAACACCTGCATCCATAAATCTCTACTTCTTTAGGACCGATCCCTAGAGGCGGAGATTCTGGCTCATAATGTAAACGTGATGTTAAGGTGTTGGTCACAGTCTCTGACCCCCAAGGTATCCTTCTACGCTGTGATCTTGTTTGGGAACAGGGAGTCCAGAGACCCTGAAGCAGAGACCTGAGGGAGGGAGGGAGAAGGAGGAGCAGCTAGGATGCAGGGGATGAAGGTACCTGGGGTGACCTGCCCAGCTGGAAGGCCTCGCTCCTGTTGCTTCTGTCCCTACCACTCCCCTCACCCCTGGCCCCGCCCCTAACACACCTGACCCTGCTTTGGCCTTGCCCATGCCCCTCCTGCTCCCTAACTCACCTGAGCTGAGCAGCCTGGC
Organism: Diceros bicornis minor; assembly: GCF_020826845.1. Taxonomy (NCBI): domain Eukaryota; kingdom Metazoa; phylum Chordata; class Mammalia; order Perissodactyla; family Rhinocerotidae; genus Diceros; species Diceros bicornis. The sequence goes on from NW_026690915.1 coordinate 1,358,404, forward strand.
CTGCCATCCAGGACAGATGATGATGAGGGTCTGGACACTCCTGCCTGCTCCCTCTCCCTCCAAGCAGAGAGCCGCATCCTCAGTCAGGAAAGTACATCTAGGTCAGTGCAGTGAGTCACAGGGACCTCCTTGAACATGCTCCCTCCAGGGGGAGTTCTTAGTTGCAACAGCAGGACCCACTTGAGCTTGTGTGAGCAGAAGTGACTTTGACAAGACAGAGTGGAGGTGTCATAGAAGGTGCCAGAAGGTCAGAGCATGGGGCTAGAGGCTTTGGAGAAGGTCATCATGCCCAAAGCACACCTCAGGGTTTTCCAGGAGTGATGGCTGCCTCAGGCACTGTGCCAGCCCCAGCCCACATATCCAGCACATTCAGCCTCTGCGATGGAGGGGCCCTGCTCAGTGGGGATGAGGGAGAGAGCCCTGGTGACCTCGGAGAGGCACTGCCATTGGAGCCTCGGTTTCTTCACCTGTGAAGTGGGGTGGCAGCCGACCTTTCATGGTGGTGTCAGACAAGTTCGCTGAGGCTGCACCTGGAGTGCCCTGCACCTTCTCAGATCTCAACAGCTCCTAGCTCTAATGAAGAGGAATCAAGAGAGGAGAGATGGGGCTGGGTCCTGGATCCCCACCTGGCTGGCTGACTGCCGTGGGACGAGATGGGCTGGAGAAAGGCATTCCAGAGGAACAGCGGAGTCAGAGCGAGTAGGGCTATGCCTGGTGGGAGATCAGAGTGGGCAGAGGCGAAGGGCCCCAGGGGGCTCTGAGTGGGGTGACATCAGCAGGAACAGCTCACTGTGATGAGCACTTACCGGGGTCTCTGTTCTCCTCTTGAGCTATCTCCTTGAATCCTCCCCACAACTCCTTGGGGGAGGAGCAATTATTGTCTTCATTTCACTGATGCGGAAACTGAGGCTCAAAGAGACTTGCCCCCTCTGTGCCCTGCAGAGTGGCAGAGCCGGGATTTGAACCCAGTGCCTCTTAGACCCCTTGGGCCTGCCTGAGAAGGGCTCCCCCATGCTGAGAGAGGGACCTCTTTTCCCTAAAGTTCTGAGAACTTTTGGTCCTGATGCCCAGAGAGACCTCACTCTGCGGGGGGATAGGCTGGTCCTTGCTACTGGGAGAGCCCACAGCGCCCACAGCTGGCCATTCCCCGGCCACCATACCCAGCCCCAGGCAGACGGAGTGGCCCTGTCCCTTTAGTTCAGTGATGGCTGGAGGCCAGAAGGGTGCAGGCCCCAGGGAGGCCAGGACCCCTGAGCCCGAGGAGGCCACAGTGCAGGACAGTGGTTTGGAATGATCCAAAGTCAGAGAAACAGGGGTCCTAGTCCCTGCTCAGCCTCTTTCTAGCTGGTGATGCAGGTGAGGCTCTCAGCCTCAGTTTCCCCATCTGTACAATGAGGAAATAACTTGGCCTCCTGATGGGCTGTTGGGAGACTTCCCTGAGGAATTGCTTGAGCATCTCTAGTCTGGTGCCCAGAGCGTGTTAAGAGCCCCCTGCCAGGCTGTCACAGTGGTCCTCCAGGGCGCAGGGTCTGGGAAGTCCCTCCTCAGTTTCCCTTCCTGCTGCCCTGCTCCCGGGAACATTCAGCATTGTTTGAGGAGGAGCTGAAGAAGATCCAGGACCACACTGTGTTGCAGGTGACGGAGGCTCAGCGCTGGGAGGACAGCTGGACATGCTCCATGCCACCGTCCAGGGCTTGTGCTGTGACCCCCTGTGAGCCCGCCACAGATAAAGGCTCCTCCTGTGTGGATCAAGCTTCTGTGGTTTACTCACTTACTGCTTCATTCACCTAGTCATTCCTTCACTCATTCCTTCACTCACTCACTCCTGCACTCATGTACTCATTCATGCATTCGTTCATTGTTTCACTCACTCATTCAGCCAATACGTTCTGGTCCCTGCCATGGGCCGAGCACTGTAACTTCACCAGTGAGTATGACCCCACGTGGTCCCTGCCCACCTGGAGCTCACATCCACTGTGTGACCTGAAAGAGGGCTGTCCCTCGGGTTAGCAGGGGTGATGAGCACCAGGAATCCGCTTCTGAAAGTAGAGGCCACCCATGCAAAGAAAAGAACAGAGAAAACCCATGCTTGGCACTTCATCGACAAAAAAAAATAATTAAAAGTTAAGAAAAATAAAGATATCCTACACTTAAGAAAATGTGGGTTCTAATCACAAGTGTGCACTCATTCCTACAGCCAATGAGAAGTAATCCAGAGTGGACTGGGTGTTTGTAACACATTCTTCCGGCCAATAATAGCATTTCAGTAAACATGTTCCAGGGCCTCATGATTTTCCTAAGGCCTCTGTGATCCTCCAACACTTAAATCTTTCTCCTTGGAAGTCTCTGTCCTGTCACCCTCCTTGTCGAATGGCTCTTCCACTGTCCGGGGGCCTACCCTGCACGGCCACACTAGTCAGCGACTCTCCACGTTGTGTGGACAGGCTGCCCGCGTTCCTCCCGCAGCCTCGCGAGCTGCTGTTTCTTTGGCAAGGTTGGGGTTTTCCCTGGGTGATCAGCGGGCGTCCTTCTTTGCAGCGGTGTGCCTCTCCGCACGCTGCGTCTCCTCTGGCGACTCCGGGAGGCAGGCCTGTGTCCCCATCTCACAGGTGAGGAAGCTCAAGTCCAGAAAGCTGGACAACCTGCTCCACGTCACAGCCAGCGTGCAGCCTCCGCAGAGTCTGGGCCCAGAGCAGACCAGGACGTAGGGCGAGTGGTTTGTCTGCAGGTGAGGGAGGAGGCCCGAGGGAAGCCATGGGGAAGGGAGCCTGGAGGAGGAGCGCCAGTGCGGGGCCTGACGCGGGAGCACTGAGGTGAGCATCCAGCCCAGTCCTGCTGGGAGACGAGATCCCACCCGGACTGGCTGTGTGCCCGTGGGTGGAGGGTTTACCCCGGGTCGTGAAGGCTTCTGTGCTACAGGCTGGCACAGGCTCGCAGCAGAGGAAGCTCCCGCTGCAGGAGAGAGCCCTCAGGCAGAGAGTGGATGCAGGTGCTCCAGGGGGACACTGTGGGCCTGCCGGGGACTGGCTCTCGGGGACTGCAGGGACTCAAGTGGGCTGAGGGAACTGAAGGGCAGCAGCAGCAACGTCTGCAGCGGGGGTCTGCACACATGTCCCACACGTATGCCCCCAGAAAGGCTGCTCTGCATGGCATTTCTCCTCCCAGATGCGTAGTTGGCCCAAACCGCCCCTCCACTCCACACTCCCAACTCCTTTCCACTCGTCTCAGGTTACTAGAAATTCAGAATATTTTAGTTGGTGTTGGAGCCCAGAGACTTTTGTTTGTCCTGCCCATGTTCTAACATTGCTGGCTTTTTAAAGATCTCAGGGCTTTGACTCCAAAACAGCAAGATGATGAGGATCCCAGAGAGCTTTCTGGAAGCAAGACTTGATGCTTTGCAATACTGCCATCCCACCAGCTCTTCTCAAAATCCCTCCAGGACACAGACTCACAATCTTGGGTCCTCAGATTGCTGAAAGGATGCGCCTTCAGAAAGTGATCGGCGTGGGTCGGCAGGACGCACCGAATGGTTGAGTGAGGAGTTCAGCCAATCCTCTTCCCGGAAAGCCATGATCACACCGGACGTGCTGTCAGAAAACAACCTCTGGGAAGAGACCAAAGACATACAACCAACTGAGGAGCATGTGAAGCTGAGGGAAGAACAGTGAGAGTTGTGGTGTTTTTGCCCAGGGCAGGTCCCGTCCCCACCCCCTCAGTGTGACGGCCCTGTGAGTGGCGCAAGCCTGAATGGGGGTGGCTTCACTGTCAGAGGTTGCCCACTTGATGTCGCCATGCGTGGGCAAAGCCCGGCCCCTAAGCATTCCTGGAAACAGTAGCCATCTCAGTGGCAAGCTGACGTGGAAGGTCAACTTTGCAGCCGCCTGAGGTTGAATCTAGAACAGAGCAGCGAATCAGCCAGGAAGGTGAGACGGACAACCACACAATGAGACAGACACAGCGGCCTTGATGGGCTGCACGTAACCCCAGGGGGTCTGGAAACTTCTCCCCAGGTCTTCTTCAGAGGCTGAAACGAGGTGCTCTCAGAGCAGAGAAGATGGTGAGCAGTGAGGAGAGGCTCCTGAGGAGTCGGCCCTCCTGGGGAAGGAAGCAAATGAGCTGGGATGGTGGAGTGGTCCCTGCTTGCTCTGGCCTCAGCCCCCTCAGTGTACATCTCCCTCCTGGAGGGGACAGGAGCCCAGGGAACCCGGGAGAGCACACCCGGGCCGCGATGAGCAACACTCCCAAGGAGGAGGATCTGAGCTCAACGCAGGATCAGCCCAGGTAGGAAGGGAGCCTTTCGCCACCAGGACACTCGAGTCAAGGTCAGCGTGCCCCTGCAGGGATGAGCTCCCTGCCTGTTCTATACGTTCCTGCGGACCACTGACTGCTTAGGGACTGGCTTCTGACCAGCAGACCCAGCACAAGTGACAGGACGACCCTTCCCAGATTCCATCACCGAGGCTGTCATTCTCTCTCACTCGCTCTCTTGTGTTCCCTCTTCCCTCTCCCCTTGTTCCCCTCTCTCAGTCTGTCTAACCCCTGGACCTGCGGACATACATGGACGTCCTGAGCTCCCCTATGCAGAGGCCCACGCAGAAGAAAACCAAGGGAGTGCCCTGGCCAACAGACAGAAAGGAGCCAGGCTCTCAGTGAAGCTGATCCTGACCGAGCCCACAGGAGTAAGCTTGACAGCACATCTCACCCTGGTCCAGCCTCGGTGGAGGCCACAGCCCCAACCTGGAAGTTGTCATGAGCAGAGGCTCCAGCTCAGTTGTGCAGGATTCCTGGTCCACAGAGATGGAGAGAGAGTGAATATTTGTGGTTTACAGATGCAGGGTGGGGAGCAGTGTTGTCAGAGAGGAGGAGACACCTCACACCATCTCCCAGTTCCCAGGTCTGGCCTGCCCTTCTCCCTCCTCTCCCCTCCAGGTTCTCTGCAGCCCCAGTGCCCACCTCTCTAACCTCCTCTGGCCAAATTCACTTCTGCCTGGGTGTCTCCACACCAGCAGTGCCTTCTCCCTGGCACGCTGATCACAGGTGAGTGCAGCGCTGGGTCCTCATGTCATTCTGGTCACAGCAAATGTCACCTCAGTCAGGCCTTTCAGACCCTCCTACCCAGTGAGACCCCAGCCCTCCCTGCAGGACACTCTTTATTTTCATTCCAGTTCATGCTCTTCTCTTTCACGTGTCTCTGATTTTGTGCTTTTGTCCATCTGCCTCCAGACTGAGCTCCTGGTGGGCAGGGACCACTGGGTAGATTTCAGCACCACCCTTGGGCCCACCAGGGCTCCCGGCCCAGGGTGATGGCTTGGCACATAGCTGCCGAATGAACAAATAGGGGCATCTTGGATCCCTCCTTCCTGCTTTTGCTCCACTCAGTCGGTGAAGAGGAACACTAGTAATAGGAAGTGCAAGTGGGTCCTGAGGCAGGCGGAGGGTCAGCATGACTTCTGCATGAATCCTCCTCTCCCCAAATTGCTCCAGCAAAGCTCAGTGGGCACCACTGACACAGGAGGCTGCCACCTGATGGCCAACACAGGAACTGCAGCCTCAGGCAGGGACAGCACAGCACCAGGCAGGCATGTATCTCTTGTGGAGAAATGCCTATCCAAACGCATTGCCCATTTTTCATTGTGCTATTTGTATTTTATTGTTGAGAGGGGAGAATGTATTATATATTCTCAATAGTAGACCTTTATCACATATGTAAAGATCTGTAAACATATTCTCCCCTTCTGTGAGTCGTCTTTTCGCTTTCTTGATCGTGTCTTTCAACGCACTCAAGTTTTACTTTTCATGAAGTTTAATTGATCTGTCTTCCCTTTGGTTGCTTATGTGTTGGGTGCCACAATTACAAAAACATTGCCTAATCCAGGGCCATGTTTTCTTCCAAGAGTTTTATAGTTTTAGGTCTTACATTTACATCTTTGATGGTAAGAAGATGTAACATTTTTGTATATGGTGTGAGGTAGGGGTTCACCTTTATTCTTTCACATGTGGATATCCACCTGTCCCAGCACTACTTGTTGAAAAGATTATTCCATCCTCATTGTCTTGGCATCTCAAATAATTCTAGAATCTGTGGTTGTTGCAGGTGGTGTGACTTACAGTTCCTTAGAATTTTTCTTTACATGAAGGTTGCTTTTCTCTGGCCTTGTGGACTTTCACCCACTGCATATGTAGACAGATCATTAGCGAAATAATCATATCAGGTATTTGGACTAGTTTTTTCTTTGCTTGCGGTGGGTATGTAAGTCCACACCCTGTTACTCCCTGATGGCTGGGTGGACCACATTGCACCATTGTTCTGGCCTGGATTATCGCTGTATCCTTCTAACTGGTTTCTCTGCCTCTATATTTGACCCGCCATCTATCCTCAATGCACCAATTGGAGTGACCCTTTAAAACCAGATGTCACACCCTGACATTGTGAAATCTCTCAAGGGGCTCTCCATTTCTCTCAGGGGGAAAGTTCAAGTCCTTATGATGGACCTCAAGCCCAATACAGTTGGCCCCACACTCTCTCTGACATCATCTTTGGCCAGTCATCCCCTGTACCATTTGCTCCAGTCCCTCTGCCTCCATTATGCTCCTGGTACATGCCAGGCACTCTCCCACCTGTAGACTTGTACTCTATGTTCCTTCCACTTGGAATCCTCTTCCACATGATGATTTCATGCCTCATCTTCTTCACTATCTTTAATTCTGTGTTCAAATGTCATCTTGGTGAGGCTGTATTGACCATGTCATTTAAAATATAAACTATCCTCTTGTCCTGACACTCCCTATCCAACTTGTTCCCCTTTCATTTTTCCCCTTAGCACTAACACCCTATAAAATAATATATAATGATAAGAATCAGTGTTCAATCAGGACACGGAAACCAACCAATAGATTGAGCAGGGACAGTTTATATAATGAACAATTAACCATAAACCTTTAAAGGGAACTATAGAGAATAGCCCAGAATTACAGTAGAGTAGTTAAGAAAGAAACAAATTTGGGAGAGGACCCCCTCGCCAAGGCTGCCTTCAGGCCTTGTTGGAGAAGGAATGATTGCAGCACAGGGATGGTGGAGAAGATTGTCATGTTTCCCAAGGCCAGTACCAGTCCCTGGTCAGGGCAGAGCTCAGCAGGTAGGGAACAGCAGGCTGAGACTGGCAAACAGGAAAGCCCTGTCCCCTCCCAGGGGCAGGTAGGCTGAGGCTGGGATGCCTACTGGATTCACTGGGATTCCACTTGCAGCGGTGCCACTCATTCTCCTTATTAAGCCATCCAAGGGGATCCACTGAATCCACTGTGGATCACCCACTGTGGGTGAGTCCACGTAGACACCCCTGAATTGTGCCACTGCTGGTTGTACTGCAGGAGAAAGAAAAAGAAAAGAATGGAAGCACCGTGGAATTAGGATGGAAGGCCCTTTGTCCTAAACCTTCTCTGACAAAAGCTTAACCCCTGCCAGGTGCAAAAGAGAAATGTCTACTGGGTGCAGCTCCATTATTGCAGAACAGACAACAGAGGGCAACACTCTGATGTTGTTACACAGGGGCAATCCATTGATAACTGGCACCATAATTCCCTTATTATTTTGTTTATGTATTCCATGCTTTTACTTCCAACTTGCCTCTATTGCTTTATTTGAAGTAAGATTTTGAAGACAGCATATGCTTGTATCAAGGTTTCTAAAAAAAGGTATTTTGACCCCCCAAAATGCCATTATTAGATCAAAACAACAGAAGAATAAAAGGTACAAAGTAGCTATACTATCAGTATATGCCTTAAGTAAATAGTTTACTGTCAAATTCCTCTTATATAAGAAAGCACCATGCAGTTTCATTTTAATGATGTTAGCCTCAATAATCTAGTATAATAATAAACTCCTTTGTAATGAGTAACTATATAAAATGAAGTTAGAATAATTTACAATTTACGTCTGTGACATGACCCAACTACTCTCTACAAGCACCACTGAAATCTTGATTGATGCTTGGCTACCTTGTTCTACTAGAACTAACGGGAATATTTCACTGCCAACAAATTCTGTTTACCTACTGTGTAGTTTATAAGGGTTGAATTCTTCTCTACTTGAAAATCACCATTTTCATCTCTCCATATGGATACCTGTTTATTGGTAGATAGCTTTGCAGCCAGTATAGTTTTTTTCAGGAGAGTCTTATATAAGAAGTCATGAAATATGAGTATAAATAACTTACACTTAGGCAATTTTTCTTTTTCTTTTTTTTTCCCTGCTTGGAAAGATTTGCCCTGAGCTAACATCTGTTGCCAATCTGCCTCTCTTCTTTCTCCCTTCCCAAAGCCCCACTACATAGTTCTATATTCTACGTGTAAATCCTTCTAGTTCTTCTACATGAGTCACTGCCACAGCATAGTCAATGAGAGACGAGTGGTGTGGTTCGCGCCTGGGAACTGAACCTGGGACTCCGAAGCGGAGCGTGCCAAACTTTAACCGCTAGGCCATCAGGGGTTGCTCCAGGAAATTTTTCTAGAAAAATATTGGAATCAAGATGTATGATTTATTTCTAAAAATTTCATAACATACTTTAAAACATGAAATGCTCAACATGTTTAAAAGCACTTTACCACTCAGTTTACCTTAACAAAGATAAAGCAAACATTTTGAGAAATATACTTTCAACAGGAAAGTCCAATTGTAGCTTTATGCTTTTGTAGACCACTCCCAATAACGTGGCTTAAAAAATATAACTGTAAGATTCTCTCAAGAAAATGTATTTCATTTCTATAAAAATCGTTCTTTACAGTGTCTCAATGTTTGTTTCCTACTAAGCTTCTCAATGTTCTTTAGGCTTTACAATATAGTAGAATCAAGCTCCTATAATCTAGCTTTTAATCCCACAATCTGGAAAGCTCTATCTCAAGGTCATCAACGACCTCTTAAATCACCGAATAATATTATTCCCATTTTATAAGTGCGAATACTAGGTTTTAAAGAAGTCAAGTTCATGCCCAATATTGTTTAGCTAGTAAGAGGCAGAGCCTAGATATGACTGACTCCTGCTGTCTGATTCTAAAATCCATAAGCATAACCTCTAGGTATACAGCCAAACATAACACTCTGTATTCTTGCAACAGAATAAATGCATTTGCTTTTTCTTTAATATCTGTAACACGGTTCTTAACTATTCCAATACATTGGTTTCTCCCTTTCTGTAAATGAGAGTGTTCTTCAAAGTACCTTCCTTCCTCTCTGCTCTTCTCTATACATTCCCTCCACTCCCAGTTCTTGAATTCATTTAACAAGCATTTATTTTATTGAGTCCATACAATTCCAGACCCCATGGAAAAACAATGAAAAAAAAACAGTCCCTGGCCTTGAAGGATTTACAGACTACTAGGGGAGAAAGCCCTATAAGCAAGTCCAATACTATTTTCAAAAAAAAAAAAAACAAGTTTGAGTCTGCACAAACACAGAAGGCCATCTATGCCACACAGCACGGGTTTTCAAGCCTTTTCTGAGGAGGACTACAGTTTTTTAAGAAATAGCGTTTAAAATTTCCAAAAGAGCACGCAAGACCTAGAACTTCCCTGATCCACTGTCCCCTTCCCACTACAAGCCATGTTTTTTCTAAGACTCTTAAGAACATCGTTTGAAAACCACTATATTCTAACATCTTAATAGTTTTGCCTTTCATGCCTAGGTCTTTAATCTACCTGGAATGGATTTTTGTGTACGGAGTAAAGTAGGGTTCCAATTTGAATTTTTTCCATACTGATATCTAATAGTCCCAGGACCACTTAAAGAAACGCCCCTCCTTTGCCCTCTGCTCTGTAAGAGCACTTCTATTAAAAGAAATCAAGTTTCTGGATACACGTGGAACTGGATTTGGGTTCTCTACTGTTTTCCACTGGTCTAACACTGTGCTAATACCAAAGTGCTTTAGTTACTATAGCTTTATATATAATAAATCAGGATATCTCATAGATCAAGTCTTCTCACCTTGACCTGCTGCTTAAAAAATATCTTGGCTATTCTTAGTCCTTTGTATTTCCATATGTATTTTAGAAAAGACACGTAATTTTGAGCTCTGTAATTTCCTGGCAAACTGGTAAAATACCCACAAAACAAATCTAGATCAGTGTTTCTCGACCGGGGCAATTTTAACACCCCCACCTCCCACCCCAGGGACATTCAGCAACGTCTGGAAACATCTTTGGTTGTCACAAAGTGGGGGGTAGGTACTACTGGCCTCTAGTGGGTTGAGGCCTGGGAGATGCTGCTAAGCATCCCACAGTGCACAGGACAGCTGCCACAACAAAGAATTATCCCATTCAAATTTTAATAGTGCCACTTTTGAGAAACCCTGTCCCAAATAAATCAAGGGGCAAATTTGCATGGGCCCATTAAAGGCCAGGCAACGTCTACCAAAAACAATAATTTAGTTTTAGAAAAACTGAACTGCCGTGTGCCAAATGAGATTTACCCCAATTCATTAAAAAAAAAATCATATTATTTGCATAGACCAAAAGGCTATCTTCCTCTTCTCTATAGCAGGGACATTTACAGGAAGCTTATTGGAGGGGTTAAGTCTTTAAAATACAAAGTTATAAAGAAACAAGACGTATCCAGAAGATATTTAAAAAAAAAAAAGAAACTCATAGAAATCAGTAAGAAACAACCCAATAGAAATATGGGCAATCTAAATAGGCAATTCACTAAAAGGAATATTCAAATGACCAATAAACATATAAAAAGATGCTCAACCTCATTAGTCACCAGAGAAATACCAATTCAAACTCACGAGAACACCATCCACGCACCAGAATGGCTAAAATTTTAGAAGACTGGACATAGCAAGTGTTAACAAGAATGCTGAACAACGTAATTCCCATATACTACTGGATGTAGGGAAGGGGTTGCATAAACTGGTTCAACCACTTTGGAAAATGTTGGCAGTCTCTACTATAGCTGAACATATCCATACACTATGACCAGCAATGCCATTCCTAGGTATATATCCAACAGAAAATACTTACCTATTTGCAAAAGAATGAACAAGAATGTTCATAAAAGCATTAAAAGCCTAATGTAGAAACCATCCAAATGTCTAATAACTGCAGAACAGATTAATAAACTGTGATATGTTCATAGAAGTAAATAATATACCACAACAAGAACTACTACTATATGCAACAACACAAATGAATCCCCAAAATACAATGGTAAGCAAAAGTACGCAGACTCAAGAGTACAGATATCACTCCATTTCTATAAAGAGGCAAAACTCATCAATGGTGACAGAAGGGAGGATAGCCAATACCTGTGGAGAGAAAGGATAGTGACTAGAAAAGAGCATAAGAAGGGGCTGTAGGGTGTTGGTAATGTCCTATTTTTATCTAGGTGGTAGATACACGAGTGTGTTTACTTTGTGAAAATTCATTAAGCTATATACTTAGGATTTGTATGCTTTTCTGTATTTAGCTTATATCTTACTAAAGATTTTTCTTAAAAATAGAAAGAATCCAACCCTGATTTATCGCATCTGATGCTTCAAGAGACTATTCTAAACAGCCCAAACTCACAATGATGCTAAAATGCAAGTTGCGTATATATTGACAACGGATTTTTTACCAAGGAACAAAGGCAATGCAGTGGATAAAGGATAGCCTTTTCAATAAATGGTGCTGAACAATGAGCTATCCATAGGCAAAATAAATGAACTTGGATCCATACCTCACACCATATACCAAAAATAACTCGAAATGGATTTTAGACCTAACAGTAAAACCTAAAACTATATTTGATAGAAAAACACTTGTATTCAAAATATATAAAGAACTCTCGAAACTTAACAATAAGAAAAAAAAACAGGCAAAAGTTTCAAAAAGACATTTTATCAGAGAAGATATACAGATGGCTCATAAGCACATGAAAAGACGCTCAACATCATAAGTCATCAGGGAAATGCAAATTAAAACCACAATGAGATACCACACTACATGCCTATTAGAATGGCAGACAAGACTGACCATACCAAGTGTAAGCAAAGATGTAGAGAAATGGGAACTCTCCGACACTGCTGGTGGGAATGTAAAATGGTATAATGTATAAACACTTTGGGTAACAGTTTGGAAGTTTCTTAAAGAGTTAAACATAAGTGATCCACTCATTCTACTCTTATGTATTTGCCCATAAAAAGGAAAGCACATGTCCATAACAAAGACTTACATACAAATGTTCATAGCAGCTTTATTTGTAATAGCCCCAAACTAGAAACAACTCACATATACATCAACACGTGACTGGATAAACAATTTGTAGTATATCCATAGAACAGAACCTTACTCAGCAACACAAAGGAACAAACTGTTGACACACACAACATGGATGAATTTCAAAAGAATTATGTTAAGTGACAGAAGCTAGACAAAATTGGTGTACAAATTGTCTGATTCCATTTATATAAACTCTAGAAAATGCAAACTAATCTATAGCGATGGAAAGCAAATCAGTGGTTGTTTGGGGAGAGAAAGTCACAGAGGGGTAGGAAGGAGGGATAACAAAGGTGCATGAGAAAACTTTTGAAGGTGATGGATATGTTCACTATCTTGACGCTGACTGAAAATTTCATGGAGGTACACCTTATGGTGGAGGCCATAACTTATCAAAGCGTACCATTTATTTTATTTTATATTTTTTCATTTATATATTTTTATTTGGAAATGTTTATATCAGTACAGTGAAACTAAATTTTAGAGACACGGGATGTCATTAGTTTGGATATCATTAGTTTATTATAAAAGAGAGACATAGAAATTATTTACATGATGAAAGATTTCAGTACTTCAGTGGAATGGGCAGCTTCACGTGATGCCATTTCAATAGTAATTCATTTCAGTCTACATACTTTCCAAGAATGTCACCATCTCTAAATAAGAAATAATCCTTGTCGTCTAGAGCTACTTTGGTGCCTCCGAACTCTAGATGAAGAACTTTATCTCCCACTTTCACCCTAACTGGTTGAATCTCTCCACTCTTTCCTTTAGAGCCCGATCCAACAGCTACTACTGTTGCTTGCAATACTTTTCCTTGAGATTTTTCTGGAAGCATAATGCCTCCTTTGGTTACAGTTTCAGCTGCACTCCTTTCAACCAAAACTCGGTCAAAGAGGGCAAGAGACTTTCTAAATGCCTGTCCTGCCATGACTCCGGCCGCCGCAGCCCACGCTCCGCTCTAGCGCCGCCGTTGCAAGCAGAGACCCGCAGTCCCACCCTCGAGACACGTGAACTTGGGACAAGGCACCCGGCGCGCAGGCGCGCTCGCCCCCCCCCGCCCCTCCCCGCGCGAGGGGGCGGCGAGGCAGCGGGTGCCGCGATTCGCCAGGAGGGCCCTGCGCAGACCCTGACGCGAGGACCCCAAAGTGTACCATTTAAATAAATGCAGTTTGTTTTGTCAAGTATGTTTCAATAAAGCTTTTCTAAAAAAAATTCAGGTTGTATATAAATATTATAAACCAGAGTTTCTATAATTTGCTCAAAATCAACTCCATTCATTCACACAACAAATAGTTATCTAGCACCTACTATACGCCAAGCACTCTGCCAGGTTCCAGGGTTACAATGGTAAGCAAACTGACATGGCTCCTGACCTCATGGAGAACACAGTCTGCTAGGGGAAACAGAGATCAACAAAAGATGCACACAGACACATGGATAATAAAAACTTCACAGACAAGTGCTGTGAAGGAGACAAACACAGTGAGATGACACAAAATAACAGGGAAACCAAATCTGATCTAACGGAAAGGTCAGCATGGCTCCCTCAAGGAAGTGAAATTTAAGCGATATCTAATGGAAGAGGAGGATAACAAGTTGAAGATGTAACTTTCCTCAGAAGAGACACTAACACAAGCAAAGGCTCTGAGGCAGAAGAAAGCATGACCCTTTGAAGGAATGGAAAGAAAGTCAAAAGGGTCAAAACAGTGTAGACAACACTATTGGTCACCTCTCCAGTAACTATTCCATCTCCTCTTCCTCACTCCTAACAGAATCACACTTGGGTTCCAGCAGCCACCCTCCTCCACACATAGTCATGTGCTTTAGAGGAAGATGACTCCATTCTTGATTTTAGGAAGTGGATACGTTGAGACTTAAGTCAGTCATGGCCACCTCTTTTCTCCCTGCCAGTGATTAGTTAAAGAATGGCATGAGTGAAAGCAGGAAAAGAAGTTATTGCATGCTCTAAACAAGAGATGGTAGTTTGGACCAGGGAGTTGTCAATGGAGATAGAGATTTGCACGGAGAAATAAGGTAGAGCAACGTGTACAGGATGTCTCCTAGGTTTCTGGCTTAGGCAAATAACGACCAATCTTTTCCATATAGTCAAAGCCAGAGAAATATTTTTTAAAAATTAAGAGTCTTATGTTATTCTTAATATATTTCACTTAAATAAATCTAATTAGAACTATTCAAGGATCATACCTAAAACATATCTCATCCTCATGCAGGATACTGGCTTCAGAAGTTCATGCAAACTTATCAAGAATGAATGAGGCTAACTAGATTTTGTCTTACAATACAAATCAGTGTTTTCTAAAATTCTAACTTATAATTAACAATCCTGCCTACAAATAACATCAATTTCTGAATATCATTTATTTTGCCTTGCCTGCTTCAAAAAATGATTTAAGCTAGCAAAATGTCCAAATCAATTAAAAGCCAAGCCAAGAATAAAGTAGTCCAAGGATTTCTGACCACTCTTGTGTTATCTAAAAATAATTCCAGAGAAATTAGATGGCGGTACCTAATGAATTATGCTCATCAAATTTATCAAATTAGGTCTCATAACAACAGTAATGAAGGTTCCTATTACACATACCAGCAGACCCAGGCAAAAATATAACCTACCTTGACAAGTTGATGAAGCGCCATTTCTTTCAGAAGGTGGTGTACTTGGACTGTTGAAATGACGTGAAGCTCCTCGGTCCTCGCCATCGTTTGTAACACTCTTTGAGCGGCACGTTTTCGTGTGTCACAATCCTTCTCAAAATAATGAAATAGAGAGCCAGCTACCTGTTCAGTGTGCTTGATGGAAAAGGATGAAACCTAGAAAAGGAAAAAAAATGGATCATATCCTAAAACATTATCATCCACATTTTGAGAGAATTTCCTACAACCAAGACCAAATCACTTTTATTTTTATGGCACCATTAAAATTAGCTATAACTTATGTGAGTTTTTTGACATATCATGAGAAAGTTATCTAATTTATTCTTTGAAAAATCAACTTTCCAATATCATCTATTAAATAATCACATTTTCCATTAATCTGAAATATCAAATCTAACATATACCAAACAATGCCTAGTATAAGGCATAGTACTTATATTTGTAAATTTTAATTTTATTCCATTGATCTGTTTCTTCATTATTTTCATATAGTGTTCATAAGTAATTCTGTATGATATGTTTTTCTATTAATTTTTATAAATCCACATAATTATACAGTTTGGTATATTGCAAATGCTTTGTTAATGCTGATAACAAATTAGATTATATATTTTGCTCATCAAATTAAAACAAGGAGATTTTTCTGAGAAAGGATTTTAGATATGCTGTTTCATCTCTATAATGAGTATCGCTGATGTTCTCTCTCTCCTTGGCCTATATTACTCCTTAATTTTTATATGCACTGCAATTGATATAACATCAATGAGGCCACAATAAATGTTTTCTTCTTCCTTCTTTCCTGGATACAGCTCTTATGCAGCCCTTCCTGGTAAATTATACTCTTATTTTAAATCTATAGTGTTTATTCGTTTCAATGCAGGGCCTCTATGACAGCTGTTCTGAAATGCTACCAAGGGAATTCATTCATTTAGATGCAGTTCCTTCTGAATAACTTCAGTTGCCTGAGATTGCCAATGGTCTAAAGTGTAACTCCTACTCACTTGGACTGGCCTGAAACTTGTGCCATTAAACTAAGCTCGATGGTTTCAGGAAATCATAGCTAGATTGGTCAATTACTGTGCAATAATCCACTTAGGGAGGCAGCTTCCTAGGACCACTAGGGTTAAGGGTAATTTTGTAAGAATTCTCGATTTATAAGGCAGCACCCACTCTTATACCTGTGCCACACTGGACTCATTTGCCTGCTGCCAACATATCCGTGTGAAGAGATGTGAGAACTGCTGTAAAACGAGAACCACAACGATTTCCCAGTGATAGCATGGCTATGTTCTGATTTTAATATATGGAACTAAAAATCCAAGTCACGCTTCTTTCTTCCAAACTCTAGCTCATAATAACTGTCTACTAAACCAAGTGTGCCTGGTAAACTAGCATAATTGACCCAGTCAGTAACAATAACAAAAGAATAGAGGCAGCAGCGCTTAGCACAGTGCTAAACACTTTAGTTGCATTTATTATTCACAAGAACCAAACAAGTAGACTCTGCTAACACCACCTTCCCCATTTTAGAGATGAGGTAATGGAAGTTTAAGAGGTTAAATAATTTGTTATTGTCACACTGCTATTACGTTGTGGGCCTAGCACTGGAATGCTAGTCTATGTGACTCTAAGTACCAAGCACTCTATAAATATTTAACCAAATACTTCAAGATGGTGGCAGTTAAATACCCTGTCTCTGAACTGAATTTGATTTCCACCATCCCAGAAAAATAAGTTTATAACCTTTTCTTAAATGCCCCTTTCTTCCTCAATAGCATCAACTAATGCCTTGCAATTTTAATATTCTTTCCAATAATTAATTTTTTGTTTGTTTTCGGAACTAATTTTAATTGGCTATGAAATTAAGAAAATCATAAACTAAGCTTCTTAATTTTCTTTTTATTGAGGTTACATTGGTTTATAACATGTAAATTTCATGTGTACATCCTTATATTTTGGCTTCTGTATAGATTGCATCATGTTTACTACCAAGAGTCTAGTTTCCATCCATCACCATATATATGTGCCCCTTTACCCCTTTCGCCTTCTCCCCCCCCGGCCCCACTTCCCCTCTGGTAACCTCCAAGCTGTTCTTATCTATGTGTTTGTTTGGTTTTTTGTCTTTCACATACGAGTGAAATCATATGGTATTTGTCTTTCTCTGTCTGACATTTCACTTAGCATAATACCCTCTAGATCCATCCATGTTGTCGCAAATGGCAGAGGCAACTATAACCTAGCCAAGTTGACACATAAAACTAATCATCACACATTCTGAATTGAACAAATGAATGAATGAAAACCCATTCACTTGTTATCCCAGCTTTATAATTGCAGAGGATAAGCCATTATAACTGGGAAGAGAATGGAATTTGGAGAAGCTAAAAATGACCAACTCTATCCCAACACAAGAAATACCAGTTTCTTGTGCAGAGGAATTCCTCTGCTACACCAAAATGAAAAGTTCATTATCTCCCTGACTTAGCCCACATATTGTGCTTTCCAATCTTTGCTCAGTATTACATGTCTATTGGAATACCGTATCCTACCCTGCAGTCCAAGTAACAGCCTTCCTTCAAGGTTCAGCTAAGCACTGCTTACGGAGTGAAGCTTGCTTAGAGGGCAATTTGCTCTGGACTTCCATTGCAGGTAAGGTTTACAGTACTTATTTAGCAATTCCATCCACAGCTTTTATCATTATTCATCATTAGAACTAATCCCCCAGCTAGACCATGGTAATGAGTCCATATGCAATTTTGTGTTCCCTAGATGCATAATAGGTCAAAAACGATTATGACCACTCAGGTCCCTGTCAGACAAAGAGAATGGCTTCGTAAGCTAGTCTACTTTTATTAAAAGACCATCCTGATGGCAAAGTGAGCAGAAATATGTAAAGAGATCACTACATTCTCTGCAGCGCAGTATGTGCCTGTTGGTGTGCAGCCGAATCTGTTTTGGCTGCATCTGCTTTTGTTTTTTCTCCTCTTGCATTTCCTTTTCCCTTTCCTCCCCTTCTCACTGCACATGCCCATGCCTCTAAGAAGCCATACTAATATCTCTTGACAAATGCATGGGCTGCAGGTCTTACCCTGCCTCCTCAGCTCCGCCACACAGACCCTGTGCTTTAGCATGACTCACAATAGCAAGACCCAGCTAGGGTCCCGTCACCTCAGAGTGCTTCCGTGCCTCTGTAGAGACACGCTTAATTCCTGCTGGTGTTGCTGGGAGCTTATTTACAAGTGTGGGATCGAGGAATAATCCCCTAAAGGCATTACAAATGATACTTGCTTTTCAAATCTTTTTGTCTAGTGATTTAATCAAACACTGTGCTCAAGTTAAGTATCACAGATTGTAGGATATGAAAGCAGGAAAATGCCACATTACATCTTCTTCTTTTCCCTGCCATTACATGATGATCCTTGTGGTCTATTTCTTGGAATAATTAAACCCTATCTTACACCTAAGTTGTACTACAAAATTAAACCCTGAGTCATTTGTCTGGAACTTGGAATGTCTTTTCCCATTGAAAGATGTTATTACTATTGGTCAATTTCCTGAAATAGGCTAAAAAATCTCAAGATAGACTTAATTCCGCAAACTAGGCTCAGTATATTATCAATATTTTGGATTTTTTTCCCCAGTAAACTGTATTGAAAATGCAGCCATTATTTATAGCACAAGTTTCACTTTGTGACAGTGGGAGCTTATCTTCCTGCCAGAAAGGCGCTGGATAGAGATGTGGATGGATATTTGTACTTGTAGATTTCATCCACTGGATGTTTATATGAAGCGTGGCCACAACCCATGTATTTTCTGAATGAAAAAATATATTTATGAATAAGCAGATATCCTATCTGCTATGTACCATGACAGAGGAAAAACGTTAAAAATACCTCTTTTGGTATCAAGCAGCAAGAATCACAGGGAATGTTGGATCACATCCTCTCATTGAACAATTCCCTTTTGCTAAAATAAAAAATCTAACCTTTCCTTGACATTGTGTGGATAAACTCACCCCAAAATCAGGCAATTAAAGACAAGGTGTTGGTATGATGGAAGCTGGCTATATTTACATAGTTTGTTCAAATGAAGACTAGCATTAAAGACTCTACCAGGAGAGTTGACCATGTCTGTCCCTCCAAAAATCTCAGATGTCTTTCTGTTCCCTTTTTAGAAGACTTGAATAAAAAATGCAGAGTACTTAAAAACATACGCTCAGCTGGAGAAAGCAGATAGAGAAACAAGAGAAAGCTTCCTTGCCTGGTGCAAAGGGAGGGAAATGCCTGCCTTTTATATATAAAACCCTGAGACTAATTACATTAAAGGCATATTCAGTAATATCATTTAATAATTTTTTCCAGGATACTTACGAGTAATTTTAATATATATCTTTTAACCTATACCTCATGTTCCATTATACATAATTATTCTGCTTGCTTATTATACCCTTTAAATTACAATGATTAATCATACACATTGCATAATTGAATTGTGAAAAATGATTAATCATCATTGTATTATTGTTTAATTATACTACACATTTCATTTTAACTAGAAAATGCAAAGTGCTTTAACTCATGGGCTAACCACATTGTTATATGGCTAATTAGCCAGGATTTTATTACAGGTAAAGAAATTAAGGTCCAGGTTGGGTGACTTATCCAAGGTGAAACAAGAATATTCCTTGCCCTTGGTCTGAATTAAGAATAGGTTAGAATGCAGAACTTTTAGCCATTTTTTCACAAAACCAAACCAAAGAAAAACAAAAAGTTTTTCTCTCTTATATGATAACTCTTAAAGAATATGTACTCTTCTTTCCCAGAATCACCTGGTTCCTATAGGGTTTCAGAGAACATAGTCAATGAGGATATCTGATAACCTCCTATTGACATTAAACCCAGGTAGGCACACTATCCCAGTCCCAGCCTCTGACCCTATACAGTTCCACAGCATCCTGGAACAGCTTCAGGATATCTTACCTCATAACTGGCCTCCAGACAGGTGTTGTCTCCAGAGGGCAGTAGCGGAGAACTGCGATCCTGGACATAAACGCTCCATCTTTTCTTTTCTATTATAACGCCTATCCACAATACAAAATGGACAGAGACAATAAAAAGAACCGATGGGAATTGTTCTAAATCCCAAGGCAGCTTTTTCTGATTCTTAAGGAAGTAGTTAAATTCCCTCTCGAGTAAACTGCATTTGGTTTAGTTAAGTCCATTGATGGATCTTTGGATTATTGTTCAAGTTAAGACTCAAGCCTTAACCAGGAAAAGACAGGAAACAAGCGAATGAACATCAACAATAGCAACAAATTGGTCTCTGTTTTATCTCTTGCATGATGTGATATTCATAATTCCTGAGAGGGAAAGTCTCATTGCTCAATGTTAGATCATAGCACTGCCCCCTACCCCAGTTTAATTATGGGGAAGGGAGGACATTTGATATGAGATACTTGACTGAAGGAGTTTGCAGGAACCCTCTAGCTTCTGTTGACTGTAGGCAGAGCACCTACATTAATGTCACACCCAAACTCCACATAACAAGTGGGAAACATTCCTCAAGGTAGATTGGAAAATTGTTAGAAAGGGAAAATAGACGCTGAGCAGCAAAAGGTAAAAATAAAAATATACGTCCACTACAGAGTCTAATTGACACACTGGGATTTTTAAAATATGCATTGGTATCTGAATAAGGTTAATATTATTTCAAATATTCTACATTTATATTTTTACGTATGTGTGTGTTTATATCAAAATTTACAACTGGGAAGATACAACTCAGTTATTCTTCAAGTACCTCTCTCTTAATAAAGAAACATGGGAAAATCCAGCGAATACATTTTTATTTGAAGAGAAACTCTAAAATCAAGGATCATATATAAGGTATATTAACTTGCTTGTAACAATTTTTCTGGTAAGAGCTTCAAATTGCAAATTCTCTAAAGTGAATATTTTTTAAAAATATGGTAAATATCTTTATTATACACAGTCTTCTTACATGCTCTCATAATTTGTCCCTGTTAGCGTTCTTGACTGGATACAACAGACTCAAGAAATAATCCTTCTATTTGACGTTTTTAGATCTGGCATCTAACTGCAGATACCATGGTTACAATGTCAAGTGTTAGGCATGAAATTGTAGGCTTTAAAATGCAGCAAAGTTGATATATTGGCTTTTTAGGACATTCAACCACATCTGGCCCAGATCACATATTTATTTATGAAGAAATGGTTGTCAGTAAGATAAGGTGATGTAGACCATTAATTATAGATGAAGCCAGGAGATAAGGAAAAAGATGATTATTTATACAACCTGGTTCCAGAGTGCTGTACAGTGCAAGAGCTAATAAAACGGCTCTAATAACTTTGAACCCAAGAGGTAATTTACATTTTATTAGGTGGAAGAGATTTGAAATTGTTTGTTGCAGAAGATTAAAAAGAAAGAAAATAAAGAGAAAGAGACTGAAGCCTAAATTAGAAATGAGATTCATGATTTTCCTTTTGATCCACAGAAGAGCAGCTGTCTGTAGTTCATTATAACTTCATATAATGTCCCCTCAGGTTGTTGTAAAATTGACTCTTTAAACGTGATGATGGTGAAAAATGGTGTCTAAAAAAAAAAGATTTCTTTTTTTTTAACATTACTGTCTCCTGCAGCATTTTGCTAATGTGATACACAATAAAATTATATCACTCATGCATTATTTAACATCACACCCCCCAGATTTCCATCTCTTGATTTTAGGTGACTCACATGCCCAAAAACAGAACAGCCCCAGGCATTTTAGATTTTGAATATAAATCACCTATATAGTCTAAGAATGTTATTTTAAATAAAATACTCAATTGTCTGCCCTCTATTACATGTGAAAGAGAATATGTATTTTTGATTAATTATAACTTCATTTACATATTGTAATATTTCTTTTGTTCATTGAACAAATTTTTATTGAATGCCCGTTGGTACAGATGTCATGATAGGGATATAGGATATTGTTTAATTTAATTAAAAAATCATTAACTCCTAGCATTTTCCATACCTCCCATGCTGGCACTTGAAAGAAATACTTTGATAACTTGCTGGTATAAATTAAAATATTTACAGAGATAAGATATCCATTCCACATTCAAAATGGCCCGGGGCCTTTAACATTTAAGTTGCAGAGGGAAATATGTTTATGTGCCCAAACCATGTAATTAAGTAGGAAGATTTATACAGTGGTGTGTGTGCTGGAGTCAGCTTATTCTGGCTCAAGAGAACTGTTGTAAGAATCTCTTTCAGGGGCCGGCCCGGTGGCGCAAGCGGTTAAGTGCGCGCGCTCCGCTGCGGCGGCCCGGGGTTCGCTGGTTCGGATCCCGGGCGCGCACCGACGCACTGCTTGGTAAGCCATGCTGTGGCGGCGTCCCATATAAAGTGGAGGAAGATAGGCACAGATGTTAGCCCAGGGCCGTCTTCCTCAGCAAAAAAAGAGGAGGATTGGCGGATGTTAGCTCAGGGCTGATCTCCTCACAAAAAAAAAAAAAAAAAAAAAAAAAAAAAGAATCTCTTTCAAATCCACGTTCACTACTGTCAAGTTACTGACTTGAAATTGGCCATAGTAAGTATTTACACCAGCGAAATTGTAAATGCAGCAAACCAGTGGTTTTTGTTTTGTTTTGTTGTTTTCAGAGGGCCAGTTGTTAAACATTTACCAGTGCACCGCTGGATTCATGCAATATTGTTTAGAGAATCACGCACACAAATAAAATGCAATCTTGAAAGAGCAACAATCCTTTTGAAAGATTTCCAATGTTGTAAATGTTGTACCAAAATAACGTTACATTAAAATAATATTGACAAATTATATATTTGGCGTTTACCTTAAAATAATCCATCTCACCTAAAAAAATGAGTTGGTATGGTGATAGGAAATAGATAAAAGAAACTGGTAAAAAATATTAATATTTTTAAAGTTGGGTGATTAATATATAAGTTCATTTTCCATTTTTATATTTGTGAAGATTTCCATAAAAACATGTTAAAAATAACTAAGAAAAAAGTCAATATGCGTATACATATATATATTCACTGATATATACTCATATATGCATGTGTGTATATATATTTACATTTTTTATTAATAATTATATGTATTCATAGATAAGTAGTATATTCTCAAAAATAAAGACCATATAAATATTCTCAAAAATAAAGACAAAGCATTTGCTGTATAGACAGTCCATTATTTTCTTAGTATTTCTTTGTATCAGGAAGTTATAGTTTGTAGTTTAATTATGAAAAGAATATTTTTCATTAATCTCAAATATTTCCTTAACTATGATTCAAATCTCATCTGGGAACAAAAAGAAGGGACCAAATTTTCTTCTTAAGTAAATGTATGACAAATAAAAGCACCAGAGGTTATAGTTTAATATTATCTTAATAGAGGCTTGTATATTTCAAAACCCTGTAAGATTGATGAGGTCCTTTGCATACTATTGAGTCCAACTATTTTATTTTGTGAATGAAAAAAAACAAAACTTAAAAAAGAGCAGGGATTTCTTCCAAGTTAGTTAACTAAGTTCTTGCTACTCAAAGTGTGGACCAGCCCCAACATCTCCTAGGAGCTGGTCCCTACCCCGGAACAACTGGAAGGGAATCTCTAGTTAAACAAGACCCCTAGTGATATACATGCGCTTCAAAAACTGAGAAGCACCCAACCAGGCAGTAACAAATTTGGGCTAGAAATCAGGTCCCCTAACTCTTTCTCTGATTCCCCCATCTCATTATACCACACTCCCTAGGGAGTGGATGAACTTCCTTTTGTTAATCATAACAGGAATATAGCCTTTCCTCATTCTATTTGTATTTTCCTCGTCTAGGTTATGTTTGTGCAGACATATGCAAATACTGGAGAGGCAGCAAGAGACTTCTGCCAGGTTTTGCCTATTTCCTTCAATCTCGGGTTGGTCATTTTATACAAGGACCATGTTGATATTCTGCAACTCGAGAAAAGTTACCATATGCTAAAAGAATCGGCACTAGGGACAGCAGTGATCTGTGATGATGATGATGGTAAAAAAAAAAGTCTGCACTCTGCATGACAGAAAAGGAGTCACATAGATTCATCAAGATTCATACGTTAATGAGTTTGAGAAGAACTGAAAACGCTGTGCTAGTGGCCACATACTGCCCTTAAAGGGGTGTATAACCTTTCCCCTGACCTCAATAGCACTCTCTTTATTTAAAGAAAAAGCGCATGTGGAAAGCACATGGTGTCGAGAACGCAGAGCTTCTCGGACAGAGAGCCTTTGAGAGAATTCAGACGGGAGGGAGCTGCCACGGGTTAAACCGGTTACCCCACACTAAACTTAATTGACGAATAATTTATAGAAGCCAAGAAATGTTAATTGAACAATGAATCACTTAGACTGAAGGATAAAATGCACCTGGATTGATCACTAGAAAGCAAACAAGATTGAAAAGAGCTTAGGAGGACTTGAGTACCTTGAAACTTAAAGCCGCTAAATAAAGAACGTCATGACAGCAGGACTAGCAAACACTGGAGAGAGAAACTGGCAGAGCTTGTGGGGTCCCAGTGCATGGCTTGACGGCAACAGGTGTTTGTGCTTTTGTTCAATTCTTTCGCGGAAGTAGGGCACTGGGCTAGGAGAATTCTACCATATTTTTTTAACCATGTTCTTCAAACACTATTTCTTTTTTCCTTCAGGCATGCTACCCCCAAGAAATTAAGACAACTGTCATTTCAATATTTGGAACACACAGGGTGTGGTGGGCATTAATTAATTTCCTACAAGGCTCAAGAAGCTGTTCAGGTTACAGTTGAGGGGATGGCTGATGAGAGAGAGGAGTCAGGCTTGGTCATCAGGCCAACAGAAATTGGTACAGAATTAAACACAAATCTGAGTGCAACGCCTGGAGGGAATTCTGGTCAAATAGTGTTAGCGTAAGCTTGCCAAATTAAGTAACGTGACAGCAACAGGAAAAGGATACTAAACAGCAAAACACTCAGTTGAGTTAGGATCTGCCATCATACCTGTTTGTCACTGAAAATATAATTGTATTTATACAAGAGCAATGTTTATTTTATTTATTTATTTATTTATTTATTTATTTATTTATTTATTTATTTATTTATTTTTGAGGAGGACTAGCCCTGAGCTAACATCCAATGCCAATCCTCCTCTTTTTTCTGAGGAAGATTGTCCCTGGGCTAACATCCATGCCCATCTCCCTCTACTTTGTATGGGGGATCACCTGCCACAGCATGGCTTGACAAGCGGTGCATAGGTCCTCACCCAGGATCTGAACCTGCGAACCCTGGGCCGCCAAAGCAGAGCGTGTGCACTTAACCACTATACCACCCGGCTGGGCCCTTATTATTTTTTTAAGCAAGGATTGTTTAGAAATTTTGATGAAGTTTTGCTTGTTTTTAAGGTAATGTGGTATGACTGGGTCACAGTTTGCTAGTTTTCTAACTCTCTCCAAGTTCTGGTATGGATCCTGGTAAAATAATCTGAGAGACTTGCTTCAGTCTTTGACGTTGGAATGAAAGATTTGCTGAGCCTTTCTTTTCCCTGAGAGACAGCACGGGGCAGCAGGGAGATCTCGGCAGGCAGGCAAAACTCTGGCTCTGCCCTTCTCAGCTACTAGCCACAAGCAATAACCACGTCTAGCTGTCAGCCTCCTCATCTTTGCATCTCAGATCATCCTTCACCAGCTTGCTGTGGAGACTAAATGAGATGATAAAAGTAGATTGTTCTGCACAGTGCCTGGCATACAAAATGAGAAAAAATCTAAAAGCTCTTTTCTCCCTTCCCTCCATCTGTGATGGAAGATTTCTTCAAACACAAATCACCCAGAAGTGGCTAAACGAAGTGATTTATGGGAAAACAATAATTTCCTCCATTTTGAATAATTTACTACTACGAATTATTGAGTGTGTCACTATGACCATCTAGCTAACTATTCCCAAACAAGGGTATATGTGTGCTCACATTAAAAAACAAAAAAAGTCAAAAAAAGGAAATCCAAATAAAACAAAATTTAAAAGAAACAAAAGTCAAAATTACAGAAAATTTAAATAGTTTTCTTAAATGTTCAGAGTTTGGTCTCCTCTTCTCTCCCAGCTATATTTGTCTGTAAGGTTGACCTCAATTTAGTGATCGTTCTTACTCTGGGATGCGATAACCTTACGTTTATGGAAAATTGCTTTGAATTTTCTTAAGGTGATAGCCATTCGAGCATAAACATGCACTGTCATTTGTTTTGGGCTCTGTTTTGCCAGGAGAGGTTGTGCATCTTTCAGAAAGCATGTTTCCCTTTCACTGCTTGTGTTTTCTAAGAGATCAGCCTGGCAGTGTTATTTTATGGGTTACTTTATGCTTTGTGATTTTCCTGTGATTGACTTCTTGCACTTAAGCTAAAGGGACTTACTGATGTTAACTGAGGTTGTTTCATTCCTGTAAAAGCTCAGGCTTTAACTAGGCAAATCTCAGATGGATAAAGATGCTTCACATTCTACACTGCATCAGGATATGCATAGGATTTTACAGCAAGGGGTTTGGAGAACAGTTAGGAAAAGTTAAATAGATACACATTTGTTAACATCATTCTTCACTTCCCTGTGTATTTACAGTTTGTTGAGAACATACTTCTTGACCCCCAAGAATGATGATGAAGTGACTAATTTTCTTTGTGTCACAGTTGCCTCATTCTAACATGAAAGATTTAAACTAGATGAGACAATGACTTAATAAATGTGAAAACTTTTGTCAAATCTAAAGTGTCTGTAAATATGTATTAGCCAGCCTCCAAGATGGTTCCAGTAATCTCTGTCTCTTGTATTCACGTGCCTGTGTGGTGCCCTCCCATATTAAATAGGACTGGCCTGTTGAACCTACAGGATATCATGGAAATGATGGTGTGTGATTTCCAAGGTTAGGTCATAAAAGATATCACAGTTTACACCCTGATCTCTTTCAGATCACTTGGTCTAGGGAAAGCCAGCATCTACGACATGAGCACACACAAGCAGTCCTAAGGAGAGACCCAGACATCACGATCATAATCTCATGAGAAACTCTGAGCTAAAACTGCCCGGCTAAGCCAATTCCAAATCCGTGACCCACACAAACTGTCCAAAATAATAAATCTCTATTGTTGACATGAGCCAATAAATTTGGGGGCAATTTGTTATGTGACTATAGTTAACAAATAGGAAATGGTGGTTCATTCATTCATTCATTCAATGTGTGTAGAGCATGTTGTACCAGACACTGTAACGGAAGGTTGGATACAAAGATAAAAAAGCACTCAATTCACTGAGAAAGAAAAATGTGAAAAAAAAAACTAAAAAATGTTTTACTTGGCACACTTGACTTTGATTGTAAAAGCACCATTGCTGTAATTCTTTAATCTATGATTAAGTAGCATTTATATAATCCTTGGGCAAACACAAAGTAGAAGGAAAGAAATTTCCCTCAGCAACCTGGATAAATGCACTGTGATTATTACTACTTTCATTTTCTTTCACAATGTGTCCAGGCTAACTAATCAATTTGATCAAAAGCATGTCTCATGAACCAGAGTCAAATGCCCAATCCTTGGCCAGAGAGTTTTCCATTCCATGGCCAACACCAAAGCTCCTTAACTTGGCTTCCCTCTTCCTCAGAAGACAGGCCAAGAGAAGGTGTCACAATCAGCAGAAATAGGAAAATTAAATGCAAGCAAACCAACACAGTGAGCAAATAAACCCATCATTATATATATGATGTGCGCCTTATGAAATTTTGAAACTATCTATAGCAAGTTAAAATTGTTACATAAACTTACCTGAGTTTCAAGAA
Source organism: Diceros bicornis minor (assembly GCF_020826845.1). Lineage (NCBI taxonomy): Eukaryota > Metazoa > Chordata > Mammalia > Perissodactyla > Rhinocerotidae > Diceros > Diceros bicornis. Next base: position 1,386,180 of record NW_026690915.1, read on the forward strand.
TTACAAGGAGTTGTGCACAAAGACACCATGTTGATCACTGATCCAAATGATGCATTTTACAGACGTAGCAAAAGTTACAGATAAAGTAGCTTACCATCAGTCACAGAATTAGTTAATTCAAGAAGCAGAGATATAACACAGAAGTCCAATGCAGATGATTTTGCAAACTCCCTAAGTGGCTTCTTTGGCAGTTTAAGAATCACAATAACAGGGGCCGGGGCATAGTGGTTAAGTTCATGCACTCCACTTCAGCGGCCCAGGGTTTGCGGGTTCAGATCCCAGGCGCAGACCTCTGCACTGCTTACCAAGCCATGCTGTGGCAGCGTCCCACATATAAAGTAGAGGAAGACGGGCATGGATGTTAGCCCAGGGCCAATCTTCCTCAGCAAAAAGAGGAGGATTGGCAAGAGATGTTAGCTCAGGGCTAGTCTTCCTCACCAAAAAATAAAATAAAATAAATAAGAAACACAGTAACAGAAATGTGGCTGAACTCACTGCTCTGTAAATTCTAATTTAGGTTGATGACATAAACTTCTCGCTGTTCCCTTAGTGGGAGTGTCAAATGTCTATTTGATACACATTATACCAAAGAGCAAAACAATTTCTTTCTTATGCCACAAGAAGAGATAATCTTGTGGATTTGACAATGTCACGTCAGAAAGCTGTATAATACTCCCTCAAAACTACACTTTAGAGAGCATCAAGAACAGAGATGTTGCCACAGGGCAATCAGACCCTAGAGTACGACTTTTCAAACAGCAGTTGTTCCCACGTTTAGAGTCAAATAAACAAGATCTGTAAGGCTCCTAGAAATGAGGTGCTGGAACTGGGTGTGCTTTGATATTCAAAACTTTTCCAGAGGGAGAAATTGACAGTCTGACAACAGCATACGTCAGAGTTTTTCACGATTTGATATTGCTGGGAAGGTAGAGCTCCGAGCCTGGAGTAGCCAGGTTTCACATTTTTCTTTCGTAATACAACTTTAGGCTATAGCATAGTGTCAAATGAATTCAGTGATCTTCTTGATTGTTTTATTCTTAGAGAGTACTATTTACAGTTCTCAGGTTTAAAATTAATATTCAATATGTCACAGAAACAAATACGGAAATATTACTTTCCTCATAATTTCAGTGTACAAATAGTGTTATTCTATTTATTAATCTAATGAAAAAGACAACAATCTTCACTTTTTCTTTGATTAACTCAAACAAACTAAACCTCCCCTCAGAAAAGTTTTATCTACAACTCAGTTATAATTCACATTTAAAACCACTTCAAAATTTAATAATTCTACTTTATTTTTATAGTCTTCAAATGTATGACTTAACAAGCAACACCTTTCCAAGTGCTTAAAAATAGTTTTTAAGAATGTAGCAAATTAAACTTATGAAAATAGTTACTCAAATTATTTTGATTATCCCAACATAGTTTAGAGTAGTGGCCAAATTCCTTTATATTTTTCCTGCTGAAATCAGAAGTCCAAAATCAATTGTGCGTTTTAAATTGTAAATTTTAATCTAATAAAATCTCGATAGTCTATGTCAAATTCTCTTAAATGTGATAAACATTTAAAATGCCAATTACATATACTATTCTTAACCCTAGCGCCAAAGTAAGAATTCTTTAGGTTTGGTTTATTTTGTCATTTTATTTTCAGCTTTAACCGTTTGCATACTGGAAAGATACTTATCTAATAAGGAAATATTTTGATCATCTCAGGTGTGTTGGTTGCCATCTCAATAAGCTATGGGGTCACTGATCAGCCAAAAGAAGTGCTCAGGTCTGGGCCGGAGGGGCTGCACATCCAGAGTGATTCCTCCCCCACCAAAGAGGCATGCACTGAGCCATTTTCCATATTCACTTTGCAAACTGAGGAGTCAAAGCCCATACTTTTCAGATAGGATGCTAACTTTCACAAGTTAAGAGTTAAAATTCTATAATTCAATACTTTATTTCACTATATGAATATGTAAATACAGCTAAAATTGCAAATAACTGAAGTCTTTACTGAACTTCTTATTTTTTCTTTCTCTTCATTTTTCATATTCACAATTCTTTACAGTTACCTTAACGACACTCGATTATATTTTCCATGTGTCTCATAACTTTGGTGATGCACAACTCTAATGTCACCAAATGAAATGTGGAAGAGAGGTTTATAAAATATCAATACAGCAGGACAAATCTACTGAAAGCCCTACACACACAACTGTAGGACTTTCAGTAGATTTAATACTGTCGTTGGGTCTCTCCTCCTAGAATAGTTGAGCAGAGTTGGCCACCTATGGATGCTTATAAGACACTTTGCCACCATAGGATCTGTCAGAGTGATGATGCATTGTTTCATCCATTCTTCACACCATTCCTTTTGACTGGATAGTATATATTTCCTTATTTAAATGTTTTATAATTATAATAAACAAAAGTATTAATTAAACTTGTGAATTTAACATTAAAAGGAATCTTAATGGAGTTGAATACTGTCTCAGAGGCACAAAGAAAAAAATGGGAATTAAATTATATACACTAGAAAGGTTATACTTCTAGTGCCATTTCAGTGACAAAGAACAATTTCTTAAAAGGGATAGTCCTCGTGAGAATGTTGTCCTGAGAAATAGGCCACTTTAACTACCAAGAGAGTGCTCAGCAGAGCTGTGTGCTTCCCTCTCGTATTAGTTTGTTAAGGCTGCCATGACGGAGAACCACAGACTGAGTGACAAACAACAGAAATTTATTTTCTAACACTTCTGAAAACTGGAAGTCTGAGATCAAGGTGTCGGCAGGGTCATGCTCCCTCTGAAGGCTCTGGGGAAGGATCTATTCCAGGCCTGTCTCCTAGCTTCTGGTAGTTCTTTGGCTGTGGCAACATAACTCCAATCTTCACATGGAATTCTCCCTGTGTGCTTGTTTGTCTCTGTGTCCAAACTCTCCCCTTGTATAAGAACACCAGTCATATGGGATTAGAGCCTAGCCAAATGACCTCATCTTCATTAATCACATCTGCAACAAACTTATTCCCAAATAAGGTCACATTCTGAAGTACTGGGAGTTAGGACTTCAACATATGAACTTTAGGGGGACACAATTCAACCCATAACCCCTCTCCAGTGCTGTCTAAGAGCAGAAGGACCTCAGAGTTATTTGAGACTGACGGGAGCAAGCGGCAAGTCATCATCACTCTGGGAGTGGAATGGCTTGAGACCTGAGATTTAAACATCTTTCCTGGAGGTGAAACATCTAATGCAGGGGTACGGGAGATGCTCTTGAGTAACAAGTCACTGACTTGGACATGAGGGGATATTTAAGAAAGCAGTAATGCAAAATATTTTTCCATAAATGAAGAACATGTTTTCATATTTTAGAAAGAGTTTAAGGAGATAGAAAATTTTTCTGAAGATAACCTTACTATTTGCAATTCTTAGCCCTGTTTCAACACAGCTTAGGACCCTTAAAAGAGAGAAATTCATCTATCCATTTAGCTTAGATATTTCTAGAAGTAGGTAAATGTGGTCACACTAAGAAAAAGCACTATAATTACCTACCATTGGATCTAATAAAACAGATTACTAAATTATAGAAATTAAATTAAGATCCCTCTGATTTCTAGAAGAAGGTGTCTCCAAAGTGTAAACACCATGATTTGGCAAAAGCTGAGTTCTGTCATTATATTTTTACCTTATTTTTATTCTATGATCTATTTTGTCCTGCTAAATCAAGAGAACTGAAAGACATATTGCACTTTGATTCAATGAAGTCAGAACATCTGATTCCACGCTCAGCCTAAGTACCAGAGCCCCCTGCTCTACCCATTGTCCCCCAAATATGTTTTGTACATCCTTATCTTAGCTTAAGTTGACATCTGTGGCCTTGCCCTATTCAGAATCATTGCATGTATTACTATTGAGGTCTCTATCATGTCAATAAACGACCATATATTCTGGGAACTCACGAAGGACACAGAGTAAATTAAAATTGTTGTAACATTATATTCTCCCGTCCAGCAGTAAAATCTCTAGTGTCTCATGTATTGGGAAGGCAAAGTCTTAAATACCAACCTGGGAGTCTATGCTTATCCTGAAGATTTCTCAACCTCTCTCACAATTTTACTGATAATGCTTTAGTAAAAGCAATCTCCACTCCAAACCTGTACAAGGCAGGCTGGCTTGAGGGACCCTGACACGGTGGACAATGCAATGGCCATGCCCCAACAGGGCAAAGTGGAGCCCAATTTTAGAAGCACGGATAACCTCTTCCAATATCACGAGAATCTTCTGCCCCAGAACTGAGAATCTGATCACATTAATTTCAATTGCATTCCTGCCCGTATTAACTATTTTTGTGACCTTGCTGTGCAACTGGATGTGGCTTAGCCGACGCTGGTGTCTGTTTCAGTTGGTTTTCCAGTCTTCGGTTTGGATCTTGGCTTTGTCAAACCTTAGCTTGCAGTTGTGCGAGCACACGCCCCGCAGCTTTAGCTCTTCTCTTCTTTCCTCACCAGTCTGGATCTCCGGGAAAGTCCAAGGGCTTGTCTCACCTTCACTGCAAAACCTGAGGGAGGTGGCGCCCAGATTTTTGGATTTGGGACTGGTGCTCTGCTGCCCCCTCCTGGCCCTAGGCCATACTTGACATTGAAGAACAACCTCTTCAAAAGCCAAGCATTTCTAAAGCATTTCTTTCCAGAACTCAATCAAACATCTATAAAGTTGACTAATAAAGAGAAAAAGCCTAATACATATTGAGAACTTAAATTCCCAGCCACCACGCTTGGACTTTTGTGCATATTCATGATTTAATCTTCTTAACTTCCTTGTGAGATAACTGTTATTATAACTCACTAGATAAATTGTTTTCAGGGAGAATTGGAGAGATTAGATAATGTGCCTAAGAAATCAAGCATAGGTCATACCTGGGGTTTTGCTTTTTTGGTAACTGTTCATACCTGCTTTTCTCTGACTCAGGGCACAGGTTCACTAACTCTCTTGGCTCAGAGTAAATTCTTAAATGCCCAAAATACCATTTTATCATTCGCAGCAACGGGGTTAAAATTAAGCTATGTACGAATTTGGGCTACAGTTCAAATTGTTTTTTCTACTATTTTCAGGACATAGAGAAATACTACAAAAGAAAATAAACATTGGATAGAAAGTCAAAAAGCCTGGATATAAATTTCAGGCTGTTGCTTGGGCAAGTCAATACACAGCCTGAGTCACAATTCCCTGAAATGCAAAACAGAGAGCACCCTCTTTCTGCCTCAGCAAGGAGTCGTGTGGATCACACCACAGTGTGGGGAACTTAGTGCACGCTCTGCAGAAGTGCCGGCACTTCTTGCGTGTCTCATTCTAGATTCCCCAATGTACATACGCATAGTGACTTTAATAAGGATCATAGATTATGCGTGAGAGAAAGAACACCGGTATTTCCTATTAAACAACAGTGGGCTTATATTGAAAAATTCAAACATTAATAATATTATAGCAATCAATATGCAAAGGATGATGTAAACAGTAGAAAGGAAAATAATTCTTGATGCAGGAGCTTACTCAAATGAACAAGCATGAACCTAAATGCTTTTTATTATTTTAATTCAATAAGTTATAAGACGACTACAACTGCCGCTACTATTACTACTACTCTTATTATAAGGTAGAAAAGGGAAGAAATTATGTTACTAATTTTGCCTCTTTATGTATAATAATCACGTAAGATGTTTACAAACTTTCTACAAGAAACATATAGAAATCATTGTAATGGTTATACAATATGCAGTCAACTTTTTTTCTGGGAAATATTATTAGCAACAAGGTTGACTTTTCTCTCCCATTTATGTTATTCCCATGAGAATTAGTTCCCCTGTGGTTAGTGTGTTTTGTTTTCACTGAAATTTAAAATGGAAAATAAGTAGATTATTTCAAAAACAGTGGTCCTGTAAATTAATCCTTATGACTGTAGAACAATGTAATCTATATTATCCAAGGCTATGTTCAAGAACCTCATAAGCTGTTTTCTGCCTCCCTTCTTATATCTCTCAACCTATTGCATCAGAAAGAGCTATGCAAAATCCAATCTCACCAATTCACTCATTTTTTAAAAATACTTTTAATTTATATCCATTGCTTGCAAGGTAAAGTCAAATCTCCTTTGAGGGACGTATGATTCTTTTCATGATCAAGTTCCTGCTTCTCTCTTTAGCGCTCTTCTACCACTCCCCACTTGCACTTTACGATTCAGTCATATCAAACCGATGGCATTTCAAGATTATGACGTCACATCCATCTGTCTTTGTCAACTGCTCACCCTTCTTTATTCCTGGGCTTCTCTACAACCCCTTTCATCCTTTAGAGAGTTTTTATTCAGCCTTCAAGAGCCAGAATCTCTGCAAGAGAACTTTCCAGGAAGTCATCCCTAACCTTCCTCACCAATCTAGGCTCCACTAGTCACAATGATAAATTATATTTGGTTAACAATTTAATTCTAGCTCTGGGCTAAGCATGGCACATACATTAATTATGTAATCCAGACAATAACCATATGAGTAGTTAATATTATTATCCCTTTGTGTATAATGAAATAAAAACACAGAAAAGTTAATCAACTTGGCAAAGACCACACAGCTACTCAGTTGCAAAGCTGAGAATCCAAATTCCGTTAGTTTAGCTCCCGAATCCATCAGCTTTAACATCTCTGCAGACACTATTTTTCACGTACAACACTATACTGAAATGACCCCTTCAAATAGTCATCTCCCCACCAAGATTTACCAGGAGAAAAAAATCAGGTCATTCATGTTTCTATCTACAGCATATCATATGTTATAGCGTTCGATAAATATTTGTTGAGGCTAACCATGCTCTATTTTTTAAATTATGTTATTTTTCAATTACATAGAGCTTTTCAAGGGGAAAATGTATACTTATTGGAGTAAAGAGTATATAATATAAAATGTTCTTCTGAAAAGAATTTGAGATAAGTCAATAAAACCCATGTACATAGTAAGGCTATTAAATTTGCAGATAATAAAATAAAATGTGTAGTTTTCTCAACATTTTTATAACCCGATGGAATAATATGATGAAAAATTTTATGAACTCAGAGACTCTAATACACCTTCCTATGGGAGGCTTCTCTTTCCCTGACTGTTTAGAATCAATGATGCAGAACAAGCGAATAGATCAACCTCTAAGAGTAATGATTAAACATCAAGTCTAACTCTGAACTTCTCAGCAACAAAAGCAAAGTATGAAATATGATATGCATGTGTCTCCATTATAATGAAGCAAACTTTTAATTCAAATCATAATTTTAATAGTAAATTAAGTAGTAATCATAATCGTAGAATTTTAATAGTAGGTATTTATATTGATTTTTAATTATACATTAATATATTTCCAAGTTATTTGGATGAAGCAAAAAATATTAAAAAATATATATCTTCCTCCTTAAACAATATGACTATATACAAGAAAAGATTATATATAATATCATATGTATATACTTATTTTATGATAAACAGTATATAATTGTATACATAGGTAGGTCTATACATATATAGATAAACAGAAAGATTTACCTACTTGACAAAGTAGTAGGTTACATATTTCTATCAGATATTTGCTTGTTTCTGTCCACTTGAAGCAGGTATGTCCAGAATTATTCCTGACATCCAACTGTGAACACTAGATAAACAAGTTCCTTGGATACAGTCTTTGTGTTGACTATTTTTAAGATTTCCAAATTATTTAGAGACAGCAAACAGAATGTTGATGTCTAACAAATAAGACACATATCAGTACCTTAAACTTCCACCATAAATAATGTAGTTTTCTACATTGTTAATATTCTGTGATACAGAATTCTATCAAGATTTTTACTGTTTTTGAGCACTCAGACCCAGGCATGCTCATTTGCTGCAACTCTGAACACCAGGAAATAAATAAAACTTCCTTGAATATAATTCTTATATTGGAATCAGACACTCATCTGTTCATCTCTATAATGGGCCTCAGCAAAAGAATGGTTTCCTCTGGGTTGCAAACATTTGCTATGCAGGGGGAAAAAAGAGAGAGAGAGATCATTTGAGATCATCATGAATATTGTGGGGCAGTCAAGTGGGATATGTCTAATACATTGTGCTCATCATAATCTTTTTTTCTAAAATACATATTTTATAATACAAGCTAATCTCTGTCTATCTGCCTTCCGTTAATATTTTTCTAAATTGATTCATCTATTAAATTTTCCTAGTCTAATTTGTTTTGCTGATGTTGAGTGGCCTTTTGTATCAATTTACTCAAAGTTTACTCTCCCATCTATTCTCTCATTCTTAGCTGTTCTGATGTTATAAAATTGTTGATATTTCTATAATTTTATTGATGATAAAATTAATATAATTTGGGTTAAACGGTGACTTAAACTGTTTAAACAATTTCCTTAATTTTGCCTTGGCTCCCAGAAAATTATAGCCAGAAAAGTAGTAAATAGAAATAAATACAAATAAATAAAGCACATACTAGGATAAAGGGTTTTAAGTACTATGTAAAAAAAAGCCAAAAACAAAGTAAATCAGGGTAAGATATCGTGAGAGACAGGGAGAGAGAATGATTCACCCATTGTATGTTAAGAACATTTTTGGCAATGGAGCAACTACTGACATGTCCCCCCTTGCCCCATGTGCCCTGTTGAAGAATGCACAGTAGCTCACATTGTAGATGAAGACAATTATTATAAGCTAGGATTCCATAATGTTAATTATTTATTAGTAAAAAGCCTTTGCATTATACACATTAAAAGAGAAGAAATATGTAGTCAAAATGTAGCTAATATTGCCTTTAAGAGAGGAAAAGTCAAAATGTATAACTAATGAGATATGCTATTAAGTCAATACAATTAATTATATACTCTTTTTGATAAAACGAAGACATCTTAGAAATGAATTGAATATGCAGATGGAAGGGTCCCAAATCATTGAAGAACCAAGTTCTAGAAGAAAAATGTCAATTGAATTAAGGACTATTCTACGTTTATTTTGATAAGAATTGAATATTATTAATATTTTCAGGTTTTAAAACATCATACAGTCTTTAATTTAGATGACAGGAATAACCTGAGGCTTGCGGTGATTTTTTTCCCCTCTTTTTTCAGGCAAACTAAGGGTGATTCTCTTTTCAATTATTATTGCCAGGTCTTAGGTATAGTGATAATTTTTTCCTGAAATTTAATTTACATATGAATGGGATGAGTTTACATTTCTTCCATTTCTCACACTTTTCAAATTAACTTAATTAAAGAATATCAAAGGAATTTAAGTTACAAACAGAATAATTCTGAAAGAGAGAGTTTGGCTCTATCCTTTAAGACAAATAAAGAAACAGATATTAATTCACAGATATCAGTGAAGGGAAAGTACCGAATAAGAGTTTGAGTTAAATAGGAGTCATTGTGCATGTGTGTGTGTGTGTGTGTGTATGTGCGTGTGTAAGTGAAGCTTTGGAATCTTTGGAATATCACACAGTGAAAGTGACATAACTCAGTCTATGAGGATGAGGACGCCAAACCAGAAACCCTGACACTGTCGTTGCCAGGTAGCCACGAGCGGCCACTCAGGCATTAGGAAGCTGGTTAATCAGGACCTGAATTTCAGGAAAGCACTTAGTCGCCAATGAGCTCGAGTCTGAAAGGGCAATCGAGTCACCCCAAGGCAAAGAAAACAAAGATGAGCATCAGCTGAACAGCAGAATCCATAGAATCCTGCCGCCTGGAGTGCGCTGAGACCCGGAGCAAGGTGGATTCGGGGGTCAGGATTAGAAGGATGGTGAGAGAATGTCCCAGATGGGGAAAAGGAAGAACCAGGAAAGACAGGAAGACAGACCGAATATTCCTGCAACTCCCGTGATGCTGGCTGTCTGTTGTGCCTCTCCCTTGACCAACTCAGACTCCCTAAGCTTATTTCACTTTGAAACTTCTCTTAAATTTGGCAATTGATCAATAAAAAGAATTGTGAAGACATGTAAATCAAGTATTTAAAAGATGAGTCATTTTTAAACCACACAATTCTCCTAGTGTATTTTGCAATAAGCAAAGTTGTTCAATAAGAACTGTCAGATCAGGGAACTAACAATTTCAAAAGTAGATAAAATAACTAAAATGTGTGTTATTTAGCATGCAATTTGCACTCATTTGAGTTTATTAATGTTATGAAGCAGCAGCCCATTTTTTATCAGATTCCTTTCTTCATGCCCCAAATAAAATTTCCTGGAAATTCATATATAAATATCTATGAGGATGCAATGAACGCAAAGAGCAGGATGCTGCTACGTGCTGGAGAGAAAAATTGATGCATTTAAGCACATGACACTGGAGGAAGAAGAAAAACCTGAAAATGTGTGAAGTGTTTGTATTTTGCCCACACAGACACTAGCTCAGCTTTTATCAAGAGGGCCATAATCTGTTTTTTCTTTTTTCACAAAGGAAGCAATGAGAAGAGTGAGACTAAAGCAGTGTACTGCCACTTCCCTGAGCTAGACAGGGTCAATCAGGGTCAGAAGTGCCAAGAAGACACCAGGGCAACACAGCTTATCACGGCGTGTCTTTGGAGCCCTCAAGCGAGAAACATCTCCTGAGAGCAAAGAAAGTCAGAGAGAGACGCGGAGGGATACTCACGAGGTGGGGGAAATTGTAGGACTGACTTGAATTTTTTAAAGTAAATAATGTGTCTGTGATATGAGACGTAGTGGAAACACAGAGCCAATTAGTCTAACTTTTTAGACTTGTTCTCTACTAATCTTAATTATCTGACACAGCAGTGACCTTATCCAGTAATAAAATGAGGTTGAAAAACTCTCTTTCTTACAACCACTTTATTGAAACGTGATTGACATACAAAAAGCTATATATATTTAATACATACGAATCGATGAGTTTGCAGGTAAGTATACACCTGTGAAATCATCGCCACAATCTATGTGGTAAACATATCCATCAGCTCCAAAAGTTTCCTACTGCCCTCTTTAATAATTCATTACTATTATTTTTTGTGATAAGAACACTTGACATTAGATCTACCCCTTCAGCAAGTTTTTAAGTATACCATATATTATTAACTATAGATACTATCCTGTACACTAGATCTCTAGGTCTTATTCATCTTGTATACTTGAAACTTTGTGCTCTCCTATTAATATCTTCCCATATCCTCTTCCCCCCATTCCCTGGTAACCACCCTTCTACTCGCTGGTTCTATGAGTTCGGCTATTTCAGATTTCTCCTGTAAGTGGTATCATGCGTATTTGTCCTTCTGGACTGGTTTATTTCACTTAATATAATGACCTCCAGGTTCGTCCATGTTGCTGCAAATGGCAGAATTTCCTTCAATAAACATTAACGTTGCTTCCATGTTTTGTCTATTGTGAATAATGCTACAACGAACATAGGAGCACAAATAATGTTTTTATCTTCTTCTTAGTATTTAAGTGGTTAAATATAAAAGAAAGTACAGTGCCAAGAAAGAGGATATGAAAAGGAATATGCAGCCTGGTATATAAACCTATGAAGCTAAATTTAAAAATTCGAATATAGGGGCTCGCCTCGTGGTGGAGCAATTAAGTGCGCATGCTCCATTTTGGCAACCTGGGGTTCGCAGGTTCGGATCCCCGGCCTGGACCAACACAGCGCCTGTCAAGCCACGCTGTCACAGCGTCCCATATAAAGTAAAGGAAGATAGGCATGGATGTTAGCTCTGGGCTGATCTTCCTCACCAAAAAAAAAAAAAAAAATGTGAGAGAGAGAAATGATTATTGGGTGCGTATATGTATGTATTTTTTCCTAGATTATAAAATAGTTTACATAATATGAAAGGCGAATTTTTGACTAGGAAAAATTGCAGAAACATAATGGATAAAAAGCCAATATCTTTTTAATAAGAGTACAAATCTATAGGAAATAGATGAAAACTCCAGTAGAAAATGTATAATGATGTATAAGAATATTATTAGACCATTTAAAAAAATTTAATATAATAAACAAATGTTTAACCTCTTGTTCGCTTAAATCAAAGCTAATTAAAATATTTTTGAAAATATTTTAATGCTAATATCAAACATCTAGAAGTTTTGTGGAAAAGGAAAGTCTCATTTACTGCTGGTGACAGTGCAATTTGCTGTGACAGCAACTTGGAAATATGTATCAGTTGATGTATTTGACAATATGTATCAACATATCAAAAAAGGTTAAAAGATGTTTTGCTTTATGATCTACACTTTACTACCAGAAATTAATCCTAGAGAAGTAATCACAGACTGTAGTAACCAAAGTGTTAGCCACAGGAATTTACATTGGTGCACTATTGACAATAGCAAAATATTGAAAACAGCTATTCAACAATAAATTGTTGGGATTTTCTAAATCTTATAAATTTTTAAATAAATTTTACAAATTTATAAAATTGTGGGATTTTATTAATAAACTATAACATAGTCCCTCGATGTAGTTACAAAAAAGAAAACTGTGGGTAATAAATGTGTCCTTCTCTCCCTGTTTCTCTCTGTCTCTGTCTGCCTCTTTCTCTGCGTGTGTGTGTGTATATATATATTTTTTATGTGTGTGTATATATATATAAAATGGAATTGTATACTCCTAATTTTAAGAAGGATTATTTATTTTCGGGTAGTGGCGTTTTAGAAGACTTTAGTTTGCTTCATTTTCTTATTCATATTTTCAAAAGTGTTCTGCAGTAAATGTGGATTTATTTTACAATATGTAAAATATAAAAGTTATAAAAGCAAATCTAAGAGAGCTTTCTCTCATACATTAGAGAGGGAGAATTAAACTAATTAAATGGCCTAAAACTCATTTAAAAACAAATAAAAAAAGCCACTTGGTCACAATGGCTTTCTAAGAGCACTACCTCACAGTTGAAAACGGTGGTTTAGCATTTCATTTGACAAATCTATATGCCTGTCTGTTGTTTGCTGAAGAATTGCAACAGTCATTGCCGGGAATGTTTCTGATTTATCAGTCACTCTCTTATGAGTGTTATTTGTAAACTGTGAGAGTAAAATGATTCTTCCTTATGATATACTAAATAATAAAGGACAATGTATATTTCTTAAATGTAAAATGCAGGATTTTACTTCTTGGTGAAATGCTTGATTTCCTTTTATATTCACGCATTTTCTTTATTAACAAAACATTGGATATATGGAGAAAACAATTGGGAACACAGATAGTATTTTTGCACGTCAAGAGATCAAAAAAATTATAGTTATAAATTCTCAAAGATATCTTGAAGAATAATATATGATATGCAGGGATGTGCAGTTTATACTTTATAATCTGCTAATGCCCATGCTAAAACCTGCTTTAAGAGGATACGGCTCCTCCTCTTCAATATGCATTATAGCATCCTGTCAGCAAGCTTTACTGACTTAATTTTGTTGGATGCTCCAAAAAAGAAAAATAAGTATTGACAGATCAATCAATGTCTGCTAAGCCTGGAATTTGTCTATACATTATGAATTTAATGTCACTCAATTTAAAAGGGAAAGAATATATGTTGAGCTAGTCCTGCACATTGTAATACTTCCATAGGTCAAATCTGAAAGTAAACTAGAGTCGTCCTAAGGTTGAATAATTAAAAAAAATAAACAGTATAAGATCCAAGGAAAAGTAATTATTCATATCATTAACATTTTTCTTAAACTGTACTCAGCTTTTTCATTTAAACCTATACAACAGGAGATATACTATTTATTGGTATTTTAATCTAATTAGTTCCTATTTTCTTTTAAGAAAACTGGAAAATTTTGGTTATCTAACCATGTGACTTGAAGGATGTTTTGCCAGTCAAATCATTTTGGGCAACTATATGGGAATACAAATGATTTACAAATGATCAAATGATATTTCCAAAAACAATCCTCATCAGTAAAATAATGGAAGTAATATTTGGAATTATAAAAAAAAAAAATCAATGCAAATTCAAATTAAAGATTTTGTAACACGAAATCCATGTTTAAGGCTCTTGAAACAAACTATTTTTCCAGATATGAATCTAAACTTTTGTATATGATATTACCAGTATAGTACAGTCATTCAGGCAGATTTTCATGGATTTTGCCATTTTATTATCTGATATAAGTGGGATATAAGTTATATCCCACTTACTCAAAAATCTTAATTGAAAATGTTATATGTTTTATGTATATACGCATTGTTCTCAGATATGCTTTCAGAATTTTCACTTAAGGAAACTGTGTTCCAAGATATGAATATTCATCCTGTTTAAATACAGAAACTCAGCTGTGGTTTTTTTTCATTTTTTTTTTCTTTGCATTGAAAATAGAAGTATTGTCACTCAGTTCCTCTGAGAGTTGGAGGATTAAGTCGTCCTTTTCCTCCTGGAAAAGAAAAATCATTTCTATTTTGCTATGATTTATGAGTAATGGACATGAAAGCATATTATGAAAGAATAAGAGAGGAATGCATTTTTTGTTTTTAGGAGTAAAAAATTGTTAGAGGTTGGCCAGGACATCTAGAAAGGAGCTAGCTGGGTGAGTTCCCCAAAGATATACAGAATTCTGGAACCTAAACCAAAGAAAATCATCCAAGAAAAAGTGCCTGCTATCCTGGAAGAGCCCAGTCAATGTATCTGATGATGGAATAGACTGTTCAGAATTCACAGGGGACCTATATTCTCCGCCTCCAAGTTTGAACCATACGTGTTTCTCAAGGCTCAATTTAATGACACTGCCAAGGTATATACAGCTGATCCTTATTATTCAGATTCAGTATTTGCAAATTTGCCTACTTGCTAAAATTTATTCATAATCCCCAATTAATACCTGCAGCACTTTCCCAGTCACCGTGGACATGCTAAGGTGCAATAAGACTATGACCTCCCTTCTTATTTCAGCTCTCAGGCTGTAAACAAGTGTCCTTTTCAAAGTCTGTTTAGTATGTTTTTCACATTTTTGTGCTTTTTGTTGGTTATTTCACTATTTAAAATGCTCCCAAACATAGTATGGTAGTTCTGTCTAGTGTTTCTAAGCCCAAGAAAGCTGTGATGTGTCTTATGGAAAAGATGTGAATGTTAGATAAGCTTTGTAAGGGACTTATAGTATTGTTGGCTGTGAGTTTAATGTTAATGAATCAAAAATATATATTAAGTAAGGTGACTTTAAACAGAAACACACATAAAACCATGTTTGCATTGATTGTTTGACAAAAAGGTTGTGACCAAAGGCTCACAAAATCTTAACCCTGTATTTCCCCTTGGAGCAATGATTCAGTATTCACTAATTCATTGTTTGAGGCAACTTTATAGACCATAACTATTGCAAATAATGAGAATCAACTCCCTATCTATCTATCTATCTATCTATCTATCTATCATGTATCATGCGTTGAATGCATACATCTAAGCCAAACAAGTCTACAGCATTCTTATTCAGAAACTAGGATGTCCAAATGCTTAACTTTGATAAATCCCACAGTTTCCAAAAAAATTTAGAAACAAAATAGGAGACTTTTAAATAACTAATGGGTAAAAAAAGAAATCAAAGCAGAAATTAGAATGTATTTTGCACTACATGAAAATGAAAACACAACATATACAAATCTCTGGGATACACCCAAAACAAATTTAAAGGGAAATTTATAGCACCAAATGCTTTTATTAGAAAGAAGAAAGGTCTCAAATCAATGACCACAGAGCTCACCTCAACACATTAGGAAAAAAAAAGCTAATTGAACTCACATACGGAAAAGGAAGAAGATGATAACAATCAGAGCATAAATAAATGAAATAGAATACACAAGGGTCTTCAGCATTTTATTTTACCCCCCTCCTGTCTTTCACATTATTATTGTCATTATTATTGTGTTTTTAATTCTACATATATTTTAAATTGACAGATGATATTATTATGGTTTTTACCATCAATATTCATTTACATTTACCCATCTGTTTATCTTTTTCATTGTTCTTCATTTCTTCTTCAATTCTTATATTTTTATCTGGGATTACTTTCCTTATCTCTGAAAAACTCTGTAAAACTCCTTTAGTATTTCACATAGTGCACATCTACTGGCTATGAAATCTTATTTTTGTTTGCCTGAAATATTTTTATTTCCCCTTCGTTTTTAAAGAATATTCTACTGGTTACAGAATTCTATGTTGGCAGTTGTCTCCTGTGAGCACAATAAAGTTGTCATACTATTGTTTTCTGACTTGCAAACTTACTATTCTCGAAGGTTGGTTCTCAGTTCCAATGTTAACCATTTGATGATAATGAATCTTTTTTGTCTTTGACTGTCTTTAGTATAATTTATCTTTGTTATTTAGCAGTTTCATTAGGATATACCTAGCTATTTTTGGTTCCTAGATCTTCTTGATCCTGTAGATTCTATATCTCTCGTCAGTTTCGGAAGACTGTCAACTAGAACCATTTTAAATATTGCTTTTGTCTACTCTGCCTCTCTTCTTCTGGGATTCAAATTAAGTGTATATTAATGCTTTTCACCATGACCTCTTACAATCATTTCTGTATTTTCCTTCCTTTTATTTCTCTCCATGTCTCAGTAAAGATATTTTCTACTTTCTTTTCTTCAAGTTCACTTATCCTTTCTTTCGTTGTGTCTAATCTATATTTAAACTTATATATTGAGTTCTTAATGTCAATTACTGTATTTTCCATTCAATTATTTTTAAAGATTTCACTTCTCTGACAAAATTTTCTATCATATCAAATGTTTTCATGAACATAATAATCAGAGATATTTTAGACTGAGTAGGCTGGTGAAATACTTGGCTGTGGGTCTGTATCTATTATTTCTTTATTCTTTGGTTTGTGGTCGTTTCTTCCTTGACCCTAATATGCCTTGAAATTTTTTTATTGGATTCCAGTCATTTTGAATAAAAAATTACAAAAACTCTTCTCTGATAATTTTATCTTCTTTCAGAGAGATTTTACTTTTTTTTCCCCTAAATGACAGTCAGAGCATAAACAAATCATTTTGATCCAATCAGGGTTTTAAGATGATAGGAAGGTGAGTTTTAGTCTCTTTGAGGTATGGTCTAGTTCTGACTTGTTCTTTTTTTTCATAGAGCATAACTTTTCAAAGGTCTCAAATGAAATACTAGAGCAATTACCGGGCCCCTTTCTTCTTGACAGACCCTAAATTCCCAATTTTTTTTTCCCAGCACATTGAACCTGACAAAACATCTGCTTCAGTTTTTACCTTCTGAGCGTCAGCTGTCTTCTTGTCGTCTTGGTCTCTCAGTCCACAACAGCTTAGAAACGGACAAACGCCTTACAGTGAATATCAACTTAGAAAATCAGACACACTTCTCTGTGTTTCCTATTTCTTGAGGATCTTGGTCCCTCCAATTCTGACTGGTTGGTTATACCTGTGCTTCATATTATCTTGTCTCTTTAGCCCTGTAAGACTGTCAAGAGTCCTGAGTTTTTGCTTTCTGCTTAGTCTCTCTGCCTTCAGCCACTTAGCGATGGAAAATACCTCAAGGGGAAATTTTGTGGAAAGTTGGGCTCATACTGTGTATTCCTTTTATTAGGATATTGTCCTAACAATTGCTGGATGCCCTAGATACTCTCCAATGCCTCCAATAAGTAAGGTGTTTTCTTTTTCTTTTCTTAAATGTGATTTTTATAGTTATTCTTGGTGAAAGTTGGTTTGATACAAGCTAGTCATTTACAACTATATGGAGAATTTTAAATTCAGAGAAGTACTGTTGTTAAGAAATTGTGAACGTAGATTGCCTGTTACCAAATAGATAATCAGCAATTTAATAATATTATGTAAAGCTACTTTTGAGTCACAAAAAGATTCTTTAAAGGAATATTACTTGGAGGAAATGTCTACATTAATTAATATGGACAAGTAGAAAAATATATATCTATTACCATTTTTCAGGCCCAGTTTGCTAATGACCTCTGTGTGTTGTTTTGGGCACAGTTAATCATCAAAAGTGGAGGACAGACAAGAATTGTTTGAAGTCTCTTTCAGCATTTTTTTCTGTTTAGTCATAAGTAATATTAGAACAAGTGATCTTAGAGCCAACTTTCAATGAGCAGTTAATGGTGGTATTTGAGCAGTCAGAAGATGAGTTCTGGAACATAACATAGAGTTAAAATATATGCAATAAATCCAAGAAGGATATCAAACACTGAGGTCTTACTAACCCCTTTGGAAAACAAAACTGTGTAAGTATTTGCACAGCATAAGTAAATGAGATAAATACCGAAACAAACACAAGTTATTTATTAAAAGAGGTAACAATTAAAAAATTGAACACAAAGTCAAAAAACAACTCAAAGTAATCAATCATTACAATAAAAAGAGTTTTTTGTTGTTGTTGTTGAGGAAGATCGGCCCTGAGCTAACAGCCGTGCCAATCTTCCTCTATTTTGTATTTGGGATGCTGCCACATCGTGGCTTGATGAGTGGTGTGTAGGTCCACACCCAGGATCCAAATCTGCTAACCCTGGGCCACTGGAGCAGAGTGCGTGAACTTAACCACTATGCCACCAGGCCAGCCCCCCTCAAAGGATTTTTGTAATATTAAAATTGATTATTATCTAAAAAGCATGACTCTTGGAATGTGTTATTTCTCTTTTGTTGTCATAATTATTACGTGATTTGTAATTTGCAGTTAAAGTACTCAGATTCTTGAGGTTCATTCTCATTCCGCTGGAGTCTAGGAAAGTCATCTCTTAGAGGTTGAGCTGAAACAAAATAATAATAACAATAAATAGTTTCTTTTTTTATATAACAGCCTCAGCCATAAGGGGAAACCATACAGTTTTGGACAACACGAAGGGGTGAACTCAGTTGGAACAGGTTAAACGTCCCACTCAATCTCCATTGTTGAGTGAAGGGTGAGTGGACCACTGGCCCTGTTTGCATTAATCTGTCCACAAACAAAACCTCTTCTTTGGCAATGTCATGTGAACTTAATCACTAACTTCAAATTCGTCTGACAAAATATTCAACATTAATAAGGCAGTAAAATTAAGATTCTTACCATTCTCAGTCAGATTTCCCTATGCCAGCAAAAATAGTCAATCAGTAAAATCAGTGATGTATTTAATAGTCATAGCTGATCATTCCATTTTCATTGAAGACATTTTTGAACTCTCGATTTTCCTAAGGCTTAAACACTAGACTTTGCAGCTTTCATATTATACAGAATATTCTGTTCGTGCTAAAATTACATCATACAATTGAAAATACATTTACCACTTTGAGCTTATTTTATGCAAGGCAAAAGACCAAATAGGCATGGCTATAACATTGTACTTGTCATTATCTTCTTCTATGACATTCTTTTTTTTTTGTGAGGAAGATCAGCCCCGAGCTAACATCCGATGCCCATCCTCCTCTTTTTTTTTTTTTTTTTTTTTTTGCAGAGGAAGATTGGCCCTGACATGAGATCCATGCCCATCTTCCTCTACTTTATATGGGACGCTGCCACAGCATGGTGTGACAAGCAGTGCGTCGGTGTGTGCCCAGGATCCGGGCCGTGAACCTCGGGCCGCCTAAGCGGAGCGTGCCCACTTAACTGCTTGCACCACTGCGCCAGCCCCCGACATTCTTTATTAACTTCAAATTTGAAGTGATATGTTAGCAATTTGAATCTTCATGTGAATGATTTAAATGTATTTTTGTTGCCTTTGTGTAGAATGGAGTCCAGGCTGGCGTCACCCGTATGCCATGCTTTTGTACATATGTGTTAATGATTATAAGTGATCATTCATTAGATCTAGTCCACAGAGAGTCTTTGTCATATAGTCTACATAATAGCACATAGAAGGCTCAGGATAGAGTTTTCTTGAGAAGAGTAATAAGATTATATAACATAGTTTTAATAATATTCATATTTTAATAATATTCATAATTTTAAAATTTTTATGTCAAATTTTAAAAGGACAACTTTATCACTTCAGCAAGAAGTTAGCATGCTCTTTAGATAGATTCTGTACTGTGACTTATAGATAGAAAATCATCTTTGATGATAAAATCACATTTTAAGCATTTTCTTTCCTAGTCTCTGATATTACATCAGTTCTTAATATAAATTCAACTCATAAACATCTACTAGGTATCTCAATTCATAGTTGTGAGACATTATGCTTACCTAATGTATCAGGCACTTTTTTCCCCCAGAAGTGATATTTTCTGATGTTACAACCATGAAAATCAGGGTGAAACTCTGGGATTTCAGGGAGGCATCAGAAGACAAGAGTAAAGAATGAAGTACAAAAATAAAAACACTTTAATTTCATGATTGGAAAAGTCTTACCCTAATCCTTGAGTATATCTTCTATGCCCTTCTCTTGTATGCCTATATTGTTGCTGTGGTATCTGCCTCCAGTGCACCAGAGAGCCACCAAACCAGGCACCTCCATGCTAATGAAACCCTTTGCTGACCACTGAGGGCCATTGTAGAAGAGGAGGGGCCTGCAAGATTTGTCAGAGATGGTCACCAGGGGTGGAGAGTTGGAGAAGGTCATCAAGAGTACGTGATCTCCAGCTGAAACTCTAACCAGACCGGAGCAATTGGAGGCTCCTCATCCACTCCCCTGTCCTTGGAATGCATATTTGGCCCACCATTCACACTAGGAGCCACTTCAAGGACACAGCTTTGGGCGAGTAATGTGTTGTTGAGACCATGTGGATGGTATTCATGACTGAATCTCATTAAGGACTCTAAATAAACTCTTAAATTAAGAACTTGGCAGGCGGATGTGGAGATCTACTTGTCTTGCGGCCAAGATTAGCCTTGTAAGTTGCCTTGCTTATTAAAACAGCCACCTAACCCCCTCCCCATAAAAATCGTAGTATTTTTATATTGTATCGGTGGGTTTTTTCCTGAGCAACTACAAATAAGGTAGAAGGAAAGTGAAATTGCTCAGGTATCTGCCTCCTTGAGAAAGACTGCATTCCTAATCGCAGTCAACCGCGTTACACATATGCGCCATATATAAAGTAGTATTTAAGAGTTCAGACTGAACTGGCTTTAAATGTAGGCATATCGCTAAGTGTAAATTTACATTTTACACTTAGCCTCTCCAAGCCTTAGTTTCGCTACCTGTGAAATGTTCTATGGTTGCTGTGAATTTCACAAAAAATACAAAAAAGTCTAACACAGTAGCTGCACATGGTACGCATATTGGCTGTTTTATCATAAGTATTATTATAGCTGATTTTATTAGTAGGAATGAAGAAATGTTTATATAGTTCAATGGAAAAGTAACTCATGTATTTATGGCAGAATGGAACATCTATACAGCTCTACAGTCCCCTATAGAGCTCTCAAACAAATCATATTCAACTGGTCCTATATGAATAACCCCAATCAACATTTCTACTTATGATTTTCCACTTACAAATTTTTTAAGAAAATATTAATAATTATAAATACTTACGGGAATTTTATTTTTATGTTGGATAAAAAGTAGAATCATTCTCTAGACATTACACAACAACCTGCCTGTTTCAGTTAACATGAACATCTTCTTAGTTCAATACATACTTGTTGCTATTGTTAATCATACTACCAGCTACTCAATCACCAAAGCAAGAAAATTGAAAAAATTATTCTTATTTGTCTCTTTCCCTCTCCCTCTATGTTTGGTTTGATCACCAGATTTTAATTTCTAAATATTTATTATATCAAATCTTCTATGTCCTTATTATAACCACTTTATTTCACTCCCTCAAAATTTCTTCTCGTAACCATTGCATTATCTCCCTAACCAGGCTCCTTCCATGCAGACATTTATACCAAATAAAAATACTCAATTATATTCTTACTAAATTGCGTCTCTGATTTTATTACACCTTTGCCTAAATTTTTTCAAATTCTTTCCTGAGAAGATAAGGTCTAAGCTCTTTATATGTCATTTAAGACCTTTCATAATGCAATTTCTATCTGTTTCTCCAACTTACCTACCACGCTTCCTACCTTATACTTTATCCTCAAGCAAGCTATGCTGCTTATAAATTTTCCCATATCGACCTTTCCCTTTTATATCTTCAGTTTATTCTCTTTACATGAAATTCCCATTCCCTAAATTCATCATTGGCTAATGCAATCGAAACATCACTCAGTAGAAGCAACACCACCACTTCCCACATCAGTCTCTCTCAGTATGGCTTAAATGGCATTCTTCGGAGTCTTGTGACACCCTCTGTATAATCCCACCATTTTTCACATCACATTGAATTATAATTTTCTATTCATAGGTCTAATTATGAACTTTTGGAAGTTGGGAGAATTTTCTTATTTTAATCGTATTTATTGTATGTTTCTAGTATATACATAGGTGGCAAGTGTTTTTTCAGTCAAAATGGTGGATTTGAGAGGTTGAATGAACATAGCCTGGCTGCTTTTTAGGTCTTAGGAATTGAGAAAAAGAGTAAGAGAGACAGAAAACTTCAATGTTTCTATTTTTTGGTAATGAGAGTATGATATTACCATGTTCTGAGTTAAGGAATATAGAAGGAAGACCAAATCTGGGTAACAATATGAAAAATTCAGTTTAATAAGAGATATCTACACTATACCCAAATGGAGATGTGCAATAATAAATGAGATCTAGAAGTCTAAACATCAAAGAAAACAAAGAGAAATACGGTCTAGAAATATAAATGTATGACTTTTCACTGTAAAGTTGAGATTAGAAGCCTCCTAGAAAGATTCCATAGGATGAGAAGAAGGCCTTTCATAGTGTAGTCCTATCTGTTTTTCAGATAGGAGCACCATCATTTAAGGGATGTACAGGTGATGAGAAGTTTAAGTAAGAACTCAATATAAACAACCCAAAAGTAGGACTAAGTGATGCAACCAGTAGTCAAAAATCAATTACCTATAGTAGTCAGTCTTATAACACAAAGGGGGAAAGTGAGCCTCACGTAAGGATTCTGGTAATGTCATCACATTTTGTTCTTAGTTCTGCAGCTGACACTCTGTCTCAGTGTTAGGAAGACACAAAGGATTGGATTACTGAAAATAGAATATCTTATAGCAAGGAGGCCTCAGCTCTTTAGCACTATTCGATCATTTCCACAAGAAGACATAGAATCTTTGTTGCCCAATATTCTCACTTTTCAATACAGACTTTTATGCTAATTTCTTATTTTTAAATATTAAACAGTGCATGAGACAAAGAAAAGACAACTCTAGGCTGGGTTCAGGATGCTGACCACAATTTTGGAACCTCTGTACTACTTGGAAAAAAGTCTGTGTTCAAGATGGTATAGAAATATCTGATTTAAATAACTGAGGTTCCAAACATAGGCAATAATTTTAACATAGGTGTGAAACACTGAAATTTATCTAACAGCAGTGTAGCTGAAAGATGGCCAGATTGGGTTTCAGAAAACCTGTTCTTTCATTCGATTATATTATTTAGTAAATATATATGAACATCATTAACTCATCATCTATTTTATGGGAATAAAATGAGAAAAAGAAAATGCTTGGGAAGTCATAAGCATTATATTTAGCATATAGCATTATAATTAAATTTATTAGTCATACGGTTCATTTGAAATCAATAACTTCAATGTGGTTCTTTGTAATTCATGTCAATGTATATATGTAGTACATATAGAATGTAGAGAAGTATACAGCAAAAATTCATCTCCTCCTACCCTCTTATATAAGCAGCAGCCCCAACATGATGCTTATCACTCCACCTCACCACTTAATGAAGATAGACAATATTTGGTGGCGGTAGTGGTGTGGTTATGACAGGTAATTTGTATTAAATACTCTCCTAGATATAGTAATTTATAGTAATACACTTAATTCTGAATGATAATTCACATATACCATTAATCAGTTAGAGAAATGAAGATGACTCACGTTTGATAATTTCCAGATATATTTAGAAGTACAATATGTTCCTTGAAGTATAGTCACCTACCAACCAAAATCTCCAAATCATAGAAGAATGATTTCTGTCTGACCTCAATGTTTAGTAAGCTAGAACTAGATGGGAAATATTCTCAAGCTTCAGAAGAATTAAAAAAAAACTTCAAAGAGAAAATGTAGTCATCTGAAAAAGTGTGATACAGTATGCTCATTGGAATTGAAATGGTCCTTGGTTAAAAAGTTTAAGAAAGTAAATTAAAATGCCAAGCATGACGGATAACTTGAGCAATAAAGAATATGTTTCACTCTCTCTCCACAGTAACAGGAAAAGAGTTCAGTCCAATTAAATATTCATGAAACAAAAGATCAAGGCTTTAAGTCTTAGACCAAGTTCAAGACTGGGCATGAACTAATGATCCAATAGTTTATATGAATATTAAACATTTAGTAGAGAAATAACTCAGAATTACATTTTGGAAGGGATTCCATTTTAATTTAATTCTCTGATAGTTAATTTTACCAATTCTGGGTAAGAAATTGATTGACATATAACACAATTATATCCAAGACCATATACTGAAGATTACTCAATTGATGGTTGCCCTAAGTTTCAGCAGTAAAAGATGCACTGAGTAATTTTTATTATATTGTGGTAACAGTTGCTGTTCTTTCCCCAAATCTTTTAACTTCTCACACATACGAAAATTAAATATGAGCTGATAGGCAAGGATACATGTGCGAATTTAATTACTATACTTTGCCCCAAAACTTGCTGCAAACTTAGTTTGAAGGGGTGTTCCTATGTATTATTTTTAGCATTAGTTGTTAGTGAGGCACACATTGCATGTATTAATCATTTGAAATGAAAACTCCCTCCTGAGACCTCCCTAGAAACACGTGTAAGCAATTTCGTTTCAAAAGATTGATGGAATAGAAATACACCCAAGGAAGCTTTGACAGGTTTGACATCCTCCTTTTAAAGATCCAGGAATAAGTGAGGTTAATCCTGCCACAGGCAGAATGCCTCCTCTAAGTGTCTATAAACCAGTGAAATGTGCAGGGGGCCTCAGACACCGCTGAGAGGTCCAGCGAAAATAATCATCTGCTCTTCATGCCGAAAGGCAGCAAACACCGCAGGGGAGATCAAGTCCCAGACTTCCAATCCATCCTCCGTGCAGCAGGCCTGTGGCCATACTTCCCCGGAGAAGGCGCCTTGTCCGTCACTACAACCAGTTCAACCAAAGTATTTTATCCATTTATTTATTTTCAAGTTGTCTACGATGTTTTTGGAAGCAACGGCAGACAAAGCTTCCTCTAGAAAGCCTAAGGGATCTGTATTCCTTTTGAGCAAAATGGCCTGCAGACATTTTTGCAAAACTACTGATAAAAGAACTCTGAGTACCAACATGTTGGCTGAACCAAAATAAAGCATGTACCAGTACATGCCAGTGTACACACCAGTGTAGTGTGATGAAATGGGAAATTTAGAAAAGAAAAAAACTAAAGGGAGCAAAGAGGCTAGATAGAATATAACAATTTATTATTACATGAATTTATTCTCATTTGCCCAGCCTAGTGTTTACTCAAGATATCAGAAACTTCTACCTAATGACAAAATGTTATTTGAAATTACACCATGCACTTTCATTAGCAAAGAAAGAAATCACTGAGATAAGAATTCATATACTTTCCTCAGAGGTGTCTTGTATCATATTTTATTTTAACACCTGCATGAGCTTATGTTTTATACTATGAGTATCTAGGGTTCATGAGTTTCAATTTACTTTTTTCTGTACACACAATATATTTCACAGTCATTGCCATATAATGGATATTCAATAAATGTTTGTTGAATGTTTTGATGAATAAAATTCTTTTTAGATCAGAGTCTTAACTTTGAGTCAATAGAGGATATTTAATAGACTCATGATCCCCTAAAAGTGTACACCAGGTGCTTGTGTTAATGTTCAAAAGTCCATTTTATTCCTGTGGAGAAATCCATATATTTCACCATATTTCCAAAGAGCATCATGATTTCCCTCCCATAAATGATTGTCTCTTTTCTTTAAAGAAATGTAAAGATACAATCTTTCAAGGCAGTATGATATAACAGAAAAGTCTAGGACTTACCGAAAACTCTCAGAAAACCTCATACTTTACAGTGATTTGTTAGAAACGTTTCTGTAAAATTAGAAAAGACAAGGATATTGATTAGGACCATTTGTTTTGAACACTGTAATGAGGTCTTATCCAGAGCAGTAATAAAATTTTTTTTAATATTAATAAGACATGTAAAGTTTGGAAAGAATTGTAAAGAAGAGCATGATTGTGTGTAGATGGTATGATCATCTATATAACAAACATGGGATAATGTGTAGATGATAATTAGAATTAATATAAGAATTCAACCAGATTGCCAGACAACAAAATCAATATTTTAAAATAATGGGAGTTCCAATAAATTACGGAGAAAAAAGTAAAGAACACATAATTTAAAAGATTCATTTACTAAGAAGCTAAAATTATAAGAACTTTGGAATATATCTAGTATCGAATGTACATTTTATAGAAAAATGTAAAAGTGTATTAAAGAATATAAATATTGAAAAATAGAAATTTCATAAAATAAACAATAAATGAAAAAAGAAAGTTCATCTAGTTTCTTTTAACAAGGCACAACAAAACTCTAAAACATAATAATAATAAAACTGATTATATTGAAATTAATGATTCATTTAACATGTAACTCCATAAAAGACAGTCTACCCAAAGGAATCAGAGCTTTTCAATGTATATGACTAGCAAAGATATGGTATCCAGAATACATTCAAAATGTTTACAAATCAATAATAATTTTAAAAAATAGGTATGAACTGAATATATAGTAAAATTGGGAATAGGCATAGACATCAGAGTAGAAATAGTAATGATTATTATTATTAGCATTAGCATCATGATTACTATGGTTATTTAACCTGGACTTGATTTAAGCAATCTTTTCTTCTAGTTCTTTCCTTTTCCAGATCAAGTTTTAACAATCCTGAGAGGTCTCACCCCAAATCACAAAGATTTCCAAAACTACTTTTTTTTAATCCCAAATCTGAATTTCAATCTATTATCACAACACTTAATCCATTGACTCCAATTATTAGATAAATAAATGCTTTTCTATGCACACGATAATTAAGACGACCACCAGCGAATAAGGGAAAACAAATACTCACAGCAAATTATAAGGGAACTCAGTATAGAAAAAGTTAGCTCAGCCTAAGAGTAGCAGAGTGAGACTCAGCCAGTCATCACAGCAATGTAAAGCAAACTACAAACTAAAACACTCTGACAAACTTTATTATCATAATTCTAATTAATCTTTATCAGTTAATTTTGTGGTTGATATGCATAAGTAACAGAGATATGAAAATTAAATATGGGGCCGGCCCCATGGCCTAGTGGTTAAGTTCGGTGCACTCTGCTTTGGCAGCCTGGGTTCAGTTCCCAGGTGCAGACCTAAACCACTCATCGGTGGCCATGTGGTGGTGGTGACCCACATACAAAACAGAGAAAGATTGGCACAGATGTTAGCTCTGGGCTAATCTTCCTCAGCAAAACAAAAATTAAATAGTAGGCATTTTCATCCTATTTTCTAGCAATAAGATTAATGATCTTACATCATGACCCCTGAAGATAATTGGATTTCAAGGTATAAATATTACGTATAAACAACGCATTTTCATTTAGATGTCATGACTCTAATTCAAAGTATTTTACCAAGTATTGGTTCTGTCAATTAAGGACTTTTTGAGGCTAAGGTTCATAAAGTAAGAATTTTTGTATATTTCTAATTTTTGAATATTTTATCTGTATAGCATGACCTTCTTTACATCTAGTGATGATTTTAGCTTTAAATCTATTTTGTGTCTTATTAACATAGTCATGCCAGATAGTATCATATTGTTTTTCACCTTTTTACTTTCAGTTCTCTGATTTCTGATATTTTAGATATGATCTTTTGAATAGTATAAAATTGGAATTCATGTTTTTATGCAGCCTGATTTTTTAACTTTCATACCAAATATTTATTCCATTAACATTCAATTTAATTACAGATATATCTGGGTCTATAACTACCATCTTATTTCATTCTACTAATTTATTTCTTTCATTCTATGTTTTTTCTTCTCTCCATTATTGTCTTTTGGTGGTTATTTTGTGTATGTTTGAGTAGGTATTTTTTCTCACATTCTACTCTTTTTAACTTTACTACATTGGACTGTATGCTGTCTATTCTATTCTCTTAAGGTGATAATAACACATATATAACTTACCAATGTTGAAAATTAATCAATACACTTATTCTCTTCTCTCATCTTACAAGGACGTCAATTACTACTCTTCCTCACTTATATGTTATTATTTTGTTTGTTTTAATTCTATCTTGTCCCTTTTAACCTCACAAAACAATATTGTTTTTAAAAGATTAAAGATCACTTAGATTTACTACACATTTACCACTTATTTGATTATTCATTCCTTCTCACAACCTCCAATATTTTCCTTGTTATCACTTCTGCCTTTCCACATCTTTTAGATTTTCCTTTAAGGAGGATCTACTGGTGGGAACATTTTTGCTGATTTTGTCTCTTTTAGGACGTATACCTTTTTACTCTAATTCTAGACATTTGCTTTCACTAAATATAGAATTCTAGGTTGACACATTTTCTTTCAGCACATTGAAAATATCACTGTTCTTTGTCTTGCATTGTTTCTTTTGTTGATACTGAGAGGTAAGCTGTCCATCTAATTGTTGCTCCTAGAATCTGTGGATTGGTGTCTTTATGACCAGAAATACCCCAAGCATTATTTATTCCAATATTGTTTATTTTCCACTTTTCTCTTTCCTCTCCTTCTAGAACACCAATTAGAAATATGTTGGACTTTCTTAGGTTAATACTCCCTGGATTTTTTCTCCTTTTTATGGTTTCCTTCTCTTATTACCTCTATATTCTAGATAATTTCTTCTATTCAATCTTTCAGACTGGATACAAGGCACATTCCAGGACAACAAAGTAATCTGAACTGGTGTTGGGAGTAGATTAAAACTGGATTACTTCCAGGGATCAAGCAATATCAAGAGAAACAGAAAGAAGGAAGCAAGGGAGGGAAGACAGAGGGCGTTGGCCCTCAGCATTTGGGGCTAGTATTTGGCCATGCCCATCAGGGATCATAACCAGCTACAAGACATCCTACAAGCCATAAAGTCAAAACACCTCATTCATTTACAAAAATGCGTTTCATGTATTGACTTTTGTTTTAACCCGTCCCCTCATTTCAGACAGGAGATCCAGAAAAGGGAGACAACTACTCAGTAGCAGAACCAGGACTAGAACCCAGGGCCCCAGACTCCTGGTCATTCATTCAGGAGGGCACCCCTTGTTCCTGGCCGCCTGCCAACCTGTAGGAGGACAACATTGGTGAGGACAACCTGAAGGAACTGAAGTCCTTGCCTTCACAGAAATTCAAAGGAGGTGCTCGAGTTGGATCTTAGAAGATGACTAAGAGTTTGCCAGACATCTGAAGGGCATTGGAGGCGGTGTGTGCAAAGTAGGGAAGCCTGAAACAGCGGTGGGATCAGATGGCACAAGTGGAGCCCTCTGCTCAAGTGGATGAAGCCCTGAGGAGAGAGGTGAGCTGGGGAGGAGGATGCACTGTAGAAGACAGCGGGGAATGCCTGCAGGGGTTTTGGCAGCGAATTTCAATAGGAAGAGCTACCTTCTAGCTCACTGTGGCTGGAGCAGGGACTGAGTGGCCTAGTAGCTGATGGGGGAGGGGAACGCCCACGACAAGGCCAGGGAAGAGATGACAATGGACAGTGGCAAAGGGAGTACACAGGGCAGGGGAAGGACTTACCTGGAGATGCGCGGAGGGCGCCACCCCTCCAGCGTTTCCCAGGCTGATGCCAAGAAGCAAAGGGCCTCAGGACAGGAAAGTGCCCTGCGCCCGCCAGAGCCTGGCAGATGCTCCGGAAACGTGCACTGCGCGGGGAGAGGACTGCGCTCAGGCAGAGCTGGAGCTCGGAGGAAGGTCGCGCACCAGGTGGCCGGGCCAGGACCAGGGCCCCATCCACCACCCTTAGGATCACAGGTCCCCGGCTCCGCCCAAACCAGCCACCCCCGTTGGATGCGCCACTGGGGGCCCTCAGCGCCTCTGCCTTCAGCCAATACGAAACCTGGTGGCAGGCGCATTCGCCGGGCGTGGGGTCAAGGGTCACACAAGTTGGCCTCGCCAGGTGGCCTGAAGGTGTGAAGCGGCGATGGCGCCAGCGGCGAGGGCCCGGCTGGGGCGCCGATGGGCTGCCCGGGGCCAGGGCGAGGGCTCTGAACAGCAGCTGTGTGCTCGCGGAGCCGGCAGGAGACGGCGGAGGCCGGGGGCGCGCCCGTGTGCCGGTAGGTTGGCGAGCGCCCGGCCGCGCCTACCGCGTCCTCGTGGGGGGCTGCAGCTTTTCGGGGCGCAGGGCGCCCCCGCTTCGTGCTGCCCAGCTCCGGGCCGAGCCCCGCACCGGCTCGCGGCCGCGCTGGGGGTGGAGCCTCTGCCATCCCGCCTGGAGCTGGAGCGGAAGGAGCGGGCGGCCCCTCCCCCCGCGCGTTCCGCCCGCCGCCGCCGCCGCCGCCGCCGCCGCCGCCGCCCCTCCCCGTGCCCTCGGCCTCTTGGAGAAGCTGCCACGCTGGAGGGTGAGACTCCGGGAGGGCGCCCCTCGAGCGGCCGCAGGCACGGGAGGGGGAGGCGACGGGGCGCTGCCCGCCTGGATGGAGGCGCGGAAACGGCGGGGTTGTGGCGGCCCGCGGTAGCCGCACCTCCCCGGGGGGTCGGGGTTGTCCCACAGATCAGGGAGCAGAGGGAGGCTCAGACAGGTCAAGGGACAGGCCCCAGGCCCCACAGCTGGTAGGGGGAGGTACAGTGGGATCCGCACTCGGACGGTCGGCCCCGGAAGTTCTGATGTTAGGACAGCCGGCTGCCAAAGCTCCGGGACCTTGTGGGCTGGCTGGAGTCGGTGGACCAGTGGGAAAGGAAGCGTTAACTGGAGCACGTACAGGGATGAGCGAGGAGGAGCGGAGGTCCGTACACACTAGGGTGTTTGCACAGGAGGCGTCTGCCTTGACTCAGGTTTGAAAAGATGGCAGCAGAGGGCGACCTGGGGCGGCTTCTCTTGGAGCCAACAGTCAGAAGAGCAAAACGAGGTGCTTGGGATAGGTTCTTGTTGGGGATGCTCGTGGGAATCTCCATGCGGGATGAAAAAGCAGCAGATCGGACCAGTTTGGCTTCTGACTTGTCTGTCAAGGGTAACAAGTGATCTTGAACTGAAAAGGGGAGATCAAGAGAAACGGGGCATTGAATCTCCAGAGGAATGACAAGTTGCGTTGTTTTTTCCTTAATATTGAGTTGTAAGAGTTATTTCTGTGTGCTGGATAGAGGTCCTTGATCATATACATGATATGTGCAGATATTTTCTGCCAGTCCACGGCTTTTCTTTTGATTTTCTTAAGTGTCCTTTGAAGAGGCAAATGTTTAAATTTTAATGAAATTCAGTTGATCACTTTTTCTGCTGTGGATTGTGTTTTTGGTATGTGTAAGACGTCTTTGCCTAACCCAAGATCACAAAGATAGTTTTCCTATGTTTTCTTGTAGGCGCTTCATAGTTTTAGTTCTTCTGTTTAGGTCTATGAGCCAGCCATTTGAGCTGGTATTTGTGTATGGTGTGGGGTAAGGGCCTTTTTACGTGTGGATGTCCCATTGTCCTAGGATCATTAGTTGAAAGACTATCCTTTCCTTATTGAATTGTTTGGCACCTTTGTCCAAGTCAGTTGCCTGTAAACAGTAAGGGTTTATTTCTGAACTGTTGGTTCTGTTCCGTTGATCTATATGTCTAACCGTATGCTAAAATTATGCTCTTTTGATTACTGTAGCTTTATAATAAATTTTGAACTTGGGAAATGTAAGTCCTCCAGCTTGTTCTTGTTTTTAAAAATTGTTTTGTCTATTCTGAGTCTTTTGATTTTCCACGTAAATGTTAGGATTAACTTGTCAGTTTTTGCAGAAGTACTTGCTGGGATTTTGGTAGGGATTATGTTGAATTTGTAGATTGATTTGGGCACAAATACTCTCTAAAAATTCTTTTGTCTTCCAATCCATGAACGTGGAATCTCTCATTTAAGTAGGTCTTTAATTTCTCTCAAGTATGTTTTGTAGTTTTCAGTACAGAAGTCTTGCATTTCTTTTGTTACAGTTATTCCTAAGCATTTTATCCTTTTTGATGGTATTTTGAATAGAATTCTATTCTCAACTTAATTCTTGGAGCGTTCCTTGCTAGTATATAGAAATACCTTTGGTTTTTGTATATTGACCTTCTATCTTTTGACTTTGCTGAACTTGTATATTAGTTTTATATGTTGTTGTGTATTCCTTAGGATTTTCTACTTACAGGATGGTGTTGTCTGGTTGTCTGTGAATCAAGACAGTTTCACGTCTTCATTTCCAATTTGGATGCCTTTGTTTCTTTCTCTTGCCTAATTGCACTGGGTAGAGCCTTCAGTACAGTGTTGAATTGAAGTGCTGTCCGTGTTCTGTTCCTGATCTTAGGGAGACAGCCTTCAGTCTTTGACCATTGCGGGTGATGCGAGCTGTAAGGTTTTCACAGATGCCTTTCCTCAAGTTGAGGAAGTTCCCTTCTTGTCCTACCTTATGCGGAGTTTCTTTTCTTTTTTAAAATCCTGAAGAGGGACTAGATTCTGTCAAATGCTTTTTGTATATCTGTTGAGGTGATCATGTGATGTTTGTCCTTTATTCTGTGAATAGGATATATTACGTTAGTTGATTGTTGGATGTTAAACCAGCTTGCATTCCTGGGAGAAATTCCTCTTGTTCTTGGACAATAATCCTTTTTCCACTGGGTTGGTTTTGCTAACATCTTATTGAGGATTTTTTTCTTGTGATGTCTTTGACTGATTTTGGTAATAGGATATTCCTGGCCTCATAGAATGAGTTTCTGGAAAAGTTTGTGAAGAATTGGTATTATTCCTTAAGTAGATGTTGGGTTAATTTACCAGTGAAGTAAGTTATCTGGGTCTGGACTTTCCTTGGTAAGAAGAGCTTGTTTTATTCCTAATTTAATTTTTTTAAGCTTGTTTTAGGTATATTAAAATTTCAATTTCTTCTTGAGTCGGCTTGGGTAATGTGTTTCTTTCCAGGAATGTGTTTTTTCTTGTTAGTTATCTAATTTGTTGGCATAAAGTTGTTTCTAGTATTCACTTCTGATCTCCCACAGTTCTGTAGGTTGGTAGTGATCTTCTCTCTTTAGTTCCCAAATCTGGTAATTTGTACTTTCTCTTTTTTGCTTGGTCAGTCTAGCTGAAGAATTGTCAACTTTATTAATGTTTCAAGAGAACCAAATTTTGGTTGAATTGATTTTCACTGTTGATTTTCTGTTTTCTGTTTGATTGATTTCTAGTTGTATTTTTAGTATTTCCCTTCTTTGCTTGCTTTCGGTTTAGTTTGCTCTTTCTAGTTTCTTAAGGTGGAAGGTTTGCCTATTGTTGAGGTCTTTTTTCTTTTGTCATGTAGGTATTGAAAGCTACATTACAAGCTTTAAACTTTGGTTTAAAGTTTATAATTTTGTCTCTAGGCACTATTTAGCTACAGCCCATAAATTCAGATATGTTGTATTTCTTCTGTCTTCATTTACCTTCAAGTAGTTTTCAGTTTTCTTTGGAATTTCTTCTTTGACCCTGGAGTTATTTAGAAGTGTTTACTTTCTAAATATTGATGGTTTTCCTAATTTCTTTATTTGTGGATTTCCAATTTCATTCTCTTGTGGTTAGAGAACATACTTTAATTTCAGTCCTTTTAAATGTATTGAGACTCCTTTTTCGCCTAGCATATGATCTATCCTGGAGAATGTTCCGTGTGTGCTCTAAAAGGATGTGTATTCTGCTGTTGTTTGGGTGCAGTGTTCTAGAGATGTCAGGTCAAGTTGGTTGATAGTTTCTGGGTTAATCTATATTGTTTGCTCCTACTATTATGCACCACCCAGGCAGCTTTAATGTTCGTTATTAGTCTCTCATTGTTTTCAACAGACACCCCAGGAGGAAAGGCTGCTCTGGGTGATATCTGCATCAGGTCAGAAAAATAGAGCCTTGTTAATGGGGTCTTGCAGGGCACCACCAGACAGATGAAATGCGAGTTCTCTGGGAGTGGGGCTTTGAAGTTGTTCCAATCCTTTTCTGCCTCCCCCAGTGGCTGCCAGATTGCTGATTTCCACTGAAATTGTGAGCTGTTGGTGTTGAGGGCTCCTGCAGAGCTGAGGAGAGGTGGATAGGAATAGGTCAGATTAAAATGCCACCAAGCTTGCTGTTCTGACTGAGAGTCAGCTGCTTTCCTGAAGTAAACATCCCCCAGATTGCTTGAAGTCTTTGGTTCTTTGTCAGAGTTTTGAAAAGTGGATTCTGACAGTTTCCCCGTGTTTTTCTTGCTCCACTATTTTCACTGACGTTGCTCAATCCTTGTCCTTTGAATGTAGTTACGGATGTGGTCGGATCACATCTGCCGTTTTGCTCTTTGTTTCTTTATGTCGTTTTTATCTCTCTGCTCTTCCTTTGAGGCCCTCTTTTGTGGTTAATAGGTATTTTTCTAGTGGACCTTTTAAATTCCTTTGTTGGGTGTTTTACTATATTTTGTTTGTTTGTTTAGTAGTTGCTCTTGGGATTAAAATGTGTGTCCTAATTTATCACAATCTGCTTCAGGTTAATAGTGACCTAATCCTGAGGAAACTAACTTTGTTCCAACATTGCTGCATTTCCTCCTCTCGCGTTTGTGTGGTGGTTGTGATATATAGCACATCTTTATACATTTTAAGTCCGACAAAGCAATTTAGGATTATTATTTTATGCAGTTGTCTTTTTAATCTCTTAAGGGATGAGGATAATCAAAATATATTTGTGCAGTGTTTTATATTTACCTTTATAATTACTCTCACTGATGTTCTTCATTTCTTCTTGTCACTGTTAGTGACCATCTGCTGTCATTTCCCCTCAGCCTGAAGGACTTCTTAAGACAGGTCTGCTAGCAGTGACTTCTCTCAGTCTTTGGTTGGGAATATCTTTATTCCATCTTCAATTTTTTTTAAGTATGTTTTTGTGGGATATAGAATTAACGCTTGGTTGACAATTTCTGTCTTTCAGCACTTTGAATATGTCATTCTACTGGTTTCTGTTCTCCACAGTTTCAGAAGGGAACTGAGCCATTAATCTGATTGTTGTTGCCTTGTACTTGATGAGTCCATTTTCAGTACAGGTCTCACTTTCTTATTTCTTTGCACGTCTTGTATTTTTTTTTGTTAAAAACTGGAATTTTTGATGATATAACAACTCTGGATTGTGGTATTTTTCCCCCTGGGTTTTTTTTTTCTTTTCAATTTTTGGGGGCTTAAGCTATAGCCTCAGCCTCCTCTGCTATGCGTGGCTACTGATGTCTTTGCTCAGGTTTCCTTTTAGTCTCCGTCCCTTTAGTTTTTTTAGCCTGGCTGCTTTAGGGTTGCCCCCTGTCTGCATACCTTTGTGGTCAGGCAATGATTTGGGCAGAGGTTGTGCTCAAACACCTTGAGCTTCTAAGGTTTCTACCCTCTACCTTTGGTTCTGTGGGTAGGTTGGAACCAGATCAAAATTC
Source organism: Diceros bicornis minor (assembly GCF_020826845.1). Lineage (NCBI taxonomy): Eukaryota > Metazoa > Chordata > Mammalia > Perissodactyla > Rhinocerotidae > Diceros > Diceros bicornis. The sequence continues at coordinate 1,421,788 of NW_026690915.1, forward strand.
AGCCTGTTCTCCAGTCTCCTCATCTTTACTTTCCACTGGTGCTCGGGTCTCCTCTGTCCATCCGTGCTGTTGCCCAGGTGGCGTGGGTGTGTGCAGAGCCTTCTGTGGCTCTCTCCTTTCTAGCATCTTCCCATCAAATTTCTGGCTGGTCTGCCTCTCCTCTTGCCCCCAATCAGGATTGCAGTCAGGCTCCTCGAGTTGCGCATTTTCCCTGTTTGTTTCCTACTAGTTTCCTGCTGGGCCTGAGTTTGCATCCTCCAGTTTCAACACCCAATTTAAGTCTGTCCTTTCTGGCAACAAAGCTGAAGGTTTTCGTGGCCAGCCCTGCCCTGTTCAAACTCCTGTGCTAACTGAGCTGGGGTGGACGAACAGCACAAGACAGCAAGTCTGGAGACTGCAGCTGTTCTTACCTGTAGTTCTCGCAGTCTTCTGTGAATGATTCCTCAGTTTATTTGCCTTTTATTGATTTCCCAGGCTGTGAAGTGGTGTTCTTTAAATAATTTTGTCCATTTTTGTAGTTCTTTTTTGGTGAGAGCTTCACTAACTTCTTCACTCCACCATAGTTGGAAGTGCTCTGCTGGCACATTATTATAACACACATTACTGAATGCTGACTCTGTGTCAGGTGTTGTTCGAAGCCTTTTCCCATACTAGCAGATTTAATAACACAGTAGGTGCTCACCAAGTATTTGTTGAGTGTTGAATCAACAGCTACCACAAGCAATGAGAGAAAGCATAGAGTGCTGGGCATCCTCTGTGGACTCGCTTCTTTTCTATGTTTCTTGCCATGTGGTCAGGGGCTGACTCCTGCCTCCCCAGTGGGTCGTTTCTGTGGACCCAAGCCGTTCCCAAAGGCCAGGGAACTGAGCTTTTTGACTCACACAGGGGTGCATGTGTATATGTTCCCTGTGAATGTGAGGAGAGAAAATATCACAGGGCAAAAGGAGGGATATGTCACTTTGAGATGACTTGATTAAACAAGTCACCAACAAGTCAAGTTTAAAGGAAATACTTAGCTAGCTTTCTTCCAGAAATGCTGGAATTAAAAAAGAATTATTTTCCTTTGTTTTTTGCACAGGAAGTGTCACCCTGAGCTAACACATGTGCCAGTCTTCCTCTATTTCCTATGTGGGTCGCCGCCCCAGCATGGCCACTGACAAGTGGTGTAGGTCTGCGCCAGAGAACTGATCCCAGGCCACCAAAGCAGAGCACACCAAACTTAACCACTGGGAAGTGGACCACTGGACGGCCCCCCGCCCCCCAAAATTCTTCATCTTTGTTCACTATTAGTGGTCAGCTGGCGTTTTCCTCAGGAGTAGATTTACGTGTAGTCTCTGAGATTGACTCTGGAGGCCTGTGATGAACTGTAAACAGCTAAGAGACAGTGGGGGCTCATGTGGGTGACCATAGAATTTGTCGTCCAGTTTATTTGAGAGTGAACGCTGGGACATCAGGTGTAAACTAGGCTTATCCCAGGCCACACGGGGAGGTGCTCACTCTGGGTTTTATGCGAAGGGGGTTAATTCTAAAGCCAGGCTGCCTTTGATTGGCTTCAGCACCACCTAATCCTCAGTTTCCTCACGCGGCCAGTGAAGGTGAGGATTGATAACATCACATGTGGGTGAAACACCCCACAAAGCCGCTGGGCTGTGAATGTGTCACGTTGGATGTAGCTGTGGTATGAATGCTTCTTCATGGCAGGGGTTTGAGAATGTCACAGTGCAGCATGAGGCTCACGGGAGTGCATTCTGGAACCAGACAGCCTCCACTTATTAGCTGTGTGACTGTGTCGGGAAACTTATTTAATCTCTAGGAGCCTCGATTTTCTCCTCTACCGCATACTCCTCCTGCTACCACCAGTAATGATAGTGAGTATATGCCGTCGCTATTACACGTTAAGTCAGGTTCTATTCACTGTAGGGGCTTTAGCTCTATTAACTCATTTAGTCCTCACAACAACCCAATAAGAGAGGTGTTGTTCTCAACTCCAATTCACATAGAGGGAAACAGACACAGAGAGGTCAAGCAGTACATCTCAGGTCGCACAGCTGGTCAGAGTCTACCAGCTGTAGACCCCATGGTCTTTCCAAGATTCAAACTAAGGTAATCTTCAATTTAACTGCTCTGTGAGACTGTGTCTTCGTAAACGGGGAAGATCTGATACCTAGACCCTTGGATGAGTGTGAAGATGAAAAGAGACAGTACATCTCAAACACGTAGCACATAGGAAACGTTCCTTAAGTGTTTGTTGCTGTGTTAATACTGTGTGTTCTTGGAGTGGGTGAACAAGCTGCCATTTATTGCTGGAAAAACTGGACGTCCCAGGTCAGTGAGTGCTTTATGGGAACTCTTTTTCAGATTTCACCTGCTGCCTGTGGCCATGGATTCACATTGCTGTCCTCTAAAACCAAGGATGGGACGAAAGTTTGGGGGATGGAACTCAACAGAGAGTCCCAGCTTGGCTTTCACAGGAGCCAGGAAGAGAAAAGTGAAGCTCTCCCCTTGGCTTTCTCTGCTGTGATTGGCTGAGGAAGCTCCCTCTGACTTTCAAGAATCTGATGACATAAACCAAACCATAACAACAAGGATGGAGTCTTGAAAGCCATGTTGTTTGAAACCATCTGGGCTAGATTATTTTTCAGCTCGTTTGGTAAAGGTCATTTGCTGCTAAGTAGGGCTGTTATTTTTTGGCCCCAGAGTGATGACCTTTGTTTCCTCACTTGAGATAGCCTGAGACACTCAACAGTGCCTAGAATGTGGTCTGGGGAAGAAATTCAATGAAAACCTTAAGATGGAGGCTTTATTCCAATTATTTGAAACTGGATTGTAAAAATGTTAGAAATTATTTATGATATTTTAACAAATATACATTAGTCAATGAATAGTATGAGGACAATAAGAAGCATTTTTTAAAATAAAGTGGAATTACCCAGAAGTACATACTGGACAAATCTTTCTTGTCATTTTTTTCGTGTTCCCTCATTTGTATGCAAGTATCTTTTTATATAATTTTGATCACTGTATATTTTGTGTTCTGCCTTCCTTCAGTTAATTTTATATCAGAATTCTTTTACAGTTAGTATTGAAGTCTTGATTGGCTGTATGATGCCACATTACGTTTCTTTTTACCTTTTGTTAGGAACAATTGTAGACATACACAGAAGTGGCTGGAATAGGATAATGCACCCCGTGGGCTGTCGTGAGCTTCTGCCGTCATCAGCACATGACGGTCTTGTTTTACTCATTTCCCTCACCTTCCCCCTCGGCAAATTGGGAACAATCGTCAGATTATTGATTTCATTTATGAATATTTCAATCCGTATCTAAAAAATAAGGACCCCCAAAAAAGTAAATACATCATCACATCTAAAAATAATTAACAATATAATCCCTGAATATCAAATATGTAGTCAGTATTCAAACTGCCTTTTGTCTCCGAACTGTCAATAGATTTTTATTTTAAATTTAAAAATTTATTTGAATCAAGGGCCAGAGAAAGTCTAGGCATGGCAACTGGTTGATAAGACTTTTATAGTCTTTTAAGTCTGTTTTAATCTTTTCTCCTTGATATTTATTTAGTGAAGTCACGTTGTTTATTCTACAGACTTTTCCAGTCTGCAATTTGTTGAATGCATCCCTGTGGTGCCGTTTGTCATGATCCTCTGTCCTCTGTATTTCCTGCCAATTGGTAGTTGGACCTAGAGCCAGATTCCCTTTCGATGTTATGTATTTACTGCTTCGCAGGCCCTTAGGGGTCTATGCAGATAGTAATGGGGGATGTGAATCAGTTTTCAGTATTTTAAAGTACTTCATATTTTCAGCTACTAATATAAGCTAACAACATTGTCCATTTTCTTTGATTTTGCCTAGAATCACATCATCTCATTGAGATAAACCAGATATTTCATGCAGGTAAAAAGTTGTCTGGAAATTATATCATTCACTGATGAATACGAATGGGCAAGTGTATTATTATAACAGTCATAATGCCATTTATTTGGTAGACGAGATCTTTTGAAAGATGGGGATCATAGGAGAAAGTAGGGGATCCTTAGTAAGGAGTATGTTGAGAACCAGTGCATTTGCAGACCTTCTCCTGAACTCTAGCCTCCATTGTAAATATTCAGAAGGTCATCATTTAAAACCTGCAAGAGGCGTTCCCTACATAGACCATCTGGCTTCCTCGGTAGGATTGTAAAGAATAATAAGTTTCTTTAGAGTGACTTCTAAACATCTTTCCCCCTTACTTGCTTATTTAAAAATTAAAATTTTCTATTATGAATAGATGCCATGTTTGCATAATTCAGAATCCTAGAGGCGCAGTAGAACATATGATGAAGACTCTGCTTTCCACCTCTGTCTTCCCAGCACCATGGTTTCTCTGCCTGTAGACAACCTGTGTTAACAGTTTCCAGTTCATCCTTCCGAAGGGATTTAATGCATGTGCAAGCAAATGCATGTGTGTATTCTTTTTACCTCCTTTTATTCTAAGTGCTGTCGTATAATATAGATCCTGTTCTTCACCTTACTGAGAAATCCTAGTGGCTATTGCAGGAAGTGACTATTGCTTTTACTTTCCTGAAGAATTCAAATGGTGTGAAATGACACGTGAAGAGTTTTCTTTAAAAACTAAGAATGCTTTTCCCTAACCCAGTGTGTCATGGAGGCAATGTGGTGCAGTGGGTTGGAGTTGGGGACTGCTCCTCACTCTGCCACTAACTTATGTACCTTGAGTAAGTCTTTCCAATCTCGCTGCGTAACAACGTGAGGATGGGGCAGTGATCTCTCATGTTAGAAATGCTCTGACTCTGCGTCAGTGCACTGACCCCGGTTGTGTTCATTTGAGCGAGGGGAGACGAGTGTGTTTTAGAGCTCTCACCTGTCCCACTGCCTCTGGATAGACCTCAGGAGACACAGGTGTACAAGTCTCCTGTGCCAGAGCCCACTCTCTGGTCCTGACAGACGGTGAAGGAGGTGAATTGACCTGTTGGAGATTGGTGGAGGGTGGGGGGACCACTTTCTTGCCATTGGGCCTGAAGTTGACCATTTGATTGAGCCACATGTGATTTGTGAAGCTGTTGGAATTTCCCGGGGCAAATCAGTAGGATGGCTCAAGAGAGCTGTGTTGGGCAGACCTTGCTGACTCTCTTCTGTTTCTGCACTCTGTGGTTCTTGGGAAATCTCAGGTATTTATAAACATGACAGCGCACACCAGGCAGCCTCATCAAGGCCTCCCTTTGCCGTGAAGTCACTGAGCCAGGCTGCGTATGTAGATGGCTTTTTCTATTGTACTGAGAGAAGGCTGTTTGCTAAGGCTTCCTCCAAGAGAGGGGGTTTCAGAGTCCAGGCTCCTTGGTGACCCTGATCGTCGCCAAAATGTGGTTATCCCAGGGAAAGCCACCTCGACTAAATTTTTCACATTTCATTTTCTGGCTAGGGGTGCTTTGTAGGAAAAGGCCAAGGTGGTGTTTAGGAACTCTTTCCAGAGGGGACTTGGCCTCGAGGGCAGCCCTTTGACAGGTCCAAGGAATGGGGGTGCTGAGGCCTTTCACAGGAGGTACTCGCCTCTTATGGAATTCCTGAGAGGCAGAACGAGGGCTCAGAGGGGAAGCAGAGGGAAAGTACAGGTGGCCCAGTGTGTTGCAGCAGGTCTGCACCCCAGTATGCCTGGAAGTGTGCCTGCACTGGCTGGGAATATTGGAGAAGGAAACCCAGTGGCAGTTGGGTGAGCAGTTGGACTAGGACCACTTTCCAGACCCCCTTCCAGTCCTGACATTCTTGGGTTCCACACACCTGTAGAACTGATTTTATTAGTGGTGGTATTCTTTAGTCTTCAGCCTGGCAAACGGCTATTATGGACAACGTGGAAGGAAGGTGGTGGAAAATGAACTTTACAGGTGAGTTCCCACAAGGACTACCCCTCCCCAAGTTGTGTTGAGCATTAAACATCTCCGGAGTGATTACTGTGTGATAGAGCCACAGAGCAGTACCAAGCAAGGTTCCTCATGCCTGAGAGGAGCAGTGAGCGCTTCCCAGAGAGCTGTGGAGAGTGTTGTTCCATCGCAGGGGGAGCATCAGCCTGGTGCGAGGGCAGGTGCATGAGCATTGATTGGGATACCTGGACTTTCTTTGGATTCACTCTTTATTTTTAACCAAATTGATTAACTTCAAAAATTCCTCTGTTTCAGTTCTATGTCTGTTTGTCTTTAAAAAAATTTCTCTCTAGATCTTCGCATTATGCTGGTGGGTCTAAATACCAGTCTCAACTCTGGCAGCATATTAAAATCACCAAACGATTTTGTTTGTTTTGTGTTACTTTCCCACCTGGGTCTACCTCTGCCTGCTATTTGACCTTGAGAGTTTCCCTGATAGTTATTATGTGTGTGGGGGACCACCAGTTAGGGGTGACAGAGGAGAGACCAGAACCCCACAGTGCTTACTATGACCATATGTCTTGCTTCTACCCAGATTGCCCTCAGTCATTAGCGAAAGTCAGAAAGTCCATAGAAGGCAGGACGTCAGTGGACAGGTGGTCCAGGTAAGAGGCTTGGGCTGAGAGCCACTCATTCTGCCTCCTGGGGCACTTCTAAAAGCGTGAAATTTGGCTGGGGTGATGGCAAATTTGTTAGAGGGATTTTATGAATTAATAAGATGTTTTATAAAAATTATTACCTGCCTTCTATAGGCCAGGATGTATCATAGATCATGGGGTATGAAGTTTGATAATCTTTGGGGGGATAACACTGTTGTGGGAAAGACAGGATAAAAAACTAGCTGTACCCGAGTGTGTCCCGGCACTGTGTGTGTTCCAGGCTGCCTTTATCTTGCTCACCATTTATTCCCACCCCAGGGGCAGTGCCTGGCACATGGTAGATAGCTATAATCAATACTTAAATATGTAAGTGAATGCATCTAGAAAGTGCTATAAGAGTACCAAAAGGGGAATTGTTAAGTCCGTGGGGTGGAATGGAAGGGAGAGAAGGCATCGTGGAGGAGGTGGCAGAGGAATCTACCAGATAGGCCTGGGATGGAGGGTGGGAAAGGTTTCATGGCAGAGGGGAGGGGACTGGTGGAGACTTTAACTGCTGAGAGCATGCGGGGTGGCTGGAGTTTGGCATACTTACAGGGGACTGCTGTGGCATAGGCTGGAAGACAGGTGGAGAGTGAGCGATGCAGGGTTTTCTAGGGTTGGGGGAGGAGGTGATGAAGGCCACTTGGGAAGGCGTGGGGAGAAGGGACATGTGGAGAGACATGTAAAGAGGATTGACCAGATTTGGGGCTTGATAAGAGGTCCAGGGAGTGAGCTAGAAGGAGTGGAGCCTGACTCCACTGGCAAATGAGTGGCTGCTGATGTTCTCAACCCAGATGCGGGAGTCCTAGAGGAGGGGCAGGCTTGGGTAGAGTGGGAGGGAGACGCGAGGAGGAGGTAGAGACTGAATTTGCTTTTAAGTTTGCTGTAGAGTGTAGTGCTTCTTGCACAGATTTGAACGTCCCATGGATGCGAGTTCAAGTCCCTGCTTCCCCACATATTAACTGGATGACTTTGGGCAAGTTACCAACCTTCTCTGAGATTCAGTTTCTTCGTAGGTGTTCTTGGTTATTGACTTAGCACAATGCCTGGCATAATAAGCATTTAGTAAACAGTGCTTTTCATTAGGCAGTTAGAAAAGCAGGTCTGGAACTCAGTAGAGTTGTTGGGAGTGGAGATAGCAGTGTAGAGGTGACAAGGAAAGCCTTGGAAATGGATGCAGCCTCCCAGGGGAGCGTGAAGAGGAGGAGAGAAGAGGGCAGAAGACAGACCTTGGAGAAGGATTCCAACACTGAAGGGTAAGCAGTAGGCCTGAGCTAAGGAACAAGATTGGAAGCTACTGGAGAGGCAGAAGAGAGGGATGGGGAAGAGAAAGGCTTGTGGAGGAGGGAGTGGTTCCACAGGGATGGACTGGGATGGAGGAGCTCTTGGGTCTTCTCCTCAGGACATCTGGCCCTTTCCTTTAGCAAGAGCTGCGTCAGTGGAGAGGCAGGCAGAAACCAGGCTGCAGTGGAGTGAGAAAGAATAAGAAGTGGAGGCCGTGTGGAGCCTGCCTGGGCCCGGCCCCCTCGGGGCTCAGGGGTGGTAGGGAATGCTCCCGTGCTTTGGGTCCCTCGAGCGGGACACTGGGCTTCCAAGGATTTCTTCTCCTCAGCCTTCCCTCTGTTCGTCTGATAGGTCGCCAGTGTTCAGGACCATAGTCTGTTCCTAACGGATAAAGGAGAAGTCTATTCTGGTGGATGGGGCGCAGCTGGGCAAACAGGTAATGGACCTTACACCCCCTTGTGATGGTGCAGTATGGAGCTGTCAGCGGTGGGGCTCTCATGGGCTAAAACCACCTGCCTTCATTTGACTCTTACCTCTCTTATCACTTCCTGGGGCCACTGTTCTGTTTGTCCCTTCCCAGTTCCCTCAGCCCTGGCTCCCATGGAAAGGAATGGATAAAGGATTGGGTGGAGGATTAGAGCCACTCCTCAGCAGAGGAGCTGTGAGCCTTTCTCTCAGCAGAGACAGGAAACTGTGTGAGGCTTTCAAAGATAAAACAAGTGTCCCCTAAAAGGAGCTTGATTTTCACTGATTTGAGAAGAATGTGATTAGTGCAGGGAGGAATGATTGAGAAACTTTCTCAAGCTTGTATATTTAACCTTTTTGTGTCTGATATTTGTCTGAAGGGAGGGCCATTCAAAATAAGATTGGATCTTGTGTAAATCCTCAGTAATCCTACCAGCACATGACATCATCTTTGTTCATTGTCTAGTGTTTTCTTCCAGTCCTCCTTCAGATGTGCACATCATTTATACTGTAATCACAGCGTAAGTGTCGCTTACGCTTGTATGCTTGTTTTATCATTTCCATTTCCACGAAACTTTTTTCCATGTTGGTACAACTATCACAGTTACAGTTTTTAAAATTTGTATGACAGAGCATCAATTTAATTTACCATAATTAATTACTCTTTTAGTTATTTTATTAAATAATTACTTAAGCGTTACCCTGTTGTCAGCTGGCATACTTCTTTGGGGGGCTGGGTGCAGTGGCCATTGGAGATATTATGACATTTGTCTCGTGTGCATACGTAACTTTTTCTTTCATTTGGATTATTGCTCTAGGATAAATCCAAAAAGTGTGTCAAAGGATTAGGATATTTTTATTGTTGTCGGAATATATTGTTAAATTTCTTTCCAGAAGTTTTACCCGTTTATACTGCCAGCAGCAATGGATAGAAGTACAGCTTGAATCATATCCCCACTAGCAATGAGTATTGGCAATTTCAGTGTGCTAATTTCATTACTATGTCAGTTTTTTTCTTCTCTCAATTATTTTATTGAGGTCATATTGGGTTATAACATGGTATAAATTTCAGGCATATTTTATTACATCTCAGTTTCTATATCCGCTGCATCATGTTCACCACCAATAGTCTAGTTTTTATCTGTTGCCATACATTGGTGCACCTTTCCCCCTTTTGCCCTCTCCGCACCCCCTTCCTCTCTGGCAACCACTGGTCTGTTCTCCTTCTCCATGTATTTATCTTCCACACATGAGTGAAATCATACAGAGTTTGTCTTTCTCTGTCTGGCTTATTTCGCTTAGCATAATAGCCTCAGGGCCCATCCATGTTGTCACAAATGGCACAATTTTCTCTTTTATATGGCTGAGTAGTATTGCATTATCTATATATATATAGCACATCTTCTTTATCCATTCATCCATTGATGGGCACTTGGGTTGCTTCCACATCTTGGTTATTGTGAATAATGCTATGACGAACATAGGGATGCATAAATCTGTTTGAATTGTTGATTTCCTGTTCTTTGGATAAATACCCAGTAGTGGGATAGCTGGATCATATGGTATTTCTATTTTTAATTTTTTGAGAAATCTCCATACTGTTTTCTGTAGTGGCTGCACCGGTTTGCATTCCCACCAGCAGTGTACGAGGGTTCCCTCTTCTCCACATCCTCTCCAACATTTGTTATTTCTTGTCTTGTTATTTATAGCCATTCTGACGGGTGTGAGGTGATATCTCATTGTAGTTTTGATTTGCATTTCCCTAATAATTAGTGGTGTTGAACATCTTTTCATGTGCCTGTTGGCAATCTGTATATCTTCTTTGGAAAAATGTCTGTTCATATCCTCTGCCCATTTTTTAATCGGGTGGCTTGGTTTTTTGTTGTTGCGTTATATGAGTTCTTTATATATTTTAGAAATTGATTCCCTGTCTGATACATGATTTGCAGATATTTTCTCCTCATTGGTGGGCTGTCTTTTCATTTTGTTCATGGTTCCCTTTGCCTTGCAGAAGCTTTTTAGTTGGATGTAGTCCCATTTGTTTATTTTTTCTTTTGTTTCCCTTGCCTGAGTAGACATGGTATTCAAAAAGATACTGCTAAGACTGATGTCAGAGAGTGTACTGCGTGTATTTTCTTCTAAGAGTTTTATGGTTTCAGCTCTTACATTCAAGGCTTTAATCCATTTTGAGTTAATTTTTGTGTGTAGTGCGAGATAATGGTCTGCTTTCATTCCTTTGCACATGGCTGCCCAGTTTTCCCAGCACCTTTTATTTATTTGTTTGTTTATTTGTTTGTTTGTTTTTGTGAGTCAGACCAGCCCTGAGCTAATATCTGATGCCAATCTTCCTCTTTTTGCTGAGGAATATCACCTCTGGGCTAACATCTGTGCCCATCTTCCTCTACTTTATATGGGACGCCACCACAGCATGGCTTGACAAGCAGTGCGTTGGTGCGTGCCTGGGATCCGAACCCCGGGCCACCGCAGTGGAGCACGCGCACTTAACCGCTGTGCCACCGGGCCGGCCCGGAACACCTTTTATTGAAGAGACTTTATTTTCTCTATTATATGTTGTTGGCTCCTTTGTGAAAGGTTAGAGGTCCATAGATGTGTGGTTTTTTATCTGTGCTTTCAATTTTGTTCCATTGATTTGTGTGTCTGTTTTTCTGCTGTTTTGATTACTGAAACTTTGCAGTATATTTTGAAGTGAGGGATTGTGATACCTCCAGCTTTGTTCTTTTGTTCTTTTTTTTCTCAGGATTGCTTTGGCTATTTGGGGTCTTTTGTTGTTCCTTATATTTTAGGATTCTATGTTCTATTTCCGTGAAGAATGTCATTGGGATTCTGTCTCCATCCTGGTGACCTGGGGAAGCATGGCCTCCTGCCTGTGCCCTCGAAGAAAGCCTCCCCCTCACTCCTTCCACCACCTCCAGCCAGTCGGGAACCAGGGGCCAGGTGATCCTCACCTGCACACGTGTCCCCACCTTGGGGCTGGAGCTGACCCTGTTAGCTTCACACCATCTCTCCCCAACCATGCGACCACCCAGAACCTGAGCTTCCTGGCTGTGAGACCTGCAGAAAGCCCCCCAGAGGACCCTCAGCTGGAGCTGCAGCCCGCTCTCCTCCACCCACACCCTCATGCCTGTTGGACTGCGCCACCCACCAAGGAGAATCAGGGCATTGTTGGGTCCACCCATCCTGCCTGCACTGGCTTGCCCACGTCCTCCTCATCCCTAGCCCACCCGTGGTACCCCACAGACAGGCAGAGTCACCAGGAATTGCCGAAGCTCTTTACGTGGAACCAGGAAAGTCGATCCAGGGCTGGGAGAGGAAGGGCAGTGGGGGTGGCAGGAGGGGAGAGCAGCCCAGGCCCCAGAGGCAGGAGCTCTGTCCATGTCCTGCAGGAAAGAGGGTTCTGGTGGTGCCGCCCTGGGGCTGCTGTGGAGCTCTGGTGCCCCCTGCCCTAGAAAGGAGGGAGGGTGGGTGAGTCCAGGACAGGGGGAGGTGGGAGGGGCAGACATGGGGCTCTCAGGGCTGCAGGGTGGGGGCAGATGTCGGGTTGCCAAGGGAGTCAGGTGCAAAGCTCTCAGGGGTGCTGCGTGGGGGCAGGATCCCACTACCACCAGGTGCATCGGTATGGTAGGGGACAGGCCCTAGCCCGTTGTTCCTGAGTTACACAGACATTTAGACAAAAGAAGGGAGTCCCTAAATGCCCGGGGAATGATGCTCGGGGACAGACATCCCAAGTGAGGATCCAGTCCCAGAGGGGATCTCAGAACAGACAAATCAGACAGAAATCCCTCCTGTCGGCAGCTTGGGGGGCCCCGGTGCTCTTGACATCCCACTGAATCCAGGACTCTTGTTTGCTTTAAGGGTCACTTACCCTAGTCACCTTCAGGAATGCAGCTTTCTGTAGAAACCAAGGAGAATTCAGGAGTGAGAAGATGCCCTGGACAAGGACACAGACCTCATCGCTGCCGCAGCTCAGACACCGACAGTGAATACCCAGAGTGGGGCCCTGACATCCCTGTGCCATGTCACAGTGCTGATGTCTCCCCCGTGGAGGGGATGGGCGAGGAGGCGGGAGGGTCATGGGGGACAAGGAGGGACACGAGAGACCCAGTGTGACGTGAGGAACCTGGAGGAAACACAGGGAGGCACGCTGGGGACAGAGGGGAATGCAGAGTGGACCCAGGGAACATGGGCAGAATTGTCCTCTTACCCAACTGGACAGGCATGAAGCTGTTCTGTGGCAATCCCTGTGTGGCAGGAATTTCTTCAGGGCTTCCAGGTTCAAGTCGGGATTTCTGCCTGCAGGTGAGGTGACCAGGTTAGCCCGGGCTGTCAGGAATCAGACTCTTGGAGGAGATGACCCCTCCCAGCACTTTGGGGGCTTTGTCCTGGAGCAGCAGAGGCCGGGAGTGGAGGGCTCAGCCTGAAGGTGGGTGCAAAACAGGCACAGAGTAGACAAGCGACCACCCAGCCGACAGGTCGCCAGGAAGGGGGATAGCCATGGGGATACCCAGAGCCACTGAAAGCCCCTGGGGTCCCGGGCCCACTCCCAAAGCCAACCTGCAGGGTCACACCCCTGACCTGGAAGAACCTCGTGACCTGAAGGAACCGTGCTACCCTCTGGCCAGAGAAATCTTGGACTTCCCCCAACCCTGGAGGGTCACTGCCCCGAGAAGGCCTCTCTCAGCAACAGCACACTCCCCCACGCCGACCTGGCCCCACCACCAGGCCCCAGGAAGTCGCACTTTATAGCTGTGGCCCCATCCCCCTTGTGAGTAGTCAGGTCACCGAGGGAGCATGGACTGGCCGTCCCAGGACAGCAAACCATGCCAGGCCCAGAAAGACAGCCATAGGGAGTTCATATTTCCCAGATCCAGGGCTGAAACCAGTTCTACTGGTTTCTGGAAGCGGAGACTGTGGGGCTGGGTCAGGAGAGGCAGATCTCAGAGGACCCGGACAGCAGCCTGTTACTCATGAGTTTTCCCATGCAAATCAGTTTCCCTTGAAGCTGGCCCTCGCAGTAAAAGATGTGGTGGTCCTTCACTGACAGCTCCCTGGTGTCCATATGCCTCTTGCCCCCATCTGTAGACAGACGGAGAGAAAATGGGTCTTGAGTGTCTTCATTCCTGGAGAAAATATTTGAGACCACATTAGGGAACATTTGGTGCCTCTCAGTTCCACCCTCGTGGCACTGGTCCCCCTTCCTGGAAAACAGGAGGCAGGAGAATCTGCACTTGAGAAACATGCTTGAGCCAACCTGAGCTCACCTGGCACATGGGCTTCTGCCCTGGTGTCCCCACAAATTCCACTGTCACCCCCCACAGCCTGGGACTCTGTCCCTTCAAGGTCAGGGGACATTCATTTTACCCACATGCCAAACTGGGATGGGAAGAGGCACCAGGAGGGGCTGCTCTGGGCCACCCCACAGCCTGGGGAGGGGGAGAGGGAGAGGGAGGAGAGAGCTGGACCCTAGGAGGAGGGACACTCACATGAAGGTGAAAATGGCCTCCACGTCTCCACCATCCAGGACAGTAACCATCAAAGGGGACACCTTCCTGGGCCTCTTCTCCTTAGGTAGGTCCTTGTCAACCACCATGGCCTTCACATACCATGTCCCTGTGATCTGAGCAGGGTGGGGGCCGTGAGCCCAGCAAGGGCACGGCCCAGATTCTCCTCCTCACCCCCCTGCCTGCCTCCCCGGTGCACAGGCTGCAGCCATCCCCAGACGTCCCCAGCACCCCGGCTGCAGTCCTCCACAGGCCGGCTTGGTTCCACACATCTGCACCCCAGGGCTCGGTCAGAACAAGCCCAGCACTCAGGGCTCCCAGCCCTAAAGAGAGGCAGGGCTGTCTGAGACCCCACGAATCTCTTTGCTGGGACCAGGCCACAGCTCCCTATGAGTCCACACTTCACAGGACCCTCAGTGCCTTTGGGGTCCCCAGGAGGTCAGTTCAACAGTCCTTGAGCTGAACCTGCTCCCCTGCTTCAGCCTCTGGGCCCAAGGAGCTGCCCTATCTGAAAACACAAGAACAGAGCCCTCCTGCCCCCTCTGACCACTGTCTGCAGGGAGCACAGGGTCAGAACTTTGACCCTGAATGACACCTCCTAGGACAGGGCCCCTGGTCACTGCGCACTCACAGCCAGTCACCATCTTTCGCCTACACCCATCCTCCCCGCCCCTCCCCAGGCTCACACCCTGTCTCACCAAGGGGAAGAACAGGGGTTCCTGGGTCTGCAGGGCCGTGATCAGGCCGAGGGTGGTGGGCAAGAACAGAACCTTCATCTCCAGGGCTTTGCGCTCACAGCCGCCAGCAGGTCACTGGGCGTCTGGAGGAGGCTGTGCGGGCCCCTCACAGGGCTGCCCCTTATACCCAGCTCGGCTCCTGCCCGTGAACACTTGGCACAGACCACACCCCTCCCACCCAGCATCCTGGACAGTCCTGCATCAGGGAAGGTGGACTGTCATGATTGTTGGAACCTGACTTAACCTGACAAGTTAAGTGCCAACCACATAATAAGACTGATCCTGCCATCCCGTTTGCACCTCCAAGGGCGCTCACTCCAGGTGAGCCATCTGGAGGAGGATGTTATCAGAATGGGCAGGTGTGCGTGTCTGCACTACGGTCACAGAGGGAAGGCCAAGGGCTTGCTTCCCTCCCTCCCACCCCTGCTCCTCCCAGGAGCCCAGGACTGGACCCTCAGCAAGTTCTCTGGACACGGGCCCCCGCCAGCTGCTGAAGGGAGAGGGACTGAGCTTTAGAACCAAAGAGACACGGCATGTGATCAGCCGAGTCCCACAGGCTCCCCAGAGCCCAGGCTCTCACCACCCTGGGGCCCCTGCATTTGCTCCTCCAGGGACTGGGATGCTCACCCAGATCTTCCTGGGGTGGGGGCACTCTTTTAGGACTCGGGATGAGTTGAAATATCGCCTCCTCAGAGGGGCCTCCCCAGGCCACAGGAGGGAGCGCTTCGTCTACCTTACCCCTTCATTCTGGACCCCGTGGCCGGGCTGTGTTTCCCAGGAAGCACTCGTTACTCTCTGAATTGGCTGCTCATTTCTTCACACGTGTGTTCACCGCCCGCCTCCCCTGTTAGAATTTAAGTTCCCCAAAGGTAGAGGCTTGATTCCTGTCTCACAAGGGCGATGCCACTGTATGGGGAGCTCCTCCCACATGCTCGGTGCTCTCAGACCTCTGTTCCCTCAGGAGTAAACCAGTTACTGAGTCTCTCGGAGCCTCAGAGCATTCCTCTCCGACAGGGGACCCACAACTTCTATCGCTTTGATCTCCGTGAGGCTCTGCTGGGACGACGTGTGAAGCCCGCTCCCTTGGCAGGTACAAGGCTCCGTGAACGAGGGCTCCTCCCCTCCGTCTGCCATGGACCAGGTTCCATCAGAGCCTGTCCAAGCCCACACTTGTGCAACTGCCTTAATTTCCATTCTTGCAGAACCCCGGCTCTCCAGAGCACTTTCACCTCCCTCCTCAGCCTTGACCCCCCCCCGTGTCCCTCAAGACAGGCCTCAAATCTCATTCCCTTTGGATAAATGTGCCGAGTGAGACACAAAGAGGCCACGTGCAGGGCTGTGCTCAGAGTTCATGGCTGATGGCTGAGCATCTCTGGGCATCCGGCTCTGCTGGCCTCAGCCCCGCTGCCTCCTGAGCGAGAACTTGGCCTTCTCCCTCCCTGACCCTGTAGTTCCTGGGCTTGAATCATCTTCCCTGAGAGCCACAGCTGACCCAGAGCCTGTACGCAGGGGCTGGGCCACACAAGGGCACCTTTGTGCCTCTCTGGCCCGGGATTGGACACCACCGTATGTCGCTCATCCCCAAGTACTCCCTGAATAATCATCATGAGCGCTCCCTAATAAGCCCTGGGGGATTGCACTGAGGGTGCGGGCATGACCCAGTGATTAACTCCCAGCTCAGATGGTGCTGCTGAGCAGAGAGCCTGCCCTCCTGGGAGAGGGACAGGGCGAGGCCAGTGTACTTTAGGACCAGAGGTTAGTAAACGTGCTGGAGTCTCTGTATCAGTGTGAGAGCTCTTCCTGTCCCTGTTCTTGTTGACTGTACCACAGAGACCTGGTATTTCCCTTATTATATGGAGTCACTGAAAGAAGCATCTTGTGACATTGACAAATGTAGTTCGTTCCTCGAAAAAGATGGTGGAAGACATGCAGAGATCATTGAGAGTCCAGGCGACCCCGTGAACCCTATACTTGGTGCGATTGGAACTCTCCAGGGGCTGCCCATCATCCACCATCTTGCCCTGTGCCCCAGCAGGTGAACTCTACAGAGTTCTCCAACGGTGTTCCCTTTGGATACTGGATGTGTTCAACTGGTGGTAGACACCACTGGGAGACACCGGGGCAGGAGGAGTGAGCTATCCATGCCCCCGAACCCCATGCCCTGAGGCATTTCTTTGGATGGCTGCATCCCTTTCTGATGGGAGACCCTCACACCAGCCACACCATGAGGACTGCCCCTACTCCACAGCTCTAGCTCTCACCACTTGTGCTGACACTTCTCGCAACTTGTCCTTTGAATCTCAGAGTGGTCTCAGCTTCTCAGTGCTGCTACTTCTCAGGTGCCTCACTAAAGGGGACAAAGTCTGGGCTTTTCTTGGCATTTGGGGGCAAGATGGTCTTGGTGGCCCCACCAAACAAACACCAAGTCTAGAGGGCATGCTGGCTGGGACTGAGGGCCATGTGGAAGGGGTAGGAGAGGAGTCAACGTGAATACCGATTAAGGCCGCAAGACCAACTGGAAAATGGGGACTGTAGCTTGTTCCACTAACCGTCTATTTTCATTATTTTAGAGATCATGGTAAGCTCCCACTCTGAAGCCTCAGTTCCAGAATTTGCCAGAACGGCTTGGATTTGGAGCACGAGTGCATCAGTGCAGTGCGAGGGGTGGACTGTGGTTGACAGAGCTGATGACCCACCCCCTCAGCCCAACCGCAGCTGCAGTTCCTGCACAGTGACAGGTTCCCAGCTTCCCACCTCAGTGCCCGCACCCTCTGTTCTTCTCTGCTTCCCCTTACACACGTGGTGAAACCATATGTGCAGGTGAATTCACACACCACGTCACTGGAGATGGTAAGTGATGGGCTAAATGTCCTAAGTTTTTTGTTCTCCATAGGGCAGTCTGAGATGGTTCCACCCTCTTTAATGGAGGGTCTTCAGGAAGACTGAGTCTGAGTTGCCCTGATGGTGACCTTCTCATTAACATACTCTTTATTGGATATTCTGCCTTCCCCATCTCACTTGATCACAGACTTCTGCTTCTAGGACTCTGGGAGAATGAAAGTCTGTGTTTTAGTCAGCTGGTTTGTGGCACTTAGGTACAGCAGCCCAAGGAAACTCATACAAGCCCTAACATATTAATGATTATATCAAATAGAAATGGACTAAATAGAAAAATTAGAAAACAGGGATTGGCAGAGTAGACTAGAAACCTTGATACAACCATATGCTGTCTTCAAAATCTTACTTTGATAGAGGCAAGTTGGAAGTAAAAGCATAGAATACAGAAAATAAACAAAATAATAAGGGAATTATGGTGCCAGTTATCAATGGATTGCCTCTGTGTAACAACATCAGTGTGTTGCCCTCCATTGTCTGTTCTGCAATAATGGAGCTGGACCCAATAGGCATGTCTCTTTTGCACCTGGCAGGGCTTAAGCTTTGTTAGAGAAGGTTTAGGACAAAGGGCCTTCCTTCCTAATTCTGGGGTGCTTCCATTTTTTCCTTTTTCTTTCTCCTGCAGTACAAGCAGCTGTGGCACAATTCAGGGATGTCCACAGGGACTCATCCACAGTGGGTGATCCATGTTGGGTTCAGTGGATCCCCTTGGATGGCTTCCTAGGGAGATTCAACAGCACCTCCACAAGTGGAATCCCAGTGAATCCTATAGCATCCCAGCCTCAGCCCACCTGCCCCTGGGAGGGCACAGGCTTTCCTATTTGCCAGTCTCAGCCTGCTGTTCCCTACCTGCCGAGCTCTGCCCTGACCAGGGACCAGTACTGGCCTTGGGAAGCATGACAGTCTTCTGCCCCATCCCTGTGCTGCCTGAACACAGCCTTGGCGAGGGGGTCTCCTCCCAAATTTGTTTCTTTCTTAACTACTTTGCTGTAATTCTGGGCTATTCTCTATAGTTCTCTTTGAACATTTATAGTTAATTGTTCATTATATAAACTATCCCTGCTCAATCTATTGATTGGTTTCCTTGTCCTGATTGAACACTGATTCTCATAATTATACATTATTTTATAGGGTTTTAGCGCTAAGGGGAAAAATCAAAGGTGAACAAGTTGGATAGGGAGCATCAGGGCAAGGGGGTAGTTTGTATTTTAAATGACATGGTCGATACAGCGTCACCAAGATGACATTTGAACACAGAATTAAAGATAGTGTAGAAAATGAGGCATGAAATCATCATGTGGAGGAGGACTCCAAGTGGAAGGAGCAAACAGTGCAAGTCTTCAGGTGGGAGAGTGCCTGGCATGTACCAGGAGCACAGTGGAGGGCAGAGGGACTGGAGCAAATGATACAGGAGACGACTGGCCAAAGATGATGTCAGAGAGAGGGTGGGACCGATTGTGTTCGGCTTGTAGTCCATCATAAGGACTTCAACTTTGACCCTGAGAGAAATGGAGAACCCCTGGAGAGATTTTACAATGTCAGCGTGTGATTATTGGTTTTAAAGGGTCACTCCAATTGCTGCCATGAGGATAGATTGGGGGAGGCCAATATAGAGGCAGAGAAAAGTTAGACGGCTACTGCAATAATCCAGGCCAGAACAATGACACAATGTGGTGTACCCAGCCATCAGGGAGTAACAGACTATGGACTTACATTCCAACACAAACAAAGAAAAGGCTGGTCAAAATACATGATATGATTGTTTCACTAATGACCAGTGTACATATGCAGTGGGTGAAAGTCCACAAGGGCAGAAAAACACAACCTTCGTGTAAAGAAAACTTTTAAGCAATTGAAAGTTAAACTACCCCCAACAATCACAGATTCTAGAATTAGTTTAGATGCCAAGACAATGAGGAGGGAATAATCTTTCAACAAGTAGTGCTGGGACAACTGGAGATCCACATGTGAAATAATAAAGGTGAACCCCTACCTCACACCACATACAAAAATGTTACATCTTCTTACAATCAAAGATGTAAATGGAAGACCTAAAACTATAAAGCTCTTAGAAGGAAACATGGCCCTGGATTAGGCAATCGTTTCTTAGGTGTAGCACCCAAAGTGTAGGGAACCAAAGAGAAAACAGATCACTTAAACTTCACCAAAAGGAGTACTTGAGTGCGTCGAAAGATGCTATCAAGAATGTGAAAAGACAGATCACGAAAGGGGAGAATGTATTTGCAAATCGTTACATGTCTGATAAGGATCTACTATTGAGAATATATAATATAGTCTTACTTCTCAACAATAAAAATACACATGGCCCAATGAAAAATGGGCAATGCATTTGGATAGGCATTTCTCCACAGGAAATAGATGCCTGTCTGGTGTTGTGGTGTCCTGGCCTGAGGCTGCAGTTCCTGTGCTGGCCATCAGGTGGCAGCCTCCTGTGTCTGTGGTGCCCACTGAGCTTTGCTGGAGCAACTGGAGAAAGGAGGAGTCATGCAGAAGTCATGCCAACCCTCCCCTACCTCAGGACCCACTTGCACCTCCTATTACTAGCGTTCATCTCCACCATCGGAGCAGGTCAAAAGCAGGAAGGAGGGATCCAAGATACCCCTTTTTGTTCATTCAGCAGCTATGTGCCAAGCCCTCACCCTGAGCCAGGAGCCCTGGTGGGCCCAAGGGTAGTGCTGAAATCTACCCAGCAGTCCCTGCCCACCAGGAGCTCAGTCTGCAGAGAGATGGACGAAAACACAAAATCAGAGACACGTGAAAGAGAAGAGCATGGACTGGAATGAAAATAAAGAGAGTCCTGCAGGGAGGGCTGGGGTCTCACTGGGTAGGAGGGTCTGAAAGGCCTGACAGAGGTGACATTTGCTGTGACCAGAATGACATGAGGACACAGCGCTTCACTCACCTGTGATCAGCGTGCCAGGGAAAGGGCACTGCTGGTGTGGAGACACGCAGGCAGAAGTGAGTTTGGCCAGAGGAGGTTAGAGAGGTGGGCACTGTGGCTGCAGAGAACCTGGAGGGGAGAGGAGGGAGGGGGCAGGCCAGACCCGGGAGCTGGGAGATGGTGTGAGGTGTCTGCTTCTCTCTGACAACACTGCTCCCCACCCTGCATCTTTAAACCACAAATATTCCCTCTCTCTCCATCTCTGTGGACCAGGAATCCTGCACAATTGAGCTGGAGCCTCTGCTCATGGTGTCATCCAGGTTGGGGCTGTGGCCTCCACTGAGGCTGGACCAGGGTGAGATGTGCTGTCAAGCTAACTACCATGGGCGTGGTCAGGATCAGCTGGACTGAGAGCAGAGCTCCTTTCTGTCTGTTGGCCAGGGCTCTCCCTCGGTTGTCTCCTGTGTGGGCCTCTGCATAAGGGAGCTCAGCACGTCCATGTGTGTCCCCAGGTCCAGGGTAAGACAGACTGAGACAGGGAAACAAGAGGAGAGGGAAGAGGGAACACAAGAGTGCGAGTGAGAGGGAACGACGGCCTCGGTGATGGAATCTGGGAAGGGACGTCCTGTCACTTGTGCTGGGTCTGCTGGTCAGAAGCCAGTCCCTAAGCAGTCAGTGGTCCACAGGGACGTGTAGAACAGGCAGGGAGCTCATCCCTGCAGGAGCACGCTGACCTTGACTCGAGGGTCCTGGTGGTGAAAGGCTCCCTTCCTACCTGGGCTGATCCTGCGTTGAGCTCAGATCCTCTTCCCAGGGAGTGTTGCTCCTCGGGGCCCAGGTGTGGTCTCCCGGGTTCCCTGGGCTCCTGTCCCCTCCAGGAGGGAGATGTACACTGAGGGGACTGAGGCCAGAGCAAGCAGGGACCACTCCCCCCTCCCAGCTCCTTTGCTTCCTTCCCCAGGAGGGCCGACTCCTCAGGAGCCTCTCCTCACTGCTCACCATCTTCTCTGCTCTGAGAGCACCTCGTTCAGTCTCAGAAGAAGACCTAGGGAGGAGTTTCCAGGTGGGAAGGCCTCTCTCCATGGGAGCCCCAGAGTGGACAGGGACCTTCCACAGGGCTGGGCATTGTCCCCTCAGTCAACTTGGACTTCCTGGGAGGCAGCAACCCCTGGGGGCAGGGCCTAGGCTGGTGGCAGGTCTCTAAGCATCCCCACAATGCCCATCTTCCTGGTCTCACCTGATTGAGCACAGGCCTGCACAAGCACACCACCTTGCAGACCCCCTGGGGTTACGTGCATCCCATCAAGGTCGCTGTGTCTATCTCATTGTGTGGTTGTCCATCTCACCTTGCTGGCTGATTCATTGCTCTGTTCTAGATCCAACCTCAGGCGGCTACAAAGTTGACCTTCCACGTCAGCTTGCCACTGAGATGGCTACTGTTTCCAGAAATGCTTAGGGGCTGGGCATTGCCCAACCATGGCGAAATCAAGTGGGCAAACTCTGACAGTGAAGCCATCCCCCTTCAGGCTTGCCCCGCTCACAGGGCCGTCACACTGAGGATAGGAGGACGGGACCTGCCCTGGGCAAAAACACCACAACTCTCACTGTCCTTCCCTCAGCTTCAAATGCTCCTCAGTTGGTTGTATTTATTTGGTCTCTTCCCAGTGGCCTGACCTGGTTGTGTTCTGACAGCGTGTCCAGTGTGATCATTGCTTTCTGGGAAGAGGATTGGCTGAATTACTCACTCCACCATTTGGTGTGTCCTGCCGCCCCACCCCAATCACGTTCTGAAGGTGCGTCCTTTCAGCAATCTGAGGACCCAAGATTGTGAGTCTGTGTCCTGGAGGGATTTTGAGAAGAGCTGGTGGGATGGCAGTATTGCAAAGCATAAAGTCTTGCTTCCAGAAAGCTCTCTGGGATCCTCAGCATCTTGCTGTTTTGGAGTCAAAGCCCTGAGACCTTTAAAAAGCCAGCAATGTTAGAACATGGGAGGACAAACAAAAGTCTCTTGGCTCCAAAACCAAATAAAAATATTCTGAATTTCTAGTAACCTGAGATGAGAGGAAAGGAATTGGGAGTGTGGAGTGGAGGGGCGGTTTGGTCCAACCACGCATCTGGGAGGAGAAATGCCATGCAGAGCAGCCTTTCTGTGGGCATAAGGGTGAGACATGTGTGCAGACCCCTGCTGCACACATTGCTGCTGCTGCCCCTCAGCTCCCTCAGCCCACTTGAGTCCCTGCAGTCCCTGGGAGCCAGTCCCCAGCAGGCACACAGTGTCCCCCTGGAGCACCTGCATCCACTCTCTGCCTGAGGGCTCTCTCTTGCACTGGGAGCTTCCTCTCCTGCAAGCCTGTGCCAGCCTGTAGCACAGAAGCCTTCATGACTCGGGGTAAACCCTCCACCCACGGGGACAGAGACAGTCCAGGTGGAATCTCGTCTCCCAACAGGACTAGGATGGATGGTCACCTCAGTGCTCCCTCGTCAGGCCCCGCACTGGCTCTCCTCCTCCAGGATCCCTTCCCCATGGCCTCCCTCGGGCCTCATCCATCACCTGCAAACAAACCACTTGCCCTACATCCTTGTCTGCTTTGGGGGCCCAAGCCCTGCCGAGACTCCACGCTGGCTGTGACTTGCAGCAGGTCATCTAGCCTTCTGGACTTGAGCTTCCTCACCTGTAAGATGGAGACAAAAGGCCTGCCTCCCGGAGTCATCAGAGGAGACACAGCGTGGGAAGATGCAAACCGCTGCAAAGAAGGATGCCAGGTGATCACCCAGTGAAAACACCAACCTTGCCAAAGAAACAAGAGCTCGTGAGGCTGAGGGAGGAACGGGGGCAGCCTGTCCAAACAACGTGGAGAGTCACTGACGAGTGTGGCCATGCAGGGTAGGCCCCCGAACAGTGGAAGAGCCATTCGACAAGGAGGGTGACAGGACAGAGGCTTCCAAGGAGAAATATTTAAGTGTTGGAGGATCACAGAGGCCTTAGGAAAATCGTGAGGCCCTGGAAAATGTTTACTGAAATGCTATTATTGGCCAGAAAAATGTGTTACAAATACTCAGTCCACTCTGGATTACTTCTCATTGGTTGTAGGAATGAGTGCACACTTGTGATTAGAACCCACATTTTGTTAAATATAGGATATCTTTATTTTTCTTAACTTTTAATTATTTTTTTTTGTCCATGAAGTGCCAAGCATGGGTTTTCTCCATTCTTCTCTATGCATGGGTGGCCTCTACTTTCAGAAGTGGATTCCTGGTGCTCATCACCCCTGCTAACCCGAGGGACAGCCCTCTTTCAGGTCACACAGTGGATGTGAGCTCCAGGTGGGCAGTGACCACGTCAGGTCATACTGGTGAAGTTACAGTGCTCGGCCCATGGCAGGGACCAGCGCATATTGGCTGAATGAGTGAGTGAAACAATGAACGAATGCATGAATGAGTACATGAGTGCAGGAGTGAGTGAGTGAGCTAATGAGTGAAGGAATGACTGGGTGAATGAAGCAATAAGTTAATAAACCACAGAAGCTGGATCCACAAAGGAGGAGACTTTATCTGTGGCGGGCTCACAGGGCGTCACAGCACAAGCCCTGGACGGTGGCATGGAGCATGTCCAGCTGTCCTTCCAGCGCTGAGCCTCCATCACCTGCAAAACAGCGTGGTCCTGGATCTTCTTCAGCTCCTCCTCAAACAATGCTGAATGTTCCCGGGAGCAGGGCAGCAGGAAGGGAACCTGAGGAGGGACTTCCCAGACCCTGCGCCCTGGAGGACCACTGTGACAGTCTGGCAGGGGGCTCTTAACTCGCTCCAGGCACCAGGCTAGAGATGCTCAAGCCATTCCTCAGGGAAGTCTCCCAACAGCCCATCAGTAGGCCAAGTTATTTCCTCATTGTACAGATGGGGAAACTGAGGCTGAGAGCCTCACCTGCATCACCAGCTAGAAAGAGGCTGAGTAGGGACTAGGACCCCTGTTTCTCTGACTTGGGATCATTCCAAACCACTGTCCTGTGCTGCGGCCTCCTCAGGCTCAGGGGTCCTGGCCTCCCTGGGGCCTGCACCCTTCTGGCCTCCAGCCATCACTGAACTAAAGGCACAGGGTCACTCCATCTGCTTGGGGCTGGGTATGGTGGCCGGGGAATGGCCAGCCGTGGGCGCTGTGGGCTCTCCCAGTACCAAGGACCAGCCTATCCCCGCACAGAGTGAGGTCTCTCTGGGCATCAGGACCAACAGTTCTCAGAACTTTAAGGAAAAGAGGTCCCTCCCTGAGCATGTGGGAGCCCTTCTCAGGCAGGCCCCATGGGGTCTAAGAGGCACTGGGTTCAAACCCCGGCTCTGCCACTCTGCAGGGCACAGAGGGGGCAAGTCTCTTTGAGCCTCAGTTTCCTCATCAGTGAAATGAAAACAATAATTGCTCCTCCCCCAAGGAGTTGTGGGGAGGATTCAAGGAGATAGCTCAAGAGGAGAACAGAGGCCCGGTAAGTGCTCATCACAGTGAGCTGTTCCTGCTGATGTCACCCCACTGAGAGCCCCCTGGGGCCCTTCGCCTTTGCCCACTCTGATCTCCTACCAGGCATGCCCAACTCGCTCTGACTCCGCTGTTCCTCTGGAATGCCTTTCTCCACCCCATCTCGTCCCACGGCAGTCAGCCAGCCAGGTGGGGATCCAGGACCCAGCCCCATCTCTCCTCCCGTGATTCCTCTTCATTAGAGCTAGTAGCTGTTGATCTCTGAGAAGGTGCAGGGCACTCCAGGTGCAGCCTCAGCGAACTTGTCTGACACCACCATGAAAGGTCGGCTGCCACCCCACTTCACAGGTGAGGAAACCGAGGATCCAATGGCAGTGCCTCTCCGAGGTCACCAGGGCTCTCTCCCTCATCTCCACTGAGCAGGGCCCCTCCATCGCAGAGGCTGAATGTGCTGGATATGTGGGATGGGGCTGGCACAGTGCTGAGGCAGCCAGCACTCATGGAAGACCCTGAGATGTGCTTTGTGCACAATGACCTTCTCCAAAGCCTCCAGCCCCGTGCTCTGACCTTCGGCACCTTCTATGACACCTCCACTGTGTCTTGTCAAAGTCACTTCTGCTCACACAAGCTCAAGTGGGTCCTGCTCTTGCAACTGAGAACTCCCCCTGGAGGGAGCATGTTCAAAGAGGTCCCTGTGACTCACTGCACTGCCCTAGATGTGCTTTCCCTACTGAGGATGGGGCTCTGTGCTTGGAGGGAGAGGGAGCAGGCAGGAGTGTCCAGACCCTCATCATCATCTGTCCTGGATGGCAGGCCGGGCTGCTCAGCTCAGGTGAGTTAGGGAGCAGGAGGGGCATGGGCAAGGCCAAAGCGCAGTCAGGTGTGGTAGGGGCGGGGCCGGGGGTGAGGGGAGTGGCAGGGACAGAAGCAACAGGAGCGGGGCCTTCCAGCTGGGCAGGTCACCCCAGGTACCTTCATCCCCTGCATCCTAGCTGCTCCTCCTTCTCCCTCACTCCCTCAGGTCTCTGCTTCAGGGTCTCTGGACTCCCTGTTCCCAAACAAGATCACAGGGTAGAAGGAGACCTTGGGTGTCAGAGACTGTGACCAACACCTTAACATCACGTTTACATTATGAGCCAGAATCGCCACCTCTAGGTATCGGCCCTAAAGAAGTAGAGATTTATGGATGCAGGTGGTCCTTTCAGCACGATGACAGGGGTGAAAAATCAGAAATGATCCGTGTTGCCCAACAGAGGCTCTTTGGAAATTCTGAGGCTGACGCAGAGGAGGAAGAGGATTGACTGGCCAGGGTCCAGCCCTGGGGAAATCAGGTTCCAGAAGAGCACACTCCCTGCAGTCCTTCCCACACGATAGCCGCAAGTGCACACCCACACACACTTGCACATAGACATACCCATGTGCATACAGATGCACACAGCTGAATGGGCACATGCACTCACATGCACACACATGTGCATACAAGGGCAAAGGACTGAAACGGTGAACACTGCCTGTTAAGGGCACTCCTGAGTTTCCACTTAATTCTTAATTCCCTTAGAATTCATTCTTTTACTATAATAAAAGTTCATTATCTTTGTAATAATAACCTTTACAAAGAAAAACGAAATAATGTACTTCAGTCCAAAGATGAGTGATAAATGGATAACATTAACCATGTGATTTTAATCTTGTTAGTATTAGGAGAGGAATAGAGGCACATTCTATCAAGTTGAAACATCACGCAGGCCCCTAAAGGTGAAGAGAAGCGAGTGGCAGTTCCCCTCCCCAGAGGTGAACCCCATGGACAATTTGGTGCGTATCTCTCTGGCTCTGTCTCTCTCTTTTCTGTCTGTCTGTCTCTGTCTCTCTCTCACACACAGATTCATTTTCGTAGATGCGTGTCTCCCGGCTGATATCACATATACATGGTCTTACAGATGCGACGGATGGATCCCATCGCCTCACCATGGACAGTAGCGTTCCTTACAATTGCTTGCTATTGCAAACAGTGCTGTGATGAATACTCTGGAAAATACATCTTTGAAAAGTTGGGCAGTCATGTCTGTGGGATGAAGTCCTGGGATCAGCACCGCCAACACAGGCGTGCCCCTGGGGACTGCGATGTGTCCTGCAGGGTGGTCTCCAGAGAGGAGTGTCCTTTAACACTTGTCACTAGGGGTCTACTGGGGCCTCTGCTTGCTCACATTGTCACCAGTCGTCACCACACTGGAACCCAGCCCGTATGATGGGGTCCAGTGCCCTCGCCACAGTGTCTCCATGTGCGCGTCTCCTCCTCGGGGTGCTCGAGCATCTCTGACACATGCTGCCCCTGTGTATCACGTCTCGTTGGCGTTCAATGTGTTTGCTCTTTATCTCTTTTTAAAACTCTGACTTTCGAGCATTTTTTTGGACCCCAAGGATGCGTTACCTTTCCCTGGCCTTGTGTTATGAGGAATACTTTCCGGTTTGTGGTTTGTCTTTCCAGCTTTCTACCCATTCTGGTTTTTGTTTTGGCCTCAGAAAGAGCAACGCGTTTCGTGTGTGGCTTCTGGCTCTGGTGTCCCACTTAGAACAGCAGTCTGTACCCCAAGATTATGCACATATTTACCAAAAGGGCTTTCTTTGATACATCAAATCTAGACTCACTCTGGGATTTTCCTATCAAATTAGAGAAATTCTATTTCAAATAAAAACAGAAAAGGAAAACCTATCAGGCTGTGTGAAAATAAATGGGAAGACACACATGGCCACCTACGGCATGATTTCACTTATAGGAAACATCCTGAACAGATTTAAAAAAAAACAAAAAACCAGTGACCGAAAACAGATTAGGAGTTGCCAGGGCCTGAGGGAGAAAGTGGGAGTGAGTGCTTTTAGAACAGGGTGTTCTTTTGGAGAATGAAATATTCTAAACCCATACAGCGGTGATGTCTGCACAGCATTGTGAATGTACTTAATGCTCATGAAGTGTACAATTTAAAATGAAAAACATTAAAGAGTTAAAAGACGAAAGTGAAATTTATTTTAAATGATCAAGATATAAACAATAAAAGAAAATCAATGTAAGAAACCAAGAAATAGAGAAACACAATTAGGAGGGTGGGGAAGGAAATTTGTGGTAAGGGAGTAGGTGGAATAGATGGGACTGGAGGTGCTAATGAGGGAGGGTCTAGAGCCAGCTCTCCCAGGCCGCAGAGATTGGCCTCAGCTGCCTCCCTGTCTCCTACAGGCGCCTGTGCAAGGGATGGCTCTCCCTGCACTGAGGCTGGGCCCTCAGCTGCCTCCTGTTCTCCTGCAGGAGCCTGTGCAGGGGATGGCTCTCCCTGCACGGAGGCTGGGCCCTCAGCTGCCTCCTCATCTCCTGCAGGAGGCTGTGCAGGGGATGGCTCTCCCTGCACAGAGGTTTGCGCCTCTTCTGCCTCCTGGTATCCTACAGGAGCCTGTGCATGGGATGGCACTCCCTGCATGGAGGCTTGGGCTTCAGCTGCCTCCTGGTCTGCTGCAGGACATGGTAGATATGATTGTTCTCCCGGGATTGAGGCTGCGTCCTCTGGTGGCTCTGAGGGTTTTATCACTGTCACTGCAGACCCTCTCCCGGTAGCTGCTGATCCAGTCCTGTGGGACACAGGCACCTCCATCGGGGAGATGGATGGAATATCCCCTTCCACCAGCTCCACGCTGATCTGTCTGGAGCTCTGCAAAGACAGTGACTGGCTCCGTCCCAGAGGCATCAGAGCCCTGCCCCGCTGTCCTTACTGCTGCTTCTGCCCTCTGGACCTAATTCTCCCAGATCAGGCACACACCTGTGTCTGCACAGTATTCCACCCCTGAGGAAAGACCTACACCTCAGGGGCTTGGGATAAACCTCAGGCAGAAGGGCGCCACCCCCGTAATCCACATCCCACTCAGCCGGCCTTGACCTGAGCTTTGAACCTGACCGACCGCCCCAGGCTTTTGACACCTCACCGACAGCTCCTGCTCATGGTGGTCCACCCACATGAACCCACCCTTCCAGGCACACATGGGGAGGGGATGTAGGACTGCCCAAATGGGACCACAGTGGTAACCTGGTTTGGAATGGCCTTCCCTGGGCCTCCCGGTGTTACCTTTCCGTCCCTCCGGGTAAAGGGCCAGAGCCGTCGGCCGTGAGAGGGGCACCAGCATCTGCATCGGTCTTTGGGGGCTTTCCTGGGTCTCCGCCCCCTGGTCATTGGGAAGCAGCAACTAAACATGTTGCTCCTTCTAGACAAGTGCTAGACAAGTGAGCTCGCTTGGGGCTGCGTTTAGGATGTGGGTGCCTCGTTACCAGGGTTCCAAGTTCTGTTGGGCTTTATGAGGTCACTTCCTGGGATCTACTTACCTAAGCTTCCTCCTCACACAAGACTTTCCTAAGGCCCCCCCCGGGCTGCTGACTGCTCACTCTCCATCTCCATACCCTGTCCAGACACAGTCACACCAACACAGTCCACCCCACAGCCTCTGGGGAGGTCTGGATGCAACCGGGGCCCCAGCTTTGAGGACACAGAGTTGAATTCAGTCCCGCTCCTGCTTCTTGCCAGTGATGTCACCCTGGACAACGTTGCGCCTCTCAGGGCCTCCCCTCTCAGGGTCTCTCCTGTGTTCCTGTCCCTCTCTGTGTAGTGGGGGTCATTCTAGCATCTACTTCCTAGGGATGTCATCAGGTGTATAGACCTAGAGATCCCTTCAGAGTCTGTGAATCCCGTGGGATGCTCCCACACGTATCTACTGCACAGACTTGGCAGTGACAGGATTACAGAAAGGGCTGGCTGTGGCAGAGAATACAACGCAAAGAGGCTTGGGTCTCCTGGGCGTCTGGGAGAGGCACTTCCCCTCCTGCCAGTTTCCCAGTGTCCCATGGAGGGTTGAAATGAAATGACGTTCAGACATCATCTCCTTCTGGCTCGCAACCCTCCAGGGCCTCCTGTTATGTTTAGACTCAGGTCCAAGTGACCGAGTGGCGGTCATCTCAGCCTATGTGGTGGGCAGCCCCCATAATGGCTCCCAGAGTTCCCGCTTCCTAGGCACACATCCTATGGAATCCCCGCTCCTCAGTGAGAATGGAATTTGCGGCTGGCTTCTAACCAATAGAATAGGGCCAAGTGATGGGATGTCACTTCCACGGTCGGCTTAACGAAAAGTCTGTGACTTCTGCCTGCTTCTTTCTCTCCTGTGTTCATTCTCTCTCTCTGTCTCTGTCTCTCTCTGTCTCTGTCTCCCTGTCTCTGTGTCTCTGGCTGTCTGTATCTCTCTTGGTCTCTCCCTGTCTCTCTGTCTCTCTCTTTGTCTCTCCTCTCTGTCTCCCTGTCTCTGTCTGTGTCTCCTCTCTTTGTCTCTCCTACCCATCTTTCTATCTCTGTGTGTCTCTGTCTCTCTTTCTCTCTCTCTTCCGTCTCTCTGATCCACTATTCAGGAGAAGCCAGATCAGATATTATGAGCTTCCTTCCCTATGGCACCCCCTAATGCAAAGAACTGGCAGAGGGTCCCGGCCCACAGACAGAAATGGTCTGAAACCCCCCATCCAAACTGAATCCTACCACTGCCACGATACTTGTGAATGATCTCCGAGATGGCTCCTGCCTCTATCGAGCTTCAGTTGAGAACACAGCACAAGCCTCCTGCTAGACCTTGACGGGGAGCCTCCCAGCTGACCTGAGCCTGGACCCTGGTAGAGACACTGTCAGATGCTCAATGATAGGTCCCGTAAGTGCTAAGTGAGGCTAATGATGTCACCCAGCATCGACAGCTAGTACCTCCTTCCAGGCCTGGGTCTGGTCCTGCCATCCTCTCTCCCTCACTTCTCTCCTCCCCAGCTCACTCTCGCCACACTGGCTCTTTTCTCACCTCCTCTCTCGTCAAATTCTCTTCTGCCTCCAAGTCTCAGTGCCTTTGAGCTTCCCCCCAGCATGCTGTTTGCAGACAGATGCAGGGCTGGTTCCTCTTGTCCTTCTGCTCAGGGCACAATTGTCCCCAGGGGGGCCGTTACACCCACCTAGGGGCTCCAGGCTCTCCCTCCTCCAGCACCCTGCTTCATTGCCCTGTAGCACCTGCTCTTCTTTTTCGTATGGATTTGTTCATGATTTTGTCCCTTCTACCTCTAGGCTGTGAGCTCCTGGAGCACAGGGACCATGTGGGTGCTTTCAGCACTGCCCTCAGGACTAACATGGGCCCTGCTCAGGGTGAGTGCTGGGGCGACAGTAGCTGACAGAATCATGGGAGGATCTCAGAGTCCCCTCCCGCCTCTGAGCAGCTCCCATTGTGGACGTGGATGCCAGTAATCAAAGGTGCCTGTTGCTTTGGACAGGAGAACACCCAGAACGAGCCTTGGGCGTCCCTTCCCTGCTCCACTTGCTTCATTGAGCACGAGTGGACACAGGACACCCCTGGTGGTCAGCCCCAGCCTTGCAGCCCCAGGCAGGAAAGCAGAAAGCAAAACACACACCTTTCTTTGTTTCGGGTCCTCAAGGTAATGGTGCTGCCAGGGCCGAGGACGCAAAGGAGCAGGACCTGTGGGCTCCAGGATGGACGTGAGGGACCTCAGAAGCCTCTCTTGCTCCCCACTTTCCTTACACTGGCCCTGGCATGTCCCGTTGACTCACAAGGCCTCCTCACCCCAGCCAGGGCAATGACTCCATCTCACTTCCAAAGGAGGCCCCCGAGGCTCCGACACGGATGGCCTTGTCCCTGGTCCCCAGACAAGTCGACCAGTGTACTGCCATGTTCTGCACTGCCCGGGGCCCCAGTCCCCAAGCACTCAGGCTTCCCTCTCTTCAGAAAGACCTCGAGGGAATTGAATGCATTTTACAAGGACTCAGAGAACAGTGGGTCATGGATGGAAAACGAAGGTCAATAGACTCTTCTACAAGCCTGTGGGACCCTTAGAGTCACCCCATCTATGCTCCCCAATTTACAGAGGCCTAACATCAGGCCTTCTCTTGTAGTTCCTCCCCTCTAGGGGATTACATCCTAGTTCCCGTTGCCCAGAGTGGTGGACACAGGATGCCGGACCTGGTTCTCTGCAGGCTGTTCCAGGGATGGCCCCAACCCCTGCATCCCCCTGTGCACCTTGGGGACCCCCTGCCCACCAGACTGGCATCTCTACCCTTCATGCTATGTGCCTGCGCATGTTGCTAGGGGACCGGATGCCCCTGCCCCATGGCAGAGCTGCCTCCAACCTCTTTCTTCCTTCCTCCTGTCACCTCCACAGTGTGTACTTCCCTTCTGACACAGGGCTGGGCAGTCAGAGTGTGTGTGTATGCTTGTGTGTGTGAGTGTGTCCACGTGGGGATGCGTAGAGGAAAGGGCCCTACATGGGGGATGTTGGCAGGGGTCCGCCAGGATCTTAGGGGCTCTCATTCCCAAAGCAAACCCCTTGGAAGTGTTGAGGCTGGCCTAAGAGCTTGGAATGCTCTCTTCTCCTCTGGACTCTGCCCACCTCGTGGGCCCAGGGCCTGTCCCTGCTTCTCCTTGCCTCAGTTTCCCAACTGTCCTGTGAGGGTTGGACACGGAGCAACATCAGCCCCGATGAGCATGGACATGGCCCGGGATCTCTGCCCGCATGAGTGTGGCAGGGATACCCTCACGGTCTCGCAGGCCTCTCTCCTGTGGGGTAACCAGGCCTCCTGTCCACGGTCAGGCACACAGAGGTGCCCTGCAGACAGCACTTCCGGGTGACACAGCCCGCAGCACACACGTGTAACACAACGGTCCCCTGACATGGCTGCTTTCATCTCTCCCCTCCTCCAGCCAACTGCTCGGTGACCCTCACATCCCCTAGGTCCCGGGAAACGCCACACAAGCCAGGTGGGCCACACGGTGCGCAGTTGGGTAGGTTGAACATCTGGGGACATGAGGGTCACTGAATATACACCGACCTCACTGTCCTGGTCCACAGACTGCATCCCAGGGTCAAGCTCCATGCATGGCTGTTCCTGCGGACACGAAGACAGTGGTGGACACAGACCCTGGGCAGGGAGAAGGCCAGGCCGCCCTTTTCCCTCCTCCTCTACACCCCCTCCCTGCCACATGAGGTCCAGCCAGTCCCTGCATGCAGCGCTGGCGGGTGTAGGAGGAGCTGAAGGGAGCCCAGCTGGGCAACTAGTGGAGGGTGTCACTGTTATTAGGGAGCCCCCTGGGTGCTGAGTGATTACACTCCATTTTACAGATGACGAGTGGTCCCATCATTCAAGGTCACTCTGCTCTAAGTGACCAAGTCCAGATGTGAACGGGGGACTAGAAATCCTTGATTTTCACCAGCATTGAGCCCAGCATTGACCATCGAGGCCTTGTCCTGCGTTGGGGCTCCCCCAGCCAGGCGACCTCCTGAGTCCAAGCACTTTGGGCACCTTCTTCTCCCTGCTTGAATCCCAACACACCCTCCTGAGGTCAGAGTCACTGACCCCATTTTTCATGGAGGAAACTGAGGCTCTGAGAAGACACCACATGACCTTGCCTGTCACAGGGCTGTGAGGTGACGCAGCTGTGGGTTTGACCCCAGGTCAATCTGACCCTAAAGGCTCTGCTAGCACACGAGCCTGAGGAGGTGGCCTGTGAGTCCAGCACAGAGGTGAGTGCATCCTGGAAGGGGGCTCGGGGGAGGGGCACTGCAGGCCAGGAGCTCTGAATGGGGCAGGGGCTTGGCAGGGTCCTTGGGGAGGAAGGCTCTAGGGAGGGTGGGGTGTGGTGAGGGGTGCACTCTGGGGACGGTGTCTGGACCAGATCACACAGGGCTGTGACTCAGGCAAGGAGTCGGGCCTCACTACAGGTTGGTTGGACGTGAACGAGCAGTCTCATCAGAGCCTCTGGCCGTTAGATCCTAGATTTGGAGGGAGCTTGGTGTGGGCACCTTATCCACCTCCACTCAAGCCCAGATCCCCGAGAACCAACAGGATGAGAAGGCTGCATGCATTTCCTCCCATGTACAGTGGGCACTGTGGCGGTCGCCTACCTCCTCCCAGGGCTGGGCATGCTGCCTGGAGGGCCCAGAGAGGGCTTCTTGTCAAAGTAGCCATTCAGGACAGGTCTGTGCTCAGAGAGCTCTGAGTGATGGGACCAAGGGCATGTCCCACCAGTGGGCTAAACAAGACGCTCCTGTCCACGTTGCTGTTGTTTATTCCAGGTGGACTGGGATGATGCAGCATCGCCCACCGGGTGCATGGAGAGGGCCAGCGAGGAGCTATGGTTGAAGAGCCTGAGACACAACGCTTGTGTGTGACCAAAGCTGCCACGGCTGTGGTGGAGGCTGAGGAGGAAGAGGTGCTGCTGGACGCCAAGATGAAACCAGAGACCATCGGGGACCAGGGTGCGGTTGATTTCCATAACTGTGGGGGATGGCATGATCAGCAGATTTTCTGGACCCGGCAGGATACCCCAGGCCGGCATCCAGCTCCTGGGCTTCTTGGCCCTTTTGTGGGTGTGGATGTGAAACATTGGTCCCAGGCAAAAAGGGACTGGGAATGGGCTGTCAGGGAGAATGGGTAGGTCAGTCACCTTCTTTTCCTTGAAATCAGGGGACTCTGGGTCAAAACTCATGTTACTCTCCTCACCTTGGACCTGGAGGAACCAGCCAAGTGCTGCTGAGCATTGGACAATGTCCCTGCCACTGAGGTCCTGGCCCCATCTGAGGTGTCCAAGCGCTTGGTGTGGGAGCTGTCCCTGGTCCTGAAGCCTATGTTGGGGCCTGGAGGCTTGGAGGCTGGATGGAAGGGCTGCATTTGCAGAGGTCACGCCCACTGGGTGAGTGGGGACTCTGGGACACCTGAAGTCATAGATGCAAGTGACCCGCACCTGGGAAGGTGTGAGGGAGGTGCACAGAGTGCAGTGCCTCAGTGGCAGGCAGGGCTTCATGCCCATGGGCAGCACTCCTTGGCAAAGGTCAGCTAGTCCTTTGGACCCTAGAGAGCAGAAGGCACCAAAGGCTGCCGGGGTCCACGGCAGGCCAGGACAGCCTGCTGACTGGCAGGCATCAGGCCTGCAGCACGAGAGGTTCAGGGTGAAACTGCTCCTGGGTAGCCTGGGCCAGCGGGTTGGACAGAAAAGATGGCCACCTGGTTTTTGTCACTCTAGTCTGTACGTGCTCGTCTCCCCAGCTAGCCAGACCCTGGGGAGGGTGGCCCTGTGGCTGAACAGCACTAGGGACTGAGGAGAAGGGGCCCTTGGCAATATAGAGTCCCTCCTCTTCGCGTGAGACCGGGTTGAGCTGGCTCCATGCCTGATCTCACCCCCTTGGTGACGGTGGGCTTCTTCAAGTCAAAGTCATACTAGGCTTCGGAATCATGGCACTGAACACATTGGCATCCTCAGGGGTCTTCAGCATGGGGGGGAGCGGCCAAAGGAAGGTTGGCTGTGCTCAGGACAGCCATACCAAGCACAGGGAAATGCACAGAGACAGGAAGCAGATCAGTGCTTGTCAGGGGGTGTGGGAGTGGATATGGGGCCATGGCTGCTTCATGGGTACAGGGGTTCTGGTGGGGTGAAGCAATGATCTGGAACTAGATAATGGTGACGGTACACAGCATAGAAGATGTAGTTAATGGCCGGCCCTGAATTGTACAACTTTAAGTGATGAAAACATTAAACTTTATTGAATCTACATTTGAACACATAAAACATAAAAAATCATAAAACATAGAAAAGGGAAAAGACATCCTGCCCTCACAGGCAAGGTGAAGGACAGCTCTAGGGTGGAGCTGGATCCGGCCGGGCCTTACTTACTGGCGATGAGGGCGGTGCTGCAGCTGCTCTACGCTGGAGCCACTGCTGTGGCTGGAGATCCCACCAGCTCTGGCTGTGCAACTGGCCCAGGAGCTGGACCTGATGTGGGGCTGGAGCTCGTTCTGTCTCAGGCGATGGTGCCTGACCTGCTTCTAGAATTGGCTCCGGTCCTGAGACTGACTCTAGCTCTGCATTGTTGACAGAGTTGGTGCGGGAGCTAGTGATGGAAATGGCTGCTGCTCTGGAGCTGGTCAAGTGTGGGAGCTGGAGGGAGCTCTAGTTTTGGAGCTGGCTGCAACTGAGCTCTAGAGCTGGCGCCAGACCTGTCACTAGTCCATAGCTGGAGCAGGATCTGGTGCTATGTGGCTCTAACTTTGTAAGTTGAGGTAACTCTGGCTCTGCTGCTGGTGACCGAGCCTTCACTAGCTCCACAGCTGGTAAACAACCTTTAGATGGGGTCCGTGACATCACCAACCCATCATGAGCTGTCCATGAGATGGTGGGAGCACTCCAGCAAATAGGATCTATTAGATTAGTGTTATTTCATCTTAGTTCCAGTTACATATTTATTTTAAATATACTTAGAAGGAGACTAGGATAACAGAAACCATTTACTCTTTGCTGAGATTTAACAGAGCACACCTTATTGATGTCATTTTTTAAGAAATATTACAGAGTGGAAGACACCATTCTCCTTCCTCTCTCTTTCCTGCCCAGACGTAACTACTGTCTTGACGTTAATATATGTATTCCGTACACATTGTCGTTTGCAAAAAGACAATCGTCGCAGTAAAAGCACATTTCAGACTGGATTCAAGGCACACTCCGGAACAACAAAGTAATCTAAACTGATGTTGGGAGTAGATTAAAACTGGATTACTTCCAGGGATCAAGCAATATCAAGAGAAAGATAGAGAAGCAAGCAAGTGAGGGAAGTCAGAGGGCGTTGGCCCTCAGCATTTGGGGCTAGTATTTGGGAATGACCATCAGGGACCATAACCGGCTGCAAGACATCCTACAAGTCATAAAGTCAAAACACCTCATTCATTTACAAAAATGCATTTCATGTATTGACTTTTGTTTTAACCCGTCCCCTCTATTCAGACGGGAGATCCAGAAAAGGGAGACAACTAGTCAGTAGCAGAACCAGGACTAGAACCCAGGGCCCCAGACTCCTGGTCATTCATTCACGGGGGCACCCCTCGTTCCTTGCCGCCTGCCAACCTGTAGGAGGACAACATTGGTGAGGACAACCTGAAGGAACTGAAGTTCTTGCCTTCACAGAAGTTCAAAGGAGGTGCTTGAGCTGGAACTTAGAAGACGACTAGGGGTTTGCCAGACATCTGAAGGGCATTGGAGGCAGTGTGTGCAAAGTAGGGAGGCCTGAAACAGCGCGGGGATCAGAAGGCACAAGTGGAGCCCTCTGCTCAAGTGGATGAAGCGCTGAGGAGCGAGGTGAGCCGGGGAGGAGGACGCACTGTGGAAGACAGCGGGGAATACCTGCGGGGGGTTTTGGCAGCCAATGCCAATAGGAAGAGCTACCCTCTAGCTCACTGTGGCTGGAGCAGGGACTGAGTGGCCTAGTAGCTGATGGGGGCGGGAGACGCCCACAACAAGGCCAGGGAAGAGATGACGACGGACAGTGGCAAAGGGAGTACACAGGGCAGGGGAAGGACTTACCTGGAGATGCGCGGAGGGCGCCACCCCTCCAGCGTTTCCCAGGCTGATGCAAAGAAGCAAAGGGCCTCAGGACAGGAAAGCGCCCTGCGGCCGCCGGAGCCGGGCAGATGCTCTGGAAACGTGCGCTGCGCGGGGAGGGGACGGCGCTCAGGCGGAGCTGGAGCTCAGAGGAAGGTCGCGCACCAGGTGGCCGGGCCAGGACCAGGGCCCCATCCACCACCCTGAGGATCCCAGGTCCCCGACTTCGCCCAGCCCAGCCACTCCCCCTGGCTGCGCCATTGGGGGCCCTCAGCGCCTCTGCCTTCAGCCAATCGGAAACCTGGTGGCAGGCGCATTCGCCGGGGCATGGGGTCAAGGGTCACACAAGCTGGCCTCACCGGGTGGCCTGGAGGCATGAAGGGGCGATGGCGCCGGCGGCGAGGCCCCGTCTGGGTCGCCGGCTGGGCAGCCCAGGGCAGGGACGAGGGCTGTGGACGGCGGCCGTGTGCTCGCGGAGCCGGCAGGAGGCGGCAGAGGCCGGGGGCGCGCCCTTGGGCCGGTAGGTGGGCGAGCGCGCGGCCCACGCTGACCGCATCCTCGTGGGGTCTGCAGCTTGTCGGGGCACACGGCGGCCCCCCTTCGTGCTGCCCAGCTCCTGGCCGAGGCGCTTCCCGGGCCCTCGGCCTCTTGGAGAAGCTGCCGCGCTGGACGGTGAGACTCCGGGAGGGCGCCCCTCGAGCGGCCGCAGGCACAGGTGGGGGAGGCGACAGGGGCGCTGCCCGCCTTGATGGAGGTGCAGAAATGGCGGGGTTGTGGCGGCCCGCGGTAGCCGCACCTCCCCAGGGGGTCGGGGTTGTCCCCGCAGATCAGGGAGCAGAGGGAGGCTCAGACAGGTCAAGGGACAGGCCCCAGGCCCCACAGCTGGTAGGGGGAGGTACAGTGGGACCCGCACTCGGGCGGTCGGCCCGGGAAGTTCTGATGTTAGGACAGCCGGCTGCAAAAGCTCCGGGACCTTGCCGGCCGGCTGGAGTCGGTGGACCAGTGGGAAAGGAAGCCTTAACTGGGGCAGGTACAGGGAGGAGCGAGGAGGAGCGGAGGTCCGCACACACTAGGCTCTTTGCACAGGCGGCGTCTGCCTTGACTCGGGTTTGAAAAGATGGCAGCAGAGGGCGACCTGCGGCGGCTTCTCTTGGAGCCAACAGTCAGAAGAGCAAAACGAGGTGCTTGGGATAGGTTCTTGTTGGGGATGCTTGTGGGAATCTCCATGCGGGGTGAAACAGCAGCAGATTGGACCAGTTTGGCTTCTGACTTGTGTGTCAAGGGTACCAAGTGATGTTAAACTGAAAAGGGGAGATCAAGAGAAACGGGGCATTGAAGCTGCAGAGGAACGACAAGTTGCGTTGTTTTTTCCTTAATATTGACTTGTAACAGTTATTTATGTGTGCTGGATAGAGTCCTTTTTCATATACATGGTATGTGCACATATTTTCTGCCATTCCACGGCTTTGCTTTTGATTTTCTTAAGTGTCTTTTTTTTTAAATGTTTAGATTTCAATGAAATTCAGTTGATCACTTTTTCTGCTGCGGATTGTGTTTTTGGTATGTCTAAAAAGTCTTTTCCTAACCCAAGATCACAAAAATAATTTTCCTATGTGTTCTTTTTGGAGCTTCATAGTTTTAGTTCTGTTTAGGTCTATGGTCCAGCCATTTGAGCTGGTATTTGTGTATGGTGTGGGGTAGGGGTCTTTTTGCATGTGGATATCCCATTGTCCTAGGATCATTAGTTGAAACACTATCCTTTCCTTATTAAATTGTTTTGGCACCTTTGTCAAAATCAGTTACCTGTAAAGAGTAAGGGCTTATTTCTGAACTGTCAGTTCTGTTCCGTTGATCTATGTGTCTAACCATATGCTAAAGTTATGCTCTTTTGGTTACTGTAGCTTTATAATAAATTTTGAAATTGGGAAATGTAAGTCCTCCAGCTTGTTCTTGGTTTAAAAATTGCTTTGTCTATTCTGAGTCTTTTGATTTTCCACATAAATGTTAAGATTAGCTTGTCAGTTTTTGCAGAAGTACTTGCTGGGATTTTGGTAGGGATTATGTTGAATTTGTAGATTGATTTGGGCACAAATGCCCTCTAGAAATTCTTGAGTTTTCCAAATCATGAAAGTGGAATGTCTCATTTAAGTAGGTCTTTAATTTCTCACAAGTATGTTTTGTGGTTTTCAGTATACAAGTCTTGCATTTCTTTTGTTTCAGTTATTCCTAAGCATTTTATTCTTTTTGATGGTATTTTGAATAGAATTGTATTCTCAACTTAATTCTTGTAACGTTCCTTGCTAGTGTATAGAAATACCTTTGGTTTTTGTATATTGACCTTCTGTCTTTTGACTTTGCTGAATTTGTATAGTAGTTCTATATGTTGTTGTGTATTCCTTAGGGTTATCTACATACAGGATGGTGTTGTCTGATTGTCTGTGAATCAAGACAGTTTCACGTCTTCATTTCCAATTTGGATGCCCTTGTTTCTTTCTCTTGCCTAATTGCACTGGGTAGAGCCTTCAGTACAGTGTTGAATTGAAGTGCTGTCCGTGTTCTGTTCCTGATCTTAGGGAGACAACCTTCAGTCTTTGACCATTGCGGGTGATGCCAGCTGTAAGGTTTTCACAGATGCCTTTCCTCAAGTTGAGGAAGTTCCCTTCTTGTCCTACCTTTTGCGGAGTTTCTTTTCATTTTTAAAATCCTGAAGAGGGACTAGATTCTGTCAAATGCTTTTTGTATATCTGTTGAGGTGATCATGTGATGTTTGTCCTTTATTCTGTGACTAGGATATATTACGTTAGTTGATTGTTGGATGCTAAACCAGCTTGCATTTCTGGGAGAAATTCCTCTTGTTCTTGGACAATAATCCTTTTTCCACTGGGTTGGTTTTGCTAACATCTTATTGAGGATTTCTTTGTTGTGATGTCTTGACTGGTTTTGGTATGAAGATATTCCTGGCCTCACAGAATGAGTTTCTGGATCACATCTGCCGTTTTGCTGTTTGTTTCTTTATGTCGTTTTTATCTCTCTGCTCTTCCCTTGAGGCCCTCTTTTGTGGTAATAGGTATTTTTCTAGCGGACCTTTTAAATTCCTTTGTTGGGTGTTTTACTATATTTTGTTTTTTTTTTTAGTAGTTGCTCTTGGGATTAAAATATGTGTCTTAATTCATCACAATCTACTTCCGGTTTTTAGTGACCTAATCCTGAGGAAACTAAGGCAACTTTGTTCCAACATTGCTCCATTTCCTCCTCTCTCGTTTGTGTGGTTGTTGTGATATATACCACATCTTTATACATTTGAAGCCCAGCAAAGCAATTTATAATTATGATTTTGTGCGATTGTCCTTTAAATCTCTTAAGGGATGAAGATAGACAAAATATATTTGTTCAGTGTTTTATATTTACCTTTATAATTACTTTGACTGATGTTCTTCATTTCTTCTTGTGATTGTTACTGACCATCTGCTGTCATTTCCTGTCAGCGTGAAGGACTTCTTTAGTTCTTGTTTAGACGCGTCTGCTCTCAGTGAATTCTGACAGTCTTTCTTTGGTCATGTCTTTATTCCAGCTTCAATTTTTTTTTTAAGTGTAATTTTGCTGGGTATAGAATTAATGCTTGGTTGACAGTTTTTGTCTTTCAGACTTTGAATATGTCATTCTATTCATTTCTGGTCTCCATAGTTTCTGATGAGAAGTGAGCCGTGAATCTGATTGCTGTTGCCTTGTACCTGATGAGTCCATTTTCTTTGGATGCTTTCCAGAGTTTGTTTGTTAACAGGTTAACTGTGTTTTGTTGAGCACCTGTGATCTGTAGATTTCTGTTTTTCATAAAATTTGGTAGGTTTTCTGCCGTTCTTTCTATAAGTGTTTTGTTCTACTTTCTTTCTCTCTTGCCCTTCTGAGACTCCCATTTCCTGAATGTTAATACACTTGATGTTGTGCCACAGGTCTCTGCAGCACCATTCGTTTTCTTTTTCAGTCTTTTTTTTTCTATTTTTCAGAATGAATACTTTCTATTGGTATTTCTTCAAGTTCACTGATTCTTTCTTCTGCCATCTCAAATCTGTTGTTGAGCCTATATAGTGAATTCTTTATTTTGTTATTTTGCTTTACAACTTTAGAATTTCTATTTAGGATTTTTGTGTTTGTATTTCTGTATTCAGCATCCGTATTTGTCAAGTCATTGTCATCATGTATTCATATGGTTTTTTAACATGGTCTTAAAATAGTCTTTGAACAACAGTTCATTGAAATCTTTGATAAATCTAACATCTGGGTCAACTGTGTGTCAGTTTCTGTTGGCTGCTTTTTTCCCCCTGGTATATGTCACACTTTCTTAATTATTGTATTTTTTTTGTTAAAAATTGGAGTTTTTCATGATATATAATAACAACTTTGGATTCTGATATTTTTCATATTTTTATGGACTTGATCTATAGCCTCAGCCTCCTGGGCTGTGCGTGGCCACTGATGTCTTTGCTCGGTTTCTGTTTTGTCCCCCTCCCTCTTATTTTTTTAGCCTGACTTCCTGAGGGTTGCCCCCAGTCTGCATCCCTTGTGGTCAGCCAATGATTTGGGCCGAAGTTGTGCTCAAACACCTTGAGCTTCTAAGGTTTCTACCCTCTACCTTTGATTGTGGGTAGGTTGGAACCACAACAAAGTTCAGCCTGTTCTCCAGTCTCCTCATCTTTACTTTCCACTGGTGCTCAGGTCTCCTCTGTCCATTCGTTCAGTTTCTCACTCAGCCGTGGACGTGAGCAGAGGCTTCTGTGGCTCTCTCCTTTCTAGCATCTTCCCATGAAATTTCTGGCTGGTCTGCCTCTCCTCTTGCCCCCAATCAGGATTGCAGTCAGGCTCCTCGAGTTGCGCATTTTCCCTGTTTGTTTCCTACTAGTTTCCTGCTGGGCCTGAGTTTGCATCCTCCAGTTTCAGCACCCAATTTAAGTCTGTCCTTTCTGGCAACAAAGCTGAAGGTTTTCGTGGCCAGCCCTGCCCTGTTCCAACTTCTGTGCTAACTGAGCTGGGGTGGACGAACAGCACAAGACAGCAAGTCTGGAGACTGCAGCTGTTCTTACCTGTAGTTCTCGCAGTCTTCTGTGAATGATTCCTCAGTTTATTTGCCTTTTATTGATTTCCCAGGCCGTGAAGTGGTGTTTTTTAAATAACTTTGTCCATTTTTGTAGTTCTTTTTTGGTGAGAGCTTCACTAACCACTTCACTCCACCATAGTTGGAAGTGCTCTGCTGGCACATTATTATAACACACATTACTGAATGCTGACTCTGTGTCAGGTGTTGTTCGAAGCCTTTTCCCATACCAGCAGATTTAATAACACAGTAGGTGCTCACCAAGTATTTGTTGAGTGTTGAATCAACAGCTACCACAAGCAATGAGAGAAAGCATAGAGTGCTGGGCATCCTCTGTGGACTCGCTTCTTTTCTATGTTTCCTGCCGTGTGGTCAGGGGCTGGCTCCTGCCTCCCCAGTGGGTCGTTTCTGTGGACCCAAGCCGTTCCCAAAGGCCAGGGAACTGAGCTTTTTGACTCACACAGGGGTGCATGTGTATATGTTCCCTGTGAATGTGAGGAGAGAAAATATCACAGGGCAAAAGGAGGGATATGTCACTTTGGGATGACGTGATTAAACAATTCACCAACAAGTCAAGTTTAAAGGAAATATTTAGCTAGCTTTCTTCAGGCCATGCTGCAATTAAAAAAATAATCTTTTTTTTTTTTTTTTTTTGCTGAGGAAGAGTCACCCTGAGCTAACACACGTGCCAATCATCCTCTATTTTGTATGTGGGTCGCAGCCCCAGCCTGGCCACTGACAAGTGGTATACGTTTGCACCCTGGAACCGAACCCAGGCCGCCCTAGCAGAGCGCGCCGAACTCACCCACTGGGAACTAGTCCACAGGGCCGGCATCCTCGCCAAGAAAATTCTTCACATTTGTTCTTTATTGGTCAGCTGGCTTTTCCTAAGGATTAGGTTTATATATAGTCTCTGAGACTGACTACAGAGGCCTGTGATGAACTGTAAACAGCCAAGAGACAGTGGGGCGTCATTTGGGTGACCATAGAATTTATCGTCCAGTTTGTTCGAGAGTGAACGTTGGGACATCAGGTGTAAGCTAGGACTATCCCAGGCCACCCGGGAAGGTGCTCACTCTGGGTTTTATGGGAAAGGAGCCGATTCTGAAGCCAGGCTGCCCTTGGCTTCAGCCCCACCTAATCCTCAGTTTCCTCACGCGGCCCGTGAAACTGAGCATTGATAACATCACATCGCGTTTGGGTGAAACACCCAACAGAGTCACTGGGCTGTGAATGTGTCACTTTCGCTGTGGCTGTGGGATGAATGCTTCTTCATGGCAGGGCTTTGAGAATGTCACAGTGCAGCGTCAGGGTCAAGAGGGTGCATTCTGGAACCAGACAGCCTCCACTTCTTAGCCGCATGACTGTGTTAGGCAAGTTACTTAATCTCTAGGAGCCTCGATTTTCTCCTCTATCGACTACTCCTCTTACTACCACCAGTAATGATAGTGAGTACGTGCCGTCGCTCTTACACATGAAGTCAGGTTCTATTCACTGTAGGGGCTTTAGCTCTATTAACTCATTTGGTCCTGACAGCAACCCAATAAGAGAGATATTATTCTGAACTCCAGTTCACATAGAGGGAAACAGTCACAGGGAGGTCAAGCAGTCTGTGTCACGTCACACAACTGGTCAGGGTCTACCAGCTGTAGACCCTCTGGTGTTGCGAAGATTAAAACGAAGGTTATGTTCAACTTTACTGCTTTGCGAGACTGTGTCTTGGTGAACGGGGAGGATCTGATAACTAGATCCTTGGGTGAGTGTGAAGATGAAATGAGATAGTGCATCTCAAACACTTAGCATGTAGCAAACATTCCATAAGTGTTGGTTGCTGTGTTAATAGTGTGTGTTC
Source organism: Diceros bicornis minor (assembly GCF_020826845.1). Lineage (NCBI taxonomy): Eukaryota > Metazoa > Chordata > Mammalia > Perissodactyla > Rhinocerotidae > Diceros > Diceros bicornis. The sequence goes on from NW_026690915.1 coordinate 1,465,993, forward strand.
TTGGAATGGGTAAACAAGCTGCCATTTATTGCTGGAAAAACTGGACGTCCCAGATCAGTGAATGCTTTATGGGAACTCTTTTTCAGATTTCACCTGCCACCTGTGGCCATGGATTCACACTGCTGTCCTCTAAAAGTAAGGATGGGACGAAAGTTTGGGGGATGGAACTCAACAGATATTCTCAGTTGGATTTCACAGGAGTCAAAAAGAGAAAATTGAGGCTCTCCCCTTGGCTTTTTCTGCTGTGATTCGCTGAGGAAGCTCCCTCTGATTTTCAAGAATCTGATGACATAAAGCAAACCGTAACAACAACATAGATGGAGACTTGAAAGGCACATTGTTTGGAACTATCTGGACTAGATTATTTTCAGCCTGTTTGGTAAAGGTCCTTTGCTGATAAGTAGGGATGTTATTTTTTGGCCCCAGAGTGCTGACCTTTGTTTCCTAGCTTGAGATATCCTGAGACACTCTACAGTGACTAGAATGTGGTCTGGGCAAAAAATTCAATGAAAGCCTTAAGATGGAGGCTTTATTCCAGATATTTGAAATTGGATTATAAAATGTTAGAAATGATTTATGATATTTTCAAAAGTAGACACTAGTCAATCAATATTATGAGGACAATATGAAACATTTTTTAAAATAAAGGGGAATTACCCAGAAATACATACTGGACAAATCTTTCTTTTCATTTTTTTCCCTCTTCCCTCATTTGTATGCAAATGTCTGTTTATAGAATTTTGATCACAGTGTATATTTTGTTTTCTGCCTTTTTTCACTGAATTTCATATCAGAATCCTTTTACCCTTAGTATTGAAGTCTTTATTGGCTGTACGATGCCAAATGACATTTCTTTTTACCTTTTGTTTCGAATGATTGTAGACATACACAGAGTGGATGGAATAGGATAATGCACCCCATGGACCGTCACCAGCTTCCGCCATCATCAGCTCATGACGATCTTGTTTTACTCATTTCCCCCTTGTGCTCCCTCAGGAAATTTGGAGCAAATCATAAGAAAATTGATTTCATTCATAAATATTTCAGTACATATCTACAAAAACAAGGACTGAAAAGAGTGGTAAGTATAGCATCACACCTAAAAATAATTAACAGTGTAATCCCTTAATATCAAATACTTGGTCAGTGTTCAAACTGACAGTTGTCTCATAAGTGTCAATAGATTTTTATCTTAATTTAAAAATTTATTTGAATCCAAAGCCGGATAAGGTCTAGACATTGCAAGTGGTTGAGAAGACTTTTATAGTTTTTTAAGTCTGTTTGACTCTTTTTTCCTTGAAATGTATTTAACGAAGAAATGACATTGTTTATTCTATAGAATTTTCCAGTCTGCAGTTTGTTGAGTGCATCCCTGTGGTGCTGTTTGACATGATCCTCTGTCCTCTGTATTGCCTGTCAATTGGTAGTTGGAGCTAGAGCCAGTTTACCTTTCAGTGTTATATAGTAACATTTCCCAGGCCCTTAGGGGTCTATGCAGATAGTAATGGGGGATGTGAATCACTTGTCAGTATTTTAAAGTACTTCATATTTTCAGCTACTAATATGAGCTAACATCATTGTCCATTTTCTTTGATTTTGCCTAGAATCACATCATCTCATTGTGATAAACCAGTTATTTCATGCAGATCAAAAGCTCTGTCTGCAAATTATATCAGTCACTGATGAATATGGATGGGCAAGTGGATTATTATAACAGTCATAATGCCATTTATTTGGTAGATGAGATGTTTTTAAAGATGGGGATCATAGGAGAAGATAGAGGGTCATTAGTGAGGAGTATGTTGAGAACCAGTGCGTTCACAGACCTTCTCCTCAACTCCAGCCTCCACTGTAAATAGTCAAAATTTCATTGTTTAAGACCTGTCAGAGGAATTCCCTACGTAGACCAATCTGGCCTCTCCAGTAGGATTATAAAGAACGCTAAGTTTCTTCTTTAAATCATTTATTTATTTATTGTGAGGAAGATCAGCCCTGAGCTAACATCTGATGCCCATCTTCCTCTACTTTATATGGGACGCCACCACAGCATGGCCTGACAAGTGGGGCGTCGGCGCGTGCCCGGGATCCAAGCCAGCGAATCCGAAGCGCAGCACGCCCACTTAACCGCTTGCGCCAAGGGCCGGCCCTAAGTTTCTTCTTTAGAGTGACTTCTAGACAACATTCCCTCTTTCTTGCTTATTTAAAAATTAAAATTTTCTGTTTTGAATACATAACATATTCGCATAATTCAGAATCGTAATGGCGCCATAGAACATATGATGAAGAGTCTGCTTTCCACCTCTGTCCTCCCAGCATCATGATTTTTCTCCCTGTCGTTAACAGTTTCCAGTTTATCCTTCTGGAGAGATGTAACGCATGTGCAAGCAAATGCATCTACAAATGTATTCTTTTTGCTTCCTTTTATTAGAAGTGGTGTCATATAATATGTGCTGTTCTTCACCGTACTGAGAAATCCTAGTGGCTGTTGCAGAAAGTGGCTATTGCTTTTACTTTCCTGAAAAATTCAAATGGTGTGAAATGACATGTGAAGAGCTTTCTTTAATAAGACTAAGGATGCTTTTCAGTAACCCCGTGTGTCATGGAGGCAGTGTGGTGCAGTGGGTTGGACTTGGGGACCAGGGTTCTGGTCCTTGCTGTGCCACTAACTTATGTGGCTTGAGTAAGTCGTTCCGATCTCACTGTGTAACAATGTGGGGGTGGGGCAGTGTCATCTCTCATGTTAGACGTGCTCTGACTCTGCATCAGTGCACTGGCCCTGGTTGTGTTTGTTTCAGCGAGGGGAGACGCGTGTGTTTTGGAGCTCTCACCCGTCCCACTGCCTCTGGACAGACCTCAGGGGAGACAGGTGCTACAGGTCTCCTGCGGCAGCGTCCACTCTCATCCTGACAAGACGGTGAAGGACGTGAATTGACCTGTTCAAGATTGATGGAGCGTGGGGGGACCACTTTCTTGCCATAGGGCCTGAAGTGGCCCCTTTGATTGAGCCACATCTGATTGTGAAGCTTTGGAATTTCCCGAGCAAATCAGGAGCATGGCTCAAGAGACTGTGTTGGGCAGACTTGGCTGACTCTTTTCTGTTCTCTGCTCTCTGTGGTTCTTGGGAAATCTCAGGTATTTATAAACATGACAGCGTACACCAGGCAGCCTCATCAACGCCTGCCTTTGTTGTGAAGTCCCTGAGCTGGGCTATGTGTGTAAACGGCTTTTCTACTGTACTGAGGGAAGCCTGTTTGCTAACACTTCCTCCAAGACGCGGGGCTTTCAGAGTCCAGGCTCTTGGGTAACCCCGACCGTCTCCAAAAAAGCGGTTATTCCCGGGAAGGCCAACTTGACGAAATTCATCACATTTCATTTTCTGGCTTAGGGTGCTTTGTAGGAAAAGGCGAAGGTGGTTATTAGGAACTCTTTCCAGGAGGCCTTGGCCTTGAGGGCAACCTGGTGACAGGTGCAAGGAATGGGGTGTTATGAGTGGTTCGGGGGATTCAATCAGAGACGTAAAAGAAACTCCACTCCAAACAAATGGACTGAAGGTATATTTTATTATATAGAGGATAGTAAAGGCGATAGTCCTCCAACAGATCTGAATAGGTCAAATAATAAGAGGGAAAAACACCAGCTCGATCAGAAAGTGAAACACCAGATCGACTGAAGGGAAATGACACCAGTCAACTGGAAAGAGAAACACCAGGTTGACCGAAAAGAGAACACATCAGATCAATTACTTCACAATAAATCAATTACTCACAGCATCCACGCCCCAGGCCGGGAGAGTCCTGTCAATCGACTCGGCTTGTTGGGAATCATACGTCCGGGGCAAGGCGTCCCTTCCACAGGTAGAACTGTCACCAGGCCTCGCTTTCCAGCTGTTTATATAAGCAGTTACAGAGTTTACAGAGCAAGCATTCAGTGTTTCCATGCACAAAAGATTATCAGTGGTGTATGTGCACTGAGGCCCCTGGCTATTGTCACAGCCCAGTAGTTGTGTACGTGCATTGTTTTTGTGGTTTCGTCCCAGCCCGGCACAGATGGCCAGTCACCCCAGGCTACGGCGCCCGAAGGGCCTTGAAATTTTTACACATTGCAACTATGTCCATGGGAGAAGGGCCAGTTGCCACCATGCAGAAAGCAGCTTTTATATTTCTTTTTGTGCTGCTGGCTGTAGGTCAATGGAGCGGCCAAACATGGCTGTACTCATGTCAAGACATGGGGGTGCTGAGGCCTTTCACAGGAGGTGCTGGCCTCTCATGGAATTCCTGAGAGGCAGAACGAGGGCCCAGAGGGGAAGCAGAGGGAAAGTACAGGTGGCCCAGTCTGTTGCAGCAGGTCTGCACCCCAGCATGCCTAGAGGTGTGCTTGCACTGGCTGGGAATATTGGAGAAGGAAACCCAGTGGCAGTTGGGTGAGCAGTTGGACTAGGACCACTTTCCAGACCCCCTTCCAGTCCTGACATTCTTGGGTTCCACACACCTGTAGAACTGATTTTATTAGTGGTGGTATTCTTTAGTCTTCAGCCTGGCAAACGGCTATTATGGACAACGTGGAAGGAAGGTGTTGGAAAATGAACTTTACAGGTGAGTTCGCACAAGGACTACCCCTCCCCAAGTTGTGTTGAGCATTAAACAACTCCGGAGTGATTACTGTGTGATAGAGCCACAGAGCAGTACCAAGCAAGGTTCCTCATGCCTGAGAGGAGCAGTGAGCGCTCCCCAGAGAGCTGTGGAGGGTGTTGTTCCATCTCAGGGGGAGCTCCGTGCATCAGCCTGGTGGGAGGGAGGGCGCATGAGCATTGATTGGGGTGCCTGGACCTTCTTTGGATTCCTTCTTTATTTTTAGCCAAATTGATTAACTTCAAAAATTCCTCTGTTTCAGTTCTATTCCTGTTTGTCTTTAAAAAAGTTTCTCTCTAGATCCTCGCATTATGCTGGTGGGTCTAAACACCAGTCTCAGCTCGGGCAGCATATTAAAATCACCAAGCGATTTAGTTTGTATTATTTTACCTTCGCACCTGTGTCTAACTCTGCCTTCTTTTTGACCTAGAGAGTTTCCCTAACAGTTACTATGTGTGTGTGGGGGGGCCACCAGTGAGGAATGACAGAGGAGAGGCCAGAACCCCGCAGTGCTTACCATGACCATATCTCTTGCTTCTCCCCAGCTTGCCCTCAGTCATTAGCGGAAGTCACAAAGTCCACAGAACGCAGGCCTTCGATGGACAGGTGGTCCGGGTAAGAGGCGTGGGCTGAGAGCCAATCATTCTGCCCCCTGGGGCACTTTTGAAAGGGAGAAACTTGGGTAGGGTGATGGCAAATTTGTTAGGGGGATTTTCTGAGTTAATAAATTATTTTATGCAAATGATTGCCTGACTACTGTAGACCAGGATGTACAGTACTGGAACATGGGGTAGCAAGTTGAATAAGGTTTGGGGGGGATAACACTCTAGTGGGAGAGACCATTGAAAAAACTAGCTGTACCCGAGTGTGTCCCGGCGCTGTGTGTGTTCCAGGCTGCCTTTATCTTGTTCACCATTTATTCCCACGCCTGGGGCAGTTCCTGGCACATGGTAGATATCTATAATCAATACTTAAATACATAAATGAATGCATACAGAAAGTGCTATAAGAGTACCAAAAGGGGAATTGTTAAGTCCGTGGGGTGGAATGGAAGGGAGAGAAGGCATCGTGGAGGAGGTGGCAGAGGAATCTACCAGATAGGCCGGGGATGGAGGGTGGGAGGGTTTCATGGCAGAGGGGAGGGGGCAGGTGGAGACTTTAACTGCTGAGAGCATGCTGGGTGGCTGGAGTTTGGCATGCTTACAGGGGAGTGCTGTGGCATAGGCTGGAAGACAGGTGGAGAGTGAGCGATGCAGGGTTTTCTAGGGTTGGGGGAGGAGGTGATGAAGGCCACTTGGGAAGGCGTGGGGAGAAGGGACATGTGGAGAGACATGTAAGGAGGATTGACCAGATTTGGGGCTTGATAAGAGGTCCAGGGAGTGAGCTAGAAGGAGTGGAGCCTGACTCCACTGGCAAATGAGTGGCTGCTGATGTTCTCAACTCAGATGGGGGAGTCCTGGAGGAGGGGCAGGCTTGGGTTGAGTGGGAGGGAGACGCGAGGAGGAGGTAGAGAGTGAAATTGCTTTTAGTATGCAGTAGAGTGTGGTGCTTCTTGCACAGACTTGAAAGTCCCATGGATGCGAATTCAAGTCCCTGCTTCCCCACATATTAACTGGATGACTTTGGGCAAGTTACCAACCTTCTCTGAGATTCAGTTTCTTCGTAAGTGTTCTTGGTTATTGACTTAGCACAGTGCCTGGCATAATAAGCATTTAGTAAACAGTGCTTTTCATTAGGCAGTTAGAAAAGCAGGTCTGGAACTCAGTAGAGTTGTTGAGAGTGGAGATAACAGGGTAGAGGTGAGAGAGAAAGCCTTGGAAATGGATGCAGCCTCCCAGGGGAGCGTGAAGAGGAGGAGAGAAGAGGGCAGAAGACAGACCTTGGAGAAGGATTCCAACACTGAAGGGTAAGGAGTAAGGCTGAGCTAAGGAACAAGATTGGAAGCTACTGGAGAGGCAGAAGAGAGGGATGGGGAAGAGAAAGGCTTGTGGAGGAGGGAGTGGTTCCTCAGGGATGGACTGGGATGGAGGAGCTCTTGGGTCTTCTCCTTAGGACATCTCGTCCTTTCCTTAGCAAGAGCCACATCAGTGGAGAGGCAGGCAGAAACCAGGCTGCAGTGGAGTGAGAAAGAATAAGAAGTGAAGGTTGTGTGGGGCAGCCTGCCTGGATCCGGCCCCCTCGGGGCTCAGGAGCAGTAGGGAATGCTCCCGTACTTTGGGTCCCTTGAGCAGGACACTGGGCTTCCAAGGATTTCTTCTCATCAGCCTTTCCTCTGTTTGTCTGATAGGTCGCCAGTGGTCAGGACTATAGTCTGTTCCTAACGGATAAAGGAGAGTTCTATTCTGGTGGATAGGGCGCAGCTGGGCAAAGAGGTAGTGGACCTTACACTCCCTTGGGATGGTGCAGTATGGAGCTGTGAGCGGTGGGGCTCTCATGGGCTAGAACCACCTGCCTTCATTTGACTCTTACCTCTCTTATCACTTCCTGGGGCCACTGTTCTGTTTGTCCCTTCCCAGTACCCTCACCCTGGCTCCCATGGAAAGGAAACGATAAAGGATTGGGTGGAGGATTAGAGCCACCCCTCAGCAGAAGAGCTGTGAGCCTTTCTCTCAGCAGAGACAGGAAACTGTGTGAGGCTTTCAAAGAGAAAACAAGTGTCCCCTAAAAGGAGCTTGATGTTCACTGATTTGAGAAGAATGTGATTGATGCAGGGAGGAATGATTGAGAAATATTCTCAAGCTTGTATATTTAACCTTTTTGTTTCTGATATTGGTCTGAAGGGAGGGCCATTAAATATAAGAGTAAATCTTTTAGAAATCCTCAGTGATCCTACCAGCACATGAAATCGTCTTTGTTCATTGTCTAGTGTTTTCTTCCAGTCCTCGTTCAGATGTGCACTACTTTTCTTTTCCCCCAAAGCCCCAGTAGATAGTTGTATGCCATAGGTGCACATCCATCTAGTTGCTGTATGTGGGACACGGCCTCAGCATGGCCGGAGAAGCGGTGCGTTGGTGCGCGCCCAGGATCTGAACCCGGGCCGCCAGCAGCGGAGTGTGGGCACTTAAGCGCTAAGCCACGGGTCCGGCCCCTTTTTTCTTTTCTTTATTTTTTTTTGATGAGAAAGATTCGCCCTGAGATACCATCCGATGCCAATCCTCCTCTTTTGTCTAACAAAGATTGCCCCTGGGCTAACTTCTGTGCCCATCTTCCTCTACTCCACATGGGACGCCGCCACAGCATGGCTTGACAAGTGGTGCTTCGGTGCACGCCCGGGATCTGTACCTGGGAGTCCCGGGTCGCCGCAACGGAGGAGCGTGCACACTTAACCGCTCCGCCACCGGGATGGGCCCCATGTGTGCACATTTGTATACAGTAATCACACCATAGATGTGGTTTTACATGCTTGTTTTATCATTTATACTTACATAAAGCATTTTTCCATGGTCGTAATGTTTTCACAGTTACAGTTTTTCATATTTGTATGATATAGCATCAATTTAATTTATCATAATTAATTATTCATTTAACCATTTTATTAAATAATTACGTAAGCATTTCCCTGTTGTCAGGTGGCATACTTCTTTGGAGGCGGAGTGCAGTGGCCGTTGGAGATATCATGACATTTATCTTGCGTGAATACGTGACTTTTTCTTTCGTTTGGATTATTGCTCTAGGATAAATCCCAGGAGTGTCAACGGAGTAGGATATTTTTATTGTTGTCAGAATGTGTTGTTAAATTGCTTTCCAGAAGTTTTACCAGTTGATACTGCCGGCAGCAGTGGGTAGAAGTACCACTTGAATTTTGTGGGTGAGGCATCTGGGGGGGCTTAGCTGGGTCTTTGGCTCTGAGTCTCTCAAAGGCTGCAGTCATCGTAGGGTTCCACTGGGAAGGCTCTGCTTCCAGGAGCACACCGATGGTTGTTTGCAGGATTCAGGGACCCCAATTCCTTGCTGGTAGTTGTCCAGCAAATGGTTGCTGGCCAAGCCTTCCTCCGTTCCTTGCCATGTAGGCTTCTCCCTGTGGCAGCTCCCAACATGGCAGCTGGCTCCGTCAGAGTGACCAAATGAGAGGGTAAGACGGAGTGCCAGTGAGACAGAAGCCGGTGTTCTCTCCTTTAATCTGGGCAGTGACCTCCCTTCACTTTTGCTGGCCTTCTGCTTGTGAGAAGCAAGGCACTAGGTCCAGCCCCCACACAAGGGTGGGGAGTACACGTGGGTGTGAACAGCAGGAGACGGGGATCACTAGGGGCCATTATAGAAGTAGCCCGCCACAACCATGATCTTGACTGTGGCCTGAGCCTCCCCCTGTCAGTGACAACAGTGATTTCTTTCCAGTGGCCCTTGCCAGAGCACAGTTAGGTAAAGAAGCTCTCTGCGAGCCAGGCAGCAGAGGCCAGGCCCCAGCTCTGCCAGCCTCGCTCACCTAGGTGTACACTTTCTGGGTCAGTAAACCCCTCTTTTCCTTTGAGTCAACTTAGGGACTGTTGTTGTTCCGCTGTCTTCACCAAAGCACTTAGAATCTGTCTTTCCAAAGCACTTAGAATCTGCCTTTCCAAAGTTATCCCTCAGCAGAGGCACCAAGATCAAATCCTGCTAGAAAGCTAAGTTGGCCACACTTCATCCTCCAGACCGCTGACCCTCCCATCTCGCTCTCAGCAGAAGAACCTGCCTCCTGTTTCATAGAGGAAACAGATGCCGTCAGCTGAGAAAGCCCTCAGTTTCCCACTCGGACTCCTGCACACTTGCCTCTACCTTTCCCCGCCCTGGGTCCCTTCCCTTTATAGCGGTGGGGGAAGTGTGTCTCATCCTGCTGAAGCTGATGCTTCTCTCTGTGTCCTGGATCCCATCTCCCCCCCGTTCCTCAGAAGCCTCACTCCATCTGCTGGGCCTTCTTCCCCACAACTTCAGCCTCTCCCTCTCTACTCGTCCCTCACCATCAGCATTTACACATGACTCAGGTGTCTTCCATGTTAAGGGGCCCTGTGTGGAGCCCTCCACATCCTCCCGTTCCCCCAAGTCTCACCCCTTCGCTTCACCTCCTGTCTCCACTTCTAGGCCAGACTTCTCAGGAGCTGCATTGACTTACTGTCCCCATTTCCTCGTCTCCTTCTCATTCCTCTGTCCGTTCCACTCAGCTTCCACCCTTATCATTTTGCTGAGTGGCTCTTGCTAGGGTTACGGTGACCTCCATGTTGCTGAAAACAAGAATAAAGCACCTGGAGACCATTGTCCAATTTTTCCCTTTCTTGATCTCTCAGCAGCGTTTGACATTGGCTGTGACGTGCCGAGCATCTTGGTGAAGAGCGGTCTTCCTTTCGCCCCTGTGACTGGGCTCTCTGAGGGCTCTCTTCCTTTCTCGTTCCTTCTGGGCTCATTTCCTGGCTGTGCTCCTGGGCCAGGCCCTCCCATGTCGGAGGTCCCCATGGCAGGACTGTGCTCTCCTCCTTTCCTCTGCCTTCTCCTTCAGAAGGTCTCACCCTCACCGTGGCTGCAGTCACCGTCTGTGTGCTCAGGACTCTCCAGCTGGCAGCTGAGGCCCAGCCTGCTCTTGGGAGGTGCAGACATCTCTCAGTGCCACTTGACGTTTGCCCTTGGCCATCTCTAAGCACTGTGAGTTCAGTGGGTCCAAAAGTGAACCCCTGCTCGTCCCCCACCTGCTCCTTCTCCACTGTTTGCCACGTCCACTCAAGTTCCCCTCTAGGAATCATGTCCACTCCTTACTTAGAACACTTACCGGCTACGCATTGTGCTGAGAATAAAGACCAGACCCTTCCGTGGTCTACAGCATCCTGCATGATCTGCCCTCCCTGCTCCCCACTGGCGTCTTGCAAATATTCCCCCTCGTCCCCTGACTTCATCCACTGGGCCCTTGTTTAAACTCCCTCAGTGGGCCATGGCCCCTCCCTCCCTGTGCAGGTGCTGTCTCCCCTACGTGGAATACCGTGTTCTCCCCTCCCCTCCACACTCCTACTCATCCCTCAGACTGCATGGATAGAGTGAAGCCTCCTAAACGCTCCTGCCCATGAACTACTTCAGGCTCCCTGAGTTTCCTCACGGAGGCCCCTGTCCTGCCATCCTTGCAGTCAGCACAGATTAATTGGGTGATAATTTTGGCTGACCTCTGCCTCCTCCACTAGACTGAACTCAGAGAAAGGGACCGGGTCTCTTCCTTCCCCTCATATTCCCATCACCAGTTAGATGTTTAGCATATGTTTGCTGTTTGGGACATATTTGTGGAGTGAATGAATGACCTGGCACTTATCTGCTCCTTCCGTTCACCAGAATCCTTCCAAGTTCTCACCGGTTTGTCTTCCTAACAGTATGGACCCTTCCTGTGACTCGGGTGAACGTCCCCCGGTACTTGCCCTTCTCAGTTGTGGGGACCGTTAAGCACATGGCGTGTAGGGGCACTGGCTGTGCTGTATGAAATGGTGAGAGCCTCTTGCAGGCAGGTCATTGGGAAGCTCTAGAGGGGTCGATGGTGAAGGGTCGGTGTCTGTTGGATTCACAGGCACAGACCTCAGCCTGAGGGAGGGAACGTGGCTGTGGGAAGACCTAGTTAGAGTGAGTACAGTTAATAGAGGGTGAGGGTGACGTTCCTGACAGAACGATAGTAGCCCTGGTTTCTCTGTAGACAAATAGCCAGCCCAGAGCTTAGTAATTCTGTAGTAAACCTCTGGAGTGGAGAAGGAACTGCTTTCTCCCCCTCCCGTCGCCTGGGCCAGAGACTCTGGCCCTGCCTTCTCCAGAGAGGCTGCACCAAGAAACAGAGACAGAGGGAGAAGAGCCTTAGGGTTTCGACGCTGAGGTCCATGCCCCTGGCATGAAACATCTGGCACCACTGATGGGTATTCCACTTTTTATAAGCAAAACATCATTTCTGATACTTTTCGGGATCTGGCCCTAAGTTGTTTTGTACTTGGCTTGCTCTCCTGGTCAGTGTGAATCTTAGAGCTGTTAGTAGGGGGACAACTGCCCTTCTGAGGCTCTCCTGTGTTCACATGGGGTTTCTGGGTGATTTGTTGACTAGGCCCCTCCAGCTTGCCCTCCAGGTGTGGGAAGTTTGTATTCTGAGCTTGGTTAGTTTGCTTGACATACGCCCAGAGTAAGAATTTAAAAGAGGAGAAAAGAAACTGATTCTTTTCCAAGTGTCATTAATTTGTTTTTGCCAAGCAAGGAGGAGAAAACAATCCCTGTGGATCTAAAGCATCCCGGCGGTGCAGTTTGAATTTCTGGTGAAGAGGGCTGCACTTGGTTTGACTTACTGACCGCTGTTTTTACTGTCATGTAGAAGGACATGTTTTTGTCTGAGGCTACGGAATTCTTGGCAAAGGACCAAACCTAGTGGAAACTGCTCTTCCGGAAGTGATTCCACCCACTCTCTTCAGCTTGATGGAGTTCAACCCAGAAGTCCAGGTTTCCCGCATTTGCTGTGGACTCAGCCGCGTTGCTCCTCTTACCAGTAAGTGGCCAAGCCCGTGTGGCCCCAGTGACGGGCCGAGCTGCATTCTCTTAGGTTCACCCCAAGCCGTGGGCAGCTTTCAGTGTCCATCCATCCAGTGGAGGGGCGCCCCACGTGGATAATTACAGAGAGCAGCTCATCCAGACGTTGTTTGGCTTGAAGTTGTATAATGTGTGTCTTTTTTCATCCTGGAGTTTTGTTTTTGGTTTCTTTGGTTTGTGGTTGGGCTCATGTGAAAGTGAATTTTCTCAAGAGGACGCCAGTCGGTGGTAGGAGGGGGACCCTCGAGATGTCGGCGTGCTGGGGAACCCAGCAGAGTTTTGGTGAATCCCCGGGAGAGCCATTGGGAAATGAAAGTGTGGGACTCATCCCGCTCCTGGCCAAGCCCAAACCCTGACCCGACCCAGGAATGGGGGACGGCAGGACGCTGATTTGTCAGATGCCCTGGGGTTTTGTGGAGGAAAATATGCCCCATTTCTCCAAAGTGCCGGGAGAGAATGATCAAAGCCAAGGCTGGAATGGAGCTGTTCTTGAAGTTTTGCCCAGTTACAAAGACGTCAGACACCCAGGTGCCTCCCGCCCTCGGTTGTGCGCTTTCCTTGATTGCCTCTCCCGTTCCAGCACAGTAACTGTCGGGTCAGTCTGCTGCTCTTTAGTTGACCTGACTGGTAAGACTGAAGAAAATTAATTTCATTCTGTGAGGATCCTCACGTAAATTCGCTATTTCCTTGCACCTAAGAGTGTTAATTTGTAAATCTCAGTTACTCATCTCTGGTGAGTTATTGTTCTCTCTTTAGGCGTCTGGGCCGGGACAAGGAGTTGGGTCATCCTCGTTTGTGTTCTCTGGCCCCACGCTCCTGTGAGGACTATCCAAGTGCCCCCCGACCCAGAGTCCTGACTGCCCTTCAGTTGTCTTCTGAGGTTCAGATCTCAGGCCTGTAACACACACGGGCTGTGGCGTGGACTGTGGGGGGGTGACTGTGTGCACAGCACCCTCGGTCACAGTGATGACCGGGGTAGTCCCTCAGCACCGTCACTCGGAGTCAGCACTTCCATATGCTAATGTATTGAGGGTGCCAGACTCTTCTACAGCTATTTTGATTTAAAAAATGAGAGTCATTATGGACTCAGTCTGGAGGTATCAATGATCTATGGCTTAAACTGTGCAGAGTCACATCCTTGGAAATCCGTATGAAATGTGCCAAGTATTCAACTAGAGTACACTGTTTTCTGTTTGCTGTCATGCCATGTGGACGTTTTGGGTCACACCGAAATGAAATCCCCTGCTAGATTTCCCCCAAGACCCCACAGCCACCCTCCAAGTGCCGTGACTGTCCTCAGTAGAGGGAGCATCAGAGCTGGGTATCTCCCCTTCTGTGCCCAGCATTTGCATGTGGTCAGCTGGGAGTTGGACTTGGTTGGTTTCCCCTGAGATCTGCTAACCTTTTGGGGGCCAGACTGAATTGTTCTGTTAAATATGTAAAATCTGAGGGTGGAGGCCCCAGGGTGGTGGTTAGACCAGAGGGCCTCTGACAGATGGGAGCAAAGGGATTCCTTATTAATCAGTCAGATTATTTTAGTCCTGGCTTCTCCATGTCTTGTCTACTTCTTCTGCTTCTCAGGTGGAGGTGGTTAAATGGGGCCTCTGTGCCAAGGAATGCCTAGAGCTGATGTGGACGGAAGTGGTATCTAAAGGCTGGGTAGCGGGAGGCTGCCCCACGAGGTCTGGGGTCCCATCCTGGAGGTGGGCATTCCCGAGCTCAGTCTAGATCTGTTCTCCTGGACTGTCCTCTAGAGCACTCTTGTCTGTTCTTGTCCCTCCCGGCACTTTTTACAGTTTGTAAACATGTATATATAGGTTTGATCGTTTGTTTCTTTCTAACTGTTTGACTAGCTCCTGCCCCATGAGGACAGGAAGCGTACGTGTTCACTCACTGTCCTGTCCCAGCTCTCAGCACACAGACATCGACCCGGCCCAAAGAGGTGCCCAGTCACCCTGTGTCCCTTGACCAAATGCTCCCGAGTTGTGGAAACCCAGACAAGGAATGACAGATGGAGGTCTCCCTCTATCAGGACATGACCAGGACTGGAGTGTGCTCAGACTTCGGGAGGTGTGGAGGGCAGGGTGTGGTCGGATGTGGCTGTGGGTGAGGGGCGTGCATAAGGGGCGAGCAGAGTGGGCCATGACTGTGGGTGAGGGGCGTGCATAAGGGGCGAGCAGAGGGGGCCGTGTCCAGGAGCCTCCTGGGCCTACAGCTCCGTGCGTGTGCTCTTCTCCATATGACGGACACACCGTCATTCTGGGCTTGCACATATCTTTGGTTTGGGGATAGTATACCTTTCCCTTCAAGAGGAGGCGTTAATGCCTGGTAGAAATGGAAGTTTAACATGGGGTTCTGTTTGTACCTGGTTCTAGAAAGCCGGTTCTCATGACCCTCCTCTTCTTGGTGACTTTCCCCTGGCCTAGCCTAGCCAAGCCACCCTTTTCCTTTCTGTGGAGACAAAGGAGAGCTGTTTGTGTGAGGCAAGAACATCCGAGGCTGCCTGGGAATCGGTTGCCTGGAAGACCGTTACTTGCCATGGAGCGTAAGGCTGGACTGGACGGGCGTGAGTGCGTGCCCACAGAGCAGACTACCTGATGTGGCAGCAGCGTCCAGTGTGTGGCTGGGCCAGGACCAGGTCCCTGGGCACTGCTTCCCCTCCCAGGTCCCCGCTGGCCTCCTCCTGCCCCAGCGCACCCTCTGCCAGGGCATCAGGAGAGACCGCGTAGTGGTGAAGAGCCAGAGCGAGCGCCCAGCAGCAGCTTCTCAGGCTGCAGGCTCCCTGGTGCTGCGCTCCTTCTTGGGGCTGTGAGTGAGCAGCCTGTGCAAGCAGGGGACAGCCTGACCAAGGGTTCCAGTCCCATGGTGCCCTGGAAGAGGCCTCATCAGAGGCTGTCTACGGGCACGTGGAGCAGAAAAACAGAGGCCCCCCGGGACCTCACTCAGGCAGAAGCTACAGGCCGGGCTCCACGAGGCCCAGAGGGGCTCCCAAGGGGGAAAGATTTGAAATGACAAAGCTGGCGTGCCAGGAGCTGTTTGCAGAGGCCCATTTGGAGGAATGATTTACAGCGCATTTAAAAGAAAGCAGGATATTTAATGTTTAGAGTGCCTTACCACAGCCACCCAAGTGAAATATAATGGTTTTCATACCGGGGAGGATGCAATTAGACCAAAAGGCTCATTTCAGAGTTAAAGGGTTCTTTCTTAAATTGTAGTTTATCTTACTGTTTACTAAGTCAGTTCTTCTAAACAAAGCTATTGATATTTTTGGACACAGAACATATGTACTTGGTACAAAGTGTCTTATGAAAACTAAGTCTCCCGTCTCTTGTCCCAGAGGCACCACCGGTTCTGGTTCTCATGTTCCCTCCAGAGAAAGACTGCGGAGAGAGCATCTGTGCGCGCGCGCGCGACCATGTGCACACACAGACCTAAGTATTTCCTTTGCAGGCAGGATTTTAATAATGTCTTTTGAAATTGTGAAAAGCATTTTTAAAAAACACTTGTAAAAATGCAAAAGGAATGTATAATTTAAATACAATAAGGATTTATCTTTCAAAAACCCACTGCAGAGTGTTTCGAGGCACTTTGCTGTTTCAGGGGCTGTTTCCATCGGGCCTTCCCTCTGCCGCTGGCTCTCCTGGTTCCCTGTGACCTCGGCAGGCCCAAACACACAGAAACTGTCTTTGTTTGCTATAATTTATCGTTTTTTTTCCCTGCGAAAAGTCTGTCTGCAGGCTCCGGGCTCCTGTCACTTCAGTGAGTGTGTGATGACACCCTGAATGCAGTGACCACGGGCCACTCCGACGTGTCCTCTGGCTGTCATGACGTCTTACACTCAGGCTCTGTACTTCTGCATGTATTCGGGTCTGTAGAGGAGGGCAGTGCAGAGCACGAGTGGCAGGTGTGGCCTGAGAAGGTGGAGGGACTCTCGTCACACTGTGGCCACCACAGTCTCCCTCAGTGGATAGCCATTCCCAGGGGCCTAGGTCTCGGTCTTCTGTTACCTGACCACATGCCGAGCATACAGGCTGCCACTCCATGATGATTTCTGGCGGGGACGGGGGTCTCTTGCTGGCATGCAGACCCTGACATCAGTGAATCCAAAACACTTGGCCTGCCATTCTCGTCAGGTCCGCCCCTGACTCACTCAGGAGAGTCCTGTCCTGACCACGTTTGTTTCTTGAATATGTGGTTGTCTCACATTTTCATGAGGTTAGGAAACACCTACTGTGCACTCACTGTGTTCATGTGACACAGTCAGACGCTGAGCACCACACGGCAGGAAGAGTGCTCTGACTTGGCACAGCAGGTGACAGTCTCGATGAGCACCTGGCACAGGGTAGACACTCGGGCTGTATTGCTGAAGATTCACACTGTTCTCTCTCACATTACACTCAGGTCCCAGCACCTCCTGACCAGCAGCAGACTTACTCACACCTTCTGAGGGCCAGTCTCCCTGCAGGGGCTGCATGGGAGCTGCTCAGGTGCCTCGGCCTAACCATGCTGCCTGACCTTCCCAGAGACCACTTCAGATGGCCTTGGGGGTGGCCCCCAGGACTGGGGTGGCTCTGTGAGGCCTCCATTCTCCTGGGGCCTGCCCTGCCACGTGATTGAGCCCCAGGAATGTATCACCTCCCCCCAGGAGACCACACTTGCCTTCTCTCTCCCAGGGTGCATCACCCAGCTACCCTCATGCGCTCATGCTCAAGAAACCCAGCCTTTCTTCCACACAAACCTTGATATTTCACACGGAACAGCCCAGATTGAGCTTGAGCTGGAGACAGTGCTTGGAGTCCCTCTCGTTGTGATTTTCTTGGGGCCACACTGAGGCCATGCTGTGCAGTCAAGTTTAAAAGGAAAAATCCCAAGAGTGTGGTCACCTCCTCGAACCAGGAGTCCATTGTCTTGCTAGGGAGGCAAACAGGTGGGATGTAGCTGGTGTGGGGGCTGCCCATGAGGAGCGGAGAGACTTGGTCTTGCTGTCGCTCTGGTAGGGTGGTGCCAGCTGTTGCCAGAGAAGAGCACAGGAATCTGGGCCCAACAGAAAAATGGCCCGTGTGAGTCCACCCTCAGAGACTGAAGCTGAACAGGTTCAGGCTCATGACTGGAAGCTGTTCCTCAGCTAAGTCATCCACCCTCATTACAGCGGGAGAACCCTGAAGATGAAGCAAAGGCCTGATTGGGTCCCTGTTCCTGTCTGACTGTACGCCAGGAGTTGCCAGGTGCAGGGGATGCAGTGGTGATAAGGACGCGTTCATTCCAGCTGGCGCATCGGGCGACAGGCTGCCTCTAATGATCTGGCCTCAAACTAGGGAATCAAGATGAGGCCGCCTGCCCCCAGAGCATCCGAAGGAGGCCATGTTCATGAGGGGGTTCCTTTGGGCAGGTTCTACACCTCACCCTGGGCCTCACAACCTTGCCTGTGTGATAGAATCATCTGGGAGGTTACTGATTGATTGTGTTGATGTACCGTATTCAACAGTTGGTGGTCATTTTGGGTGGTTCCGCTTTTTGGCTATTATGAATAATGCCAGAACTTCACGTACGAGTTTTACATTGGCCCAGCATTATATTTTTTTGGATCATTCGCATACAAGTGTCTGTGTGAACATGTTTTCCGTTTTCTCGAGTGTATACCTAAGGTGTGGGATCACTGGGGTCTTCATTTAATTATTTAAGTTTGGACACTTTTACCACGTATTTCATGACACGCTCGGTGATCTTGAGTCCAAGACACCGAGTATTAATTGCCCTGAAGACACCTCGGGCTATTACCTACAGGCTCCTCAGAGGCTCTGCCTGCTTCTCCGAGGTTCTCCCTGGACAACAGGACCCTCCTGGTGCCCCATGCTCATCAGGGTGGGAGATGGGCCTGGGACTTGCTTATGCTGCACAGCTTCCCGCTGGGTCAGCTCAGGTCCAGAGCTCCTGGGAAAACAGTTCAAATGAGATGCTCCGCCACCAACGTATGCGAGGTGGGAGCTCCGGGTTCTTGCCTCCGTCCTCCTCCTCCTTCTCTGTGCTGCCTCCACCATGTTGATAGGGACTTCCTTTAACCCTCAAGAGTGTCAGAATAACTCACATTCTTTCTTGGCCATCCTTCACGCCCAGCATCCATTCCTGTTGCTTTTTCTACCACATCGATATTTTTAAAACATTGACATGTGAGTCACATAACGCAAGACCATTTTAAAGTGTACAATTCAGTGGTTTTAGCGTATTGTCTATGTGGTGCAACCACCCCCACGATCTCATCCCGCACATTCCCTTTGGAGAGCTCGTTTTCACCATCATGAGGCCCCTGGCCCCCCAGAGGAATGTCACATGATAAACCAGGGGGGCCATGTGACCACAGAAGCTGCTCTTCTGTGGCCCAGTTCTTTACATTACTTTTTGAGAGAGGGTGGGGGACGTTTTACACCGATATTTTATCCAAGAGAAACTGAATCAGACTCTTGGGGGTGGAGTCCTGGCATGGGTAACCCCCCTGGGGATCTGAATGTGAGCAGTGGTGAGAACCTGCCACGAGCAGCCAGACCTGCTCCACGAAATATGCCCTGGTTGGGCGAGGGGCACAGTCATGGTTCTGAGGGCTGGCTGGACATCTGCTGGTCCCCTGATACTCCACTGCCCCCACCACCCCAACTCTGCACAGGGACGACTCTAGGACCAGCCAGGGGCCTCCTCCTGAGAACTGAGGCCAGCACCCTTGCAGTCCCCCTTTCCTGCTCCTATCAGCCCTCTTCAGAACCCAGACTCCCACTCAGATGCTAAGTTTGCTCCCCTGCGTGGAAGTCCTCAGTGGCTCCCCATGGCCTATAGGAGGGTGAGGCCCCTGGCGGACCTGAGCACCCATCTTGCATTTCAGCCTCATCCCCTACCTGCCACATCCACTCCTCCCTCACCCGCCGCACTCGTCCATTTCAGCCAAGGCTCCCTCTGGCCCTCTGCGCCTTTGCTCCTCCCTCTGCTGGGTCCCCATCTTACCAAGCTCAACCCTAACGTCCTGGCTCTTGGTCTGCCCCCTACGGCTGGACAGTGGTCATTCCCTCCCCCTGGGCACAGCACACCCTTGTGGTCTAGCCTGGCCTTGCCTCCTTGGAATAGCTCCTTTCCCTGTCTTCTCACCTCCTAGAGAGACGCAGGTCCAGGGGCCACAGCCTGTTGCTCGGGATCCCCAGCACCTGGCACAAGTTCTAGCACCGCCCGAGTGACAGTGACTGTGAGTGAGTGGTGGGAAAGGGAGATCGAGCCCTGGAGGTCTTTGTAACTTTTGAGATTTTGGGGGACATCAAGAGTCCCCGTGGATGTCCCAGCTCCAATGGGGTCTCTGAAGGAATGTGTGGGGCATAGTCTGAAGACCCCAGAAGGGAAAGCATTCACAGCATCCAGAACTTTCTTGGGCTCAGGGTGGTGAGAGAGCTTCAGCCCCATTGTCACTCCCTTCAATCCCCAGGTCCGCTTTTCCTGCGAGCAGGGGTGAGGCGGGTGGGAATGGAGGTTGGTGGGGTTCAGTGCAGGCTCAGGTCTTCAGCACTGCCCTGGTCACACCGGCCCTCCATGGAAAGCGTCACAGATGGGCAGTGAAGGGTGTCCAAGGTCCAAGACCTCTGTCCTGCCTGGGCATCCCCCGTGCCTACCTGTCAAAAGGGCAGGAACCAAATGCCAGAGCCCTGTGGGAGGGACGCTGGGTACGGAGCCCTCCCTCGTACCCCCAGGGTATCTTGTCGGGAGGCATCAGCTCCTGGGCTTCTAGCACCAAGGACCTTCCTGGTGGTTTGACATCCACAGCAGGCCTCCAGGCTTGAGCCAGAGGCCCTGTGGCCAGGAATCCAGCCCCAGATCCTCCCCATGCAACAGCAAGGCCCTGTCCTGCTCCGCAGGCCCCCTCACCCCCAGGCCTGCCTCTGCCAGAGGTTTGGGAGGAATGATGGGCACAGTAGCCGGTCTCCAAGATGACCTCAGTGACCTTGCCCTCTTGGTTTCACACCCTTGTGCGTTCTCCTCCTGTGTCAAATCAGAGCGGGGCTGTATGGTGACAGAGTATGGTGGAGGCAGAGGCATGTGAATTCTGAGGCTCGGGGCCAAAAAACCATTTTGGTTCCTACACTGGCCCTTGAATCCCTTGCCCTGGGGGAATCCGGGCACCGTATTGTGAGGACACTCAATCAGCCCCATGGGGAGACCACTGTGGAGAGGAACAGGCTCCCTGCCAACAGCTGAGCCCAACTTGCCAGCCCTGTGAATAAACCACCTGGGAAGTAGATCCTCCAGTCCCAGCCAGGACTTCAGATGATTGTAGCCTCCCAAGGGACCCTGAGTCAACTGCTCAAACTGCTCCCCAATTCCTAACCCACAGAAACCGTGACACGTAAACAATCATTTTAATCCATTGCGTTTGGGGAAACTCGTTACGCTGCATCAGGTAACTAATACAGTCCCTCTCGCTCTGGGGATGTGGCCTCTCTCATCGCTGGGTGTGGACGGGGAGGTTGTTCTGCCTTCCTCCCAGCCCCTGGCCATGTTCCTCGACCATGGAATGGAGAAGGAAAGAGATGAGATGTGGCCCTGGAGCAGCACAAAATCAGACGCCCTCAGCCAACATGATATTTTTCTCCGTTTTAATTAACACTTTACAAAGTACAAAGTCTTTTGGGGGGAACAGTTGGTATTTGTTTCTCTCCATCACTCAGTACATGAATCTTGAGGGTCCCGTGTTTCTTCAAGAAAGAAAGAAATCGTGAGGGTCCCTACCAGGGTGTAAGGCTGCCCAGTTCTCCCCTCTCCAGACCTTGGGACAGATGTAAGTGCCACTGCTACTGCTGGTGACCTTGGGCAGGCCGGGTGAGGGCCAGACCCCTGAAGATGAGGTCCTGGGCAGGGCAAGGCCCCCCAGAATACCACTGTACCCCCAACATCCACTCACCCCATCTCAGGGTAACGGAAATGATCGTGGCATAGAGCAGGAGGTTGGCTTGGGATTTTGTTTGTTACCTCCTGACCCCAGCTTTGGAGCCAACCCTGCCCAGCACTCTGGAACATTTCCTAAAAAGGTAAACTGAGGCAGGGAACAGGGAAGTTCACTGGGCTTGGCCTGTGACTTGGGACATGAATTTGGCCTATTTTTCATCCCCCCTTCCCGCCCCATCTCCAACTTGCTGGACCCTCTTAAGGGACAAGCCCCAGTAGGCAAGGGGGCACCAGCACCCAAAACCTCTCCCTGTGAACAATGTCCTCAAGGACTGGATGCTTCTGAAGAGCCGCCTCAGCAGGTCTTGCCCCTTAGGGCTGCACGGACTGCCAGGCCTCGCGGTGCACAGCAGAGCCCCTGCTGGAGACACCTCTGCCCCCTCCACAGAGCAGGTTTACACAGTCAAGTGGGCTGGGGCAGTCCTGCCACACCCCCATCTGCTCCACATGTGGCCCCCGGATAAGAATGCTACCGAGGCCTCAAAATACTGGATGAGCCAGTCCCTCAGCTAGGATTTGTGCTCTGCACACGTGTGCTGGCACACACACTATTGTGGATGGCACAGCACATGCTCACACTTACATGCGTGTGTATGAACACACGTTTGCCGTGCACAGAACACTGTCCTGCCCCCAGGGCAAGGGCCACCTTGCACTCCTGACTCTCACAGCCTCCCACCTCCTTGAAGCAAGAGCCACAAACTCCCTCACCACCAGGCTGCCCACAGACGGCAGGGGCCGGGCCGCAGGCTCCTACCTCCCATCCAGCCGCTCCTGGTGCCGCCAGCCTCAAGGCCAGAGGCTGCCTCAGCCACCAGCTCCTGCCTTTACCTTCCCAAGAGAGCAGGCGTCATAGGAGGGGTGGACATCAAAGCTGAAGGTATGGAAAGGGGATGAGAGACAGGTAAGCTTGTCCTTTTGCTGCCTCTAATTTGAAAATGAAAGAAAGAAAAGAGCCAGATGAGCTCTGAGAGGTAGGGAAAGGTCTCTCCTACAGCAGGGCTCCACTCCCCTCAGGACAGCCCCGCCACTCTTCCCAAGCCTGCCCTCTGCTGGGCTGGCCACAATCCACCACCCTGGTTTCTCCCCTCCCAGGAGGCCTCTGTGAATGGAGGGCTGCTGCCCCTCCCTCAGCACAGTATCCAGGAACCTGAAAGGCCAAAGTTCATGTCTTTCCACTGCTGGGAGACTCCATCATCCTCCCCCAGGTTCCTCTCACTAAGCCAATCACCAACTCCATTTCTCCGTGGATGTGGCAGCAGTGACTGGCTGCTCCCTGCCCTGGCTTACAGTGGGCACACATATATTGGGGGTATTTTCTTCCTACCCCTGCCCAGTGTTCACACAGAGAGTGGCATCAAAAATTCCTCAGTCCCAGGGCTGGAGTGCTCTGCTCTCATATGGGAGCTCCTCAAGGTTCCCTCTCTTAGCCGGGGCCGGCAAGGGCCCTTGTTGTTCCCACCTTCAGATCCAGAGGCTCAGAGAGGTGGCCCAGGGTAGCTGTGAGACTCCTAAAAGTCTTCCTGGGAAATACTGCCAGGAGGGGCTGGTGGTGAGTGAACAGGTTCATATTCGATGATCAGGCAAATGGTGCCTTGGCATGGGGTGGGGGCCTGGCCCTTCCTATCTCCCCAGAGCCTTCTCTCCTGACCTCCATAGCCTCCTCTGTCACCACAAAGGGCCAGGCCCCACCAGAGCGTGCATCATATTCTGGACACCACACTGGTCTCTGAGGCCATGCTGACTGGTGGGGGGAGGTCACAGTGGGTGGCTCTGGGTCACCTGGCTCCCTCTCTTCCCTTCAGGGGACTGTGGCCTGGGGTTCGTGGGAGGGGGAGAATGCTGGTGCTTGGGGGGCTCTGGACCCTCTGGATCTTCGGGAGTAGAGTAATGCAAACCTCTCCATCTTGGATGAGTGCCCTGGGCTGAGGGCAGTGGCATGGGTAACACCTCTTGGGTGCTTTGGTGACCCCCATGGAGGAAGGAGGTGCAGAGTTGGCACTGCCCATCTCTCTCCTGGGTCAGGACTGAGGTCTGAGGGAGAAAGATGTTTCTTGGGAACCAAGGGAACCAATGCCAAATGTTGAGCCAGAGCAGATTTTTCTACTTGGTGGGGGAGGGAAAAGGGGTGGTCAGGGCTCCCCCTGCCCCTCACTCTCCTCTCCTGGAGCTCTCACCACTCTGGATGGGGCAGGGAGGGGCGAGGGTGGTGTAGAGGGTTTGAGCTTTTCTCATCAGGGAGAGGCACGGAGGCAAAGACACACACGGGAGCCCAGGTGGTGGCTCTGAGTGCCCGCTCACCCTGCCTTTGGCAGTCTGGCCCAGGAGCCCCATTTCCCTCCTGCGCCACCTGCCTCCCCAGTCAGTGCCCAGAGATTCTCAGCCCCCACGGGGCATCATTCTCAGGTCTCCCTGAGCCATTGGCTGCCCTCAGCGCCCACCTTCGCCTTCAGCCATTGGGAAATATGGCCCCCGGCTCTTCTGCTGGGGCATGGGGTCAAGGATCATGCAAGATGGCAGTGCCCAGCAAGGCTTTTCTCTGAACTTTTCTCTGCATGACTGGCCTCTATTTTCAGGTGTGGATTTCTGGTGCTCATCACCCCTGGTACCCCCAGGGACGGCCCTCTTTTATGTCACACAGTGGACGTGAGCTCCACGTGAGCAGGGACCACATCAGGTTGTGCTCCCTGGTGAAGTTACAGTGCTTGGCACACAGCAGGCACCGGAGGATGTTGGCTGAATGATTGAATAAATGAACCAGTGAATGAACGAATGAGTGAATGAATGTGTAATGAGCGAATGAATGAGTGTAGGAATGAATGAGAGAATGACTGAGTGAGTGATTGAAGGAATGAGAGAGTAAACGAAAGATGAGTGAATGGGTGAGTGAATGAAAACACAGAAGCAGGTGTGATCCAAACAGGAGGAGCCTTTGTTTCTTCTCCTCTGGACTCTGCCCATCTCATGGGCCCGGGCCAGGCCCTGTCTCTCCTGGCCTCAGTTTCCCAACTGTCTCCTGAGAGCCTGCTCGTGGAACTGCATCAGCCAGCTCAGTGTGGACGCGGCTCGGGCTCTCCCCGGCGTGGGGGCGGTGGGGCCTCCCTCCAACGGGCGGTCGCGGGTGGACCCGCGCGGGGCAGCCGGGCCTCACGTCCCCAGCCGGGCGCGCGCTCGGGGCCCACGCACAGCGCGTGCACGTGACCCCGCTCCGCCGCGCGCACGCGCAACACCAACAGCTGCCACAGGGCTGGTCCCGAGGGTCCCCACTCCGCCAACTGCTCTGTGACCCCCACATCGGGTGGGGCGTTGGAAGAGGCCCTGGATCCCGTGTGGGGCCGGGTCGTGGGCGCCGTGGGGTGGAGGACAGCGTGTGGGGACTCCTGTCTCCCCAGAACTCCCAGCCCCGCGTGTCGGTGCAGCCGGTGCCCGGGGAGAGGTTTCAGAAGAGGCTGCGGCGCCCGGAGAGACTGGCCGCCGAGCCCGAGAGAGACCCGCCTTCGGTGCCGCCTCCGGGCTGCACGCGGGGGGACGGTGAACCCTTTGCCCTGTGTCCCGGGCCTTTGTCACGGAGGCCTGCTTGTTCGTGTGTGCAGGGACAGCCGGAGACCTCCATCGCCTCGGTGAGGGAGACGGGCCCTGACCCCGCCAGCCTGCAGGTGAGAGAGCTGGTCCCCCTCCCCAGAGGCAGCACCGTCCCGCCCACTGTGCCCGCCAGGTGTCTGGGCACCGGTGGGAGAGACGGGACCTGGTGGCAGGAGCACACCTGTCGCGAAGGTTGATGCTACTTGGCCGAGGAGACAAACGTGTTTCGGCTCATTGATGCTCATTCATGACGAGCTGATACATTTATTGTGGGTCGAGTATGCGGACGGAGGGGTCAGGACTCCAGTCATTTTGTTCCAATCTCTGTGGGGATGAACTGAAAATGGCAACTTGCCCTAGAGTTTTCTCTTGTCCAGTAGCCTGTTTTGTTTCTGTGTCAGGGAAAGAACTAAAATGATCCTATAGGGCCGGCCCCGTGGCATAGCGGTTCAGTGCGCGCGCTCTGCTACTGGCGGGTCGGTTCGGATCCCGGGCGCGGCCCGACGCACCGCTTCTCCGGCCACGCTGAGGCCGCGTCCCACATACAGCAACTGGAGGGATGTGCAGCTATGACATACAACTATCTGCTGGGGCTTTGGCGGAAAAATTTTTAAAAATTTTTAAAAAGGCAGCTTTCTTTGAAAATGTCCTAAGGATCAGCCCATTTCTGGCATAGAGAGGAGAGTTCTTCGTGGCTCCCCAATGAGCTAGAGCCCTGGACCAGAAGTCAGAGACACTCCTAGTGTGTCCTTGAACCCTCCCTGGGCGTCAGTTTCCTCATCTGTAAAATAGGGCTAGTGTGGAGGTCGTAAGTGGATTCCAGAAGTTCTTGCAGGTCTGAGAGTGATGCCTTAAGTTACCAAATGATCCTGAAGCCATGAAGGAGGGGTCACAAATGGTGTTGTTACCCCTTAACAATCATAAGCTAATAAATATAAAAATGAGAGGGGCCCAGCTCGCAGATGGATGATTCCAGTGAAACTCCTTCACACCTTGTGTGTCATGGAAAGTTCTCCTTTACATGCTCCCCGGGCAGGTCCTGCTCCTTACCTATCGCCAGAGTTCATCGTTGACCTTGGGCACTTTCATTGGTCTTTCGGGAGGATTTCTGTTCAACTTGATGAGTTCCTGAATATCGTACCCAGTGAATCACTCCCAATATTACTCAATAATTCCAAGTCCTATTTTTTAAAATCCTGTCTCCAGCCCTGTTCTGGGCAAGTTGTCTAAGCAAACCTCAGTGTCTTGGTCCAAGTGAATTGTAGTGAAGATATCCCCGTGTACACTCATGTTTTCTCCCCTTTGATGTATTTCCCACATGGAATAGCTGCTTTGAAAGTCAAAAGATAAAATTTCCACTCTGTCCTCTGCCAGCTACCCTCCTGCCAAGAGAGACACTCTAAGCTGCACGTGCTTCACCTTGGGAAGATCAAGGCGTAAATTCAAGGTAAATTTTCATCAGTGTGCAGGTTAGGGTTAGGGCTGCTCGCGCCCATGCTGCTGGCTGGAGCAAGTCTGCACCCCCTCCTTCAGGGGCCACCCCCCCATCCTTTCCTTCTGAGGACGTCTTTCCCCATTTCTCTGAGGGTGGGCTTTGTGAGGGTGGGTTTTGTGGGGCTGTGACCCATATAGTTTGGATGGGGTGGGGCTTGGTGCTATAGCAAGTGCCTAGTCCGGCTGCTCCTGGGACAAAGACACATCTCCAAGTTGAAACAAATTATCTTTCTCTGTATTTTCTTAAAACAGCTGTATTGAGATATTGCTCACATGCCATTTAACCCACCCATTTAAAGTGTACAAATCAATGGCTTGTAGTATAGTCACAGAGTTGGGCAACCATCACCACAACAGTGGAACATTTTCATCACCTCAGAATGAAACCCTGGACCCATTAGCAGTCACTCCCCCTTCCCCCATCGCCACAGCCCTAGACAACCACGCCTCTACTTTTTCTCTCTCTCGATCTGTCTATTTTGAACCTCTTATATACACAGAATAGTACAATGTGTGTTCTTTTGTGATGGCTCCTTTAATATGTCATGTTTTCGAGGTTCATCCTTGTTTGTAGTGTATCGGTAATTCTTTCTGTTTTGTGCCAAATGATTTTCCGTTGCATAGATATACTGTATTTTATTGATCCATTCATCGGTTGAGGGACATTGGAGTTGTCTCCGCCTTTTGGCTGTTATAATAATGATGCTATGAACATTCACGCACAAGCTTTCATGTTTTCATGTCTGTTGGGTACACACCTAGGGTGGAACTGCTGGGTCACATGAAAACTCTCTAAATTTTGAAGAATTGCTAGACTATTTTCCATCTTTATTCCTGCCAACGATGTATGAGGATCCCAGTTTCTACCTATCCTTGACAACACGTCTTAATATCTATATTTTTAATTTACAACCATCCTAGTGGATGGGAAATGATACTTATTGATTGTGGTTTTGATTGCATTTTCTTCCTAGATAATGGTGTTGAGCGTTTTTCATGTCTTTATTGGCCACTTGTATATCTTCTTTGGAGAAATGTCTGCTCAGCTCCTTTCCCCATTTTTAAATTGGGTTATTAGTTTCTTTATTATTGAGTTGTAAGCATTCACTCTATCTTCTATTTGCAAGTAGCTTGTTATATATATGGTGAGCTGGTATTGTGTCTCATTCAGCAGGCTGTTTTCTCACTTTCTTGATACTGCCTTTAGATACACACAAATTTTTAATTTTGATGAAGTCCAATTTATTTACTTTTTATTCGTGTGTTTTTGGTGCCCTATCTAAGAAATCATCACCTAACTCAAGGTCAAAGGTTTTATTCCTAGGGCCGGCCCGGTGGCGCAAGCGGTTAAGTGCGCGTGCTCTGCTGCGGCGGCCCGGGGTTCGCTGGTTCGGATTCTGGGCGGGCACCGACGCACCGCTTGTTAAGCCATGCTGTGGCGGCGTCCCACATAAAGTAGAGGAAGATGGGCATGGATGTTAGCCCAGGGCCAGTCTTCCTCAGCAATAAAGAGGAGGATTGGCATTGAATGTTAGCTCAGGGCTGGTCTTCCTCACAAAAAAACAAACAAACAAAAAAAAAGTTTTATTCCCATGTGTTTTCTTGTAAGAGTTGTATAGTTTTGCCTCATATTTAGCTGTTGGATCTATTTTGAGTTCATTTTTGTAAGTACTGTAAGCAAGGAGTCCAACTTCTTTGCGTGTGAAAATCCAGTTGTTTCAATACCATTTGTGGACAACACTGTTCTTTCCCCATTGAATTGTCTTTTCACTCATCAAAAATCAATTGACTGTAAATATGTAGGTTGATTTCTGGACTCTCAATTCTATTCCATTGGTCTGTATGTCTATTTTTTATGACAGTACCACGCTGTATTCATTATGGCAGCTTTGTAATAATTTTTGAAATTGGGAAGTGTGAATACTCCATCTTTGATCTTCTTTCTCAAGATTGTTTTGGCTCTTGTGGCTCCCTTGCATTTCC
This sequence comes from Diceros bicornis minor, assembly GCF_020826845.1. Classification (NCBI taxonomy): domain Eukaryota; kingdom Metazoa; phylum Chordata; class Mammalia; order Perissodactyla; family Rhinocerotidae; genus Diceros; species Diceros bicornis. The sequence goes on from NW_026690915.1 coordinate 1,494,156, forward strand.
ATATGAATTTTAGCCTTGGCTTGTCAGTTTCTGCAAAAACAGGCAGCTGGGAGTTTGCTTGGAATTCCACTGAATCTCTAGTTCTATTTGTGGAGTATTGCCACCTTAATAGTATCAAGTCTTTGGATACATGAAGATGGAATGTCTTTCCATTTATTTTGGTCTTCATTAATTGCTTCCAATAATGTTTTGTATCTTTCATTGTACAACTTTTGTACTTCTTATGGTAAATTTATTTCTAATTATTTCATTGTTTTGGATGCTATTGTAAATTAACATGTTTTCTTACTTTTATTGTCAGATTTTCCTTTGCTAGTATATAGAAATAAAATTGATATTTTAAAACTTGACATATGATATTATATTAGTTTCAGGCATATAACATAATGATTCTATATATGTATATATTACCAAAGATCAACACGATAAGTCTGGTTAACATCCATCAACTCACATAATTACAGATTTTTTCTTGTTATCAGAACTTTTAAAATCTGCTCTCTTAGCATCTCCCAGATGTACAATACACTATTGCTAACTATAGTCACCATGTTTTTTGTTACATTTCCAGGACTCATTTATTTTCTAAGTGGAAGTTTATACCTTTTGACCCCTTCATTCATTTGCCCAACCCCCACCCCCTGCCTCTGGCGACCACCAAGCTGTTCCCTGTATCTGTTAGCTCAGTTTTTTTTTTTAATTTTAGATTCGCCATTTAAGTGAGATCATATGGTATTTGTCTTTCTCTGTCTGACTTATTTCACTTAGCATAATGCCCCTCTATGTTGTTGCATGTGGCAGGATTTCTTTCCTTTTTATGGCTGAATAAGATTCCGTTATATATATATACATACACCACATCTTCTTTACCCGTTCATCCATCAAAGGACACTTAGGTTGCTTACCGTGTCTTCACTATTGTAAATAAATGCTGCAATGAACAGTGGGGTGCAGATATCTTTTTGTGTTAGTGTTTTTATTTCCTTTGGATAAATATTCATAAGTGGAATTGCTGGATCATAGGGTAGTTCTATTTTTAATTTTTTGAGGAATCTGCATACACTTTCTCATAGTGGCTGCACCAATTTATATTCCTATACAATGGATTTTTTAAATTTATCTTGTATCCGGCAGCTTTGCTAATCTCATTTCTTAGTTCCAATAGTTTTTCCATGTATTCTCTGTGATTTCCTGTATATGTGGTCACATCATTTGAGAATTGAGATAGTTTTACTTCATCCCCTCCAATCTAGATACCTTTTACTTCATTTTCTTGCCTAATTGACCTGGCTAAAACCTCCAGTAAAATCTAGCATAGAATTGGCAAGAGTGGCCAATGCTCGTCTTGTTCTTGACCTCAGGGGTGGCTTTTCCAGTCTTTCCCCACTGACTATGACGTCGGTGAGCTGTGGACTGTTCACAGATGCCCTGGACGAGGCTCAAGATATTCCTTTCTGTTTCTAGTTTCTTGAGTGTTTCTATCACGAAAGGGAGTTGGATTTTGTCAAATGGGTTTTCTGCACTTAGTGGATATTAGCTTTTGCAGCAGCTTTTAAACCATGAAATCATCTTCCCTTCCCTCTTCCTCCATCTTTCTCCCTCACACAAACACACAAAACCTCTCAGGAGGCAAACCAGAACCCACATATTAAATACTGGCTGAAAGCCAGTCGAATGACTAGTCTAGACCTCTTGATCCCGTCATCCCTGCCCTGGCTGCTGTGTAACTGGGGGGTGGGCCCACTCCAAACAGGTGACGACAGAAATTCACATACTCATGGTGATTCCGAGGGTGGTGGCTCCCTCTGGATTGCGTTCTCCGTCGTGTTCTCTTCTCTTTACTGACTGTAGAGTGAAAACATTTAGCATGAAGGGAGAGGATTGTGCAGGAAAGAGCATATATCAAGTGTGTGTGCTGAAAGGTAACAATAAATAGGCAAAAAACTTGACCTCTTCAAGAAATGTGTTAAAGGAAATGTGACATATTCTCTACAGACCTTCCTGGCGTGGAAGCCCACGTTCTGAAAATACGGTGTCTGGTTAATTTTCTGAGGCCTCGTGTATCACTTTTCTCTTGCAGGAGTCTGGGTGCTGACCCTGTTGTCGGCCGGCCTCACGAGGGTGAGCTTTCTGTTCCACATTTTGCTCGGTTTCAGGTAAGAGGCCTTTGGGGTCATTTGCATGTCTTCAGCAGGAAAGCGTCAGCCACGCTTTCTCAGAATTACCAGGCGGTGCCGGCAGAGCCCGACATGCGGTACGAGGTCTGGATTGGACAGACACTTCGTCTGCAAACTTCCTATGGCACTGAGTTTCCGAAGCCCTTAAGGCACAGTGATTCTAAAGGGGAAAAAGGAAGGACAAAGGCATTTCAGCATTGTGTTTGTCAGAGTTCTCCAGAAAACAACCAACAGGATACATATGCACATGCACACATACACACACACACACACACACACACACAGATGTGTGTATATGTATGCGTAGAGAGAGAGAGACTGATTTTAATATATCGGCTCATGTGCTCCTGAGGGCTGGCAAGTCCAAAATCTGTAGACCAGGCTTGCAGACTAGAAAGTCAGGCAGGTGTCTAGATGCTGGAGCCTCGAGGCAGATTTTCTTCTTTGGGAAACCTCAGTGTTTGCTCTGAAGGCCCTCAGCTGATGAGGCCCACCCAAATTATTGACAGTAATCTCTTTTACTTGAAGTCAAGTAATTGTACGTGTTAACCACATCTACAGAATACCTTCGCAGCAAGACGCGATTAAATATCCAGTTTGATTAAACAGCTGCATACTATGGCCTGGTCTGGTTGACTCACAAGACTAACCATCACAGCCCACGCTCCCTCGACTTGGTGCCCACTCACATCTCCTTTAGCGGCATTTAATCTCCAAATAAGGACAGGAAGAAAGTCATTCTTCCCTCTAACATGGTACCCCTCTCCTGTGGACAACTCAAAACACAAATACTCTCCCCAAGAAGGATGCAAAGTTCTTGGGTGATGTTCACTCCTTTCCATGATATCCTATGACTTAAATACTATCATGTGAAATTAACTGTTATTGATACACCTAGTTACATATGATGTTCTGTGATAAGAAGATAAGGAACAGAAGAAAAAAATTTATTTGATACATGCACACTGTCTACAGTCTGGGAAGGCTTCCTGGAAGGCTTCTTGCATCCTTGGGCTGGAGCTTCTCTGGAGGGCAGCGGGGTGTTTTCTGTTTTTGGAAAGGCATGTGGAAAGGCAGTCATGTTGCTGAACATTTGTCCTCTTGAAGCACCAGTGCCCGCTCTAAAACAAGCTCCAGAGCTAGTACCAGCTAAGTAAGAGCTAAGTAAGAGCTAGTGCCAGCTCCAGTGCCAGCTCCACCACCAGCTCCACAGCTAGCACCGCCTTCAGTGTCAGACATCACACCAGCTCTAGTACCAAATCTGAAGTTCGAGCCATTTCTTGCCCATGCCCAACAGCTAGATGTAGTACCAGCCACAGAGCTAGTGCCAACTCCAGAAAACGGTCAAAAGCTGGGGCCAGCTCCAACACCAGCTCCAGCAGCAGCTCAAGAGCTTGAGTGTTTTCTGGAGCCAGCTCTAGCCAGGCTCCAGACTCAGAGCCATTTTCAGGACCAGCTTCAGCACCCAAGCCACTGCATGAGCCAGTTCTATTACCAGCTCCAGAACTAGAGCCAGTGATGGGTCTATAGCCAGAGCTAGCCCCAACACCAGCTCTACCAACAGCTCTAGCACCAGAGTTGGGGCCAGCTCCATAGCTAGAGCTAACCCCCGCTCCCACACTTGCACAAACTCCTGAGATAGAGCAAGCTCCACCTTCAGCTCCAGTGCTAGTTGCAGGGTCAGGGCCGGTGTTCTCTCATGAGCTAAAGCTGGCTTGAACACTAGCTGTAGCATCAATGCTGGAGATAGAGGCAGCTCTATCACCAACTCCTGTGCCAATCCTAGTGATGGTTCTAGTGCTCACTTTAGAGTGAGAACCAGGTTGAAGCTAGTTTACAGCCAGTGCCAGGTTCCAAGGAAGAGCCAGCTCCAGCATCAGCTCTAACACTGACTCCAGAGTTAGAGCCATTTCTGGCACCAGCTCGAGAGCTAGGGTCAGCACCAAGTTCAGAGGCAGAGCCTGCTCCAGCAACAGATCTGGTACCAGCTGCAGAGCTAGATCCACCACAAGTGCTGGAGCAAGAGCTGGCTTGGGTACCAGTAGCAGACTTAGAGCCAATGCCAGCTCAAGAGAAAGAACCAGCTCTGACAACAGCTCTAGCACCAACATCAGAGCTAGATCATGCTGTGCTACCAGCTCTACCACCGATTTCAGAGATGGAGACAGCTCTATCACCAACCCCCCAGCCAGAGCCTGTGCTGCTCTGGTACCAGAATCTGCCCCAACACCAATTCCAGAGGTGGAGCCGGTGCCAGAGCTACAAACCAATCCACCACCAGTTTTAGCACCAGCTACAGAGCTAGAGCTAGGACTGGTTATACAACCAGAGCCACAAGAACCTGGTCTAGAATGAGAACCAGAGTTAGAGCCACTTACAACAATAACTCTACACAGCTCCTGTGCAAGAGTTGGAGCCAGCTCAAGAGCTTTATCAAACTGCAGAAGCAGGTCTAGATTATCGCTGCAGGTAGTTCCAGCTCCAGTGCCTTCCCCAGAGCTAGAGATACTGGCGGCTATAGAGATAGCGCAACTCTAACACAGGCTCTCGCATGAGCTGCTGAGATTGAACCAGCTCCAGCTTCAGCTCCAGTTCTAGAGTCAGAGCCATCTTTTGAGCTAAAGCCAGCTCCAGCACCAGCTCTAGCACCAGCGAGAGAACTAGCCCATGACATCACCATGATGGGTGGGGCCAGGTGTTGGGCTGAGGGGTGGGACATTTCCTGCCAGACAGCTCACTCCCAAGTACCTTGATCACATCCACTGCCAGCTCCTCGTCCTCCCTCACTCCATGAGGTCCCAGCCCCGGGGTCTCTGTGGCCCTGCTTTCCCAAAGAAGGCTCAAAGCTGACAAAGAGCCCTGTGGTGTTGGAAACTGGGGCCAATTCATTAAAAACAGTATACATTTTGACCCAGAAACTCCACGTCATGGATTCTGTCCTAAATAGAGATTTGTGGTTACAGGTGTTCCCCTCAGCACGATTCAGAGAGTGAAAAACTGGAAATGGCCCCTGGTCCAAGCAGGGGGTCTTCATAAATTCTGATGCTGGGACAGAGAAAATACCAAGTGGAAGAGGATTGACTGGCGGTGGCCATGCCTGGACAAATCAGGCTCTAGAAGAACACAAACCCTGGAACGCTCCGTTCCTGACACCCACAAGTGCACACACACATACGCACACATGTGCACACACGTGCACACACTTTACAGACTTTCTGTGGGTTGAAGTCCTGGGATCAGCACCGCCAGCACAGGCGTGCCCCTGGGCACTGCGATGGGTCCTGCAGGCTGGTCTCCAGAGAGGAGTGTCCTTTCACACTTGTCTCTAGGAGTGTGCTGGGGCCTCTGCTTCCTCACATTGTCACCAGGGCTGGTTGTCACCACACTGGAACCCTGCCCATCTGATGGGGCCCAGTGCCCTATCCACAGTGTCTCCATGTGTGCGTGTCCCCCTCATGGAGCTCGAGCGTCTCTGACACATGCTGCCCCTGTGTATCACCCCTCGTTGGCGTTGAGTGTGTTTGCTCTTTATCTCTTTTTAAAACACTGACTTTCGAGCGTTTTTTGGACGAGAGGGATGTGTAGCCTTTCCCTGGCCTTGGGTTATGAGGAATGTTTTCCGGTTTGTGGTTTGTCTTTCCAGCTTTCTACTCTTTTCTTGTTTTTGT